>NW_010972775.1:11287677-11315123 GCF_000737465.1 Haliaeetus leucocephalus
CCTACTCAGAAAAAGGAAGCAACAAGGGAAAGAATGGTTCAAATAACAGCATCTTTACAATTACTTGCAAAACATTTAAGGATAATCTCAAGACTATTCATTTTGATGATTTTGCCTCTTTGCTGGATTCAGCTGGTTAAAACAAGTTCAGGGAAAGGCAGTCATTAATATAAATTCCTTGGGTTTTTATGTTATTTCTCCCTAAGTGCTTGGGTACCATTGCTAAAATAAACTATGCTTTAAGAAGGTGTCTGATCTCTTCTCCACACTGGTCACTTAGCTCCAGAGAGAAGAATTACAGCACATTTTACTTAAAATCCAATAATACATGTAACTTTGTAATCCAGGTTATATCTGCATTACCTGGGGTACTCATACTGCTTTTATTGAACTATTTTTACTAGTTAATATAGACACTTCCAGCAACATAGCCAGGAGACCATGGGATTAACATAATTTGGAAAAAAAAAAATCTGAACAGCTGGAAAGGGGAGACAGAACCCCACCTCAGGAGAGACTGTGGGACAAGATCTGATTCTTCAGGGACAGTGAAGAGACAAAAAGAGTTATGCAGTGGCTGTGACAATTCTCTTTAAAAAAAAAAAAAAAAAAAAAACTGCTGCATTTCTGTTTCTGTAAAGCAGAAGACTTTTTTTCAAAGTAGTTGCTGAAACTTTAATCTTGATTTGATTGTGTCTGGGTTTCTTTTATTTGTGAATATTCCGACACCCAGGCTTTGATGTTACCTTTGAGCATAGCCTTATCAGGTCCTGAAAATAGCTTCACAGATGAAAATTTTTTTCTATTGTATTAGCCTGGTTTGAAAAGAACCTAATTGACCTGCTGTAATAATAGGTTTGACTTTAAAGTTTGATCCCAGCTTACAAGGGTTTGCATCTCTTGGTTCTGTCTTTTGAACACTTAATCAAGAGACATTTTTCAGCTTCTAAAAGGCTTTTAGCTCATCCACATATATGGACAGTACCTAATGGACCCTACCCATTTATTCACTGGTCTCCACAACTGTGAAATGTGATTCTTTTATGTTTTACAACTTCAAAATGCTTTCTATTTTTAGGTCAAAATGAAAAATCCATTTATCTTATTTAGCTTGTTGAATATTTATTTTATGGTACTTTACATTCTTTGTGCTTTTGCCCTGGGGCATTTGTACAAAACATGCTTTAAAATGTGCATGTGATTGGTTTGATTTTTGAGGCTGGCAACAGGAGTCAGGTTTCACCCTCTCTGAAACTGCAGGGAAGTGATGGGGCCTTATTAGAGAAAGGGACTATTGCATTTGCCTCACAAGGAAAAAGAAAAGTGACATTGAAAAGAATGGTCATGACGGGACTTTAAAAAGAATGGGCTAGATTGTTTTCTGGATCTGTGCTGGCTCTGCCAGGTGAGAATCTGGCCCAATATTTTTTCTGTAGTCTGTAACTTGAGTGAGCCATGAAAAGTCAAGCCAACAACATTTTATTGTCCATACATCTTACTGCCTCAATGGAGAAATATGATGATTTATTACTGAGAGGCAGAAATAGATTCTGTATTTGCAATGTCTCTCCCATTTCCACTCCATAGGCCAGCGTGGTCAAACATGTCAGGTCAAAGGATGAAAAATTTTCTCTCTGGAGGAAGGCACTGATTGAACTGTTGAAGCTTGATTCTGCAGGTTGCACTCAGGTGCAGTGGTTCCTGCTCTCTTAAACAGACCTATTGGTGAGAACTGGAGCTCTACACTTTACAGACACTGGGCTGGATCTGAACAACCTGACTCCATGTTTATACAGTCAAAATTCTCACATCAGTTAATGGGAATTGTGTGAGAACAAGAATTTAGTAAAAACTGAGGATGGCAGGATTTGGACCTGCACCAAATGCCTAGGAGAAGGCTGTGCTTCCTGCCCTCTCAGTTAGAAGTTGGGTGTTGTGAAACCACCAGTAATGCCAAGACAGTTGGCAAGTAAGCAAGACAGAAATAATAGAATTGAAGGGGAGAAGGACTTTTTGCAATTAAAATTGCATGAACTGGCATTTCTAGTATGTGGCAGAAATCCTCCACATTTTATTCCTGAGCAACAAAGACAGAGCTGTGTATGTCACCATGGAAATGTAAATGGAGCTCCTTTGACAAACAGAAATGTATGCCATTCCTTTATGCTCAAATGAACTGTTAGCAGTGAGATGCAAGAGAAGAATGGGATGTCTGTTACAGAAAAGACATGAAAACGCAATTGTAGTACCTTGTTCTCCATTCTGTTATACTTTTATTAGGAGTTAAAAAAATATGGGGGGGAGGGAAAGTGATTTTTTGTCTAACTGATTCATTAATACAATATTTATAGCAGGCAGTATAAAGTAGCAGTGATCAAACATGTGGCAAAGAGCACAGAGGAGAAAGTATAGATTTGTATGCTATGCTGCTTCTACCTGGGCTGTCTACCTGCTTATTTAAAAAACAAACAAACAAACAAACAAATAAAAGGATGTATATTTATGAGTGAAAGGAAATTTTAAAAGGGGTGGACAGCTGTGTTACAACATTATGAAGTTAATTGGAGAGGTTTTTTGTTTAGTTTTTATGATCAACAGATGTTTGATAATTTCTGTTCTAATTCTGACTGCATCATTCTTTTCTTTCTTGGGGCATGGGTATGTCTAGAGTACAAGGAAGAAATGATGAACAGCAACCTATATTGGGAGGTCAAGAACTCAAAACTTTTCTAATATTCTGAAGATACCTGCTTAGATTTTTGCTATGTGCCATTTGGAACAGAGTGCCAGGTAAATAACATCAAATATTTTCCATTTTCTATGTTGCTGCATTAACATATGCTTGTGCTTGATTCCACCAAATACTTCCACCAAATACCACAATGACTGTGAGAATTGAGTATCTAGCTCATATGTTTGGATATTTGAAGTAGAAATGTTTTAGGAGATAAGCAAGGGAGATGGAGTTGCCAAGCCAGTGGCTCCAGAGTCAAAGCATAAAGGCAAAGAAAACAGAGAAGGATTTAAATCCAAACTCTTTATTTACCTTTTTACTCCCTCTGGAGTTATGTTCTATGACTGTCATAAGATGAAATAACTTTAAACTCTACAGCAAGCCAATAAACTTTACAGCATCCTGTTTTCCTCTTAGGAATAAGGCCTTGGACGAGGTTTCTGCAACTCAGAAAGGAAAAACTTTAATGGTATCTATTGTTCACTTAATTTTGCTTATTTTCATTTCTTTCTAACAGAAACCACCCATTAGCTTCTTTAACCCATCTTCCTGATTTAAATTAGTTCATTCAGAGTAGCAGTGACATTCCTCGCAGCTCATGTTTTGAATATGGAATCTTAAATATTCTGAGGGACGTTTGTCATCAAGATATAGGGTACTTTTCGTAAGTTACAGAAGAGATTTTTGAGTAACGTTAATTGACAGATTAATGGAAATCACAACCAACCTGAAGAGTTTCTAGTAACAGAAATGGTCAGTAAATTAGTAATCACCTCTGAAATATAACCATAAAGATTGCCTAGTGATTAAATTGGCTTATTAAAATATACTCAGGAGTGACCATTACTATATTCTTTATACATTATGAATTAAGTCTCCTTTTTTTTTTTTTCTTAATTTGGAAGAAATTTATGTTTAGGAAGATAAGGGAAAATGCAGTGCATTCAAAGATAATGGTAATCACATCATTTATGTAGACTTTTTTCCCCCAAAGTAAGCTAAGGTGATGCTCTTTGTTTCCTTGGTAGTAAAATGCAACTGATTTTGAAATGAAAGTGATACCAGACAGCAACACTTCACAGTAACTTGGGACAGAAAGTACGCAGCTAACAATGCAGGATCACTTTAGGGAGACAGAATATTGTAAGGGCAAAACAGTGCTGGGGAAAAGGACCACGGTAGATTGTGTAATCACTTTTCACAAGGTAACTGGTTTTCCTTTGAAAGTTAGTGTTTCCTTTAAAAGTTGGTACTCCACATCTAGGATAATAGTCCTTTAGGATAATTTCTGGGTAGTTGTTTGGCACCTTGCTTGCCAATCAGTGCAAAGTTCTGCACTGAGCTTAATGTTCTGGGAGATGTCTCAGGATACAATTTTTTCTGGCCTGCTCCATATTCTGTTTTTCAGGGATGATACTGTTGGGTTTTTTCCCCACAGCATATTGTGATATACTTATGGGGAAGAATAGAAATTCTAGAATGAGACAGAATCAAACTAACAAGTGATTTCCCTCAGGAAAGCCAGTAGTTATGAGGCAGGTTTTGAGCTGTTATCCAATAACTGAAAGAAGCACTGTGACCATGATGATTCTTGTGTGAACAGCACTTGGAGTCTCACGACCAGCTGGATTTTGTGTTGCAGCTTTGTAGGGATGCGCGTGCTGTGGGGGTGTGGTTATAGCAGGAGAAGGAAGGGTAAGTAAGCAAATTTGAAGAGATACGTTGGCAGGCCTTTACATGGAGCAGTTATAATCAGCTGCTTTTAGATTAAGTACACCCCAGTTATACTGGCATCCCGAGAGAGCTGCTTTGCCTTGCATTGTGCATGCCAAAATAAAGTATGCTCTTCGTCTCAAGTTCTTTTTTATGACACCTACAGTTCAGCATAAAGCACACTACAAAATTAATAGCATTCTGCAGTAATTGTTCTCAACCCAAGGGGTTCAAACAACCCTGGATGCATATAACACCTTAAAATCTCCATGCTGTTTGAAATGTCTCTGTAGCCTAATTTGGGCTACTTAGTTCATAAGATCCCATCTCAACCCAAAACTGAGTGAATAAATAAAACTGATAGTTTTAATATTGCTTTTCCTGTATCTGTGGCTGCAATAAACATGTTTGCTTTGCAATATAGTTGAATTTTGCACCCATCTGCCCCCACCTTGTGTTGAGTTTTGCAGTAGGAAGATGAAGAGAGCTGGCATGCATTTAGGAATAGGGGAACAGGCTTAGGAAGCAGCTCAAGAAGAGGGACATATAAGCAACAAGTGTGCCTTCTGCTTTTAGGATTTGTTACTGCAAGGACATAAAACTTCACAGCATTAGGTTTATGGCACTTTCCTGCTATAGTGAGTGACTTGGGAATGAGAGGATTAAAAGACAACAGGCAGAAGGAGAGCTGTAGCTTCTAACTCTTCCCAAAATGGTAATGAAGAGCTGGATACAGAAAAACGAGATTTAAATTCCTCCCTGTGCAGTTTATAAGATAATGCAGTTCATTATATTTAATAATAGATCTCCTTCTGTTCTATAGATTTTTCCATAAGGATTTGGTGAACTATGTAAACCCGCCTTAGCGTACAATTTGTCAGTGTCTGCGGATGCAGGCTGCCGGGTGGGCCATGGGGACTGCACGAGCTGTCCCCAGGTGCGCAGGTGCTGGCCATCCCCTCCTGCAGGGAGGCAGTCATGGATGGCGTTATTCAGTTCGTTGCTAGCAGTATACAATAAACATTTCTAATGCCTCTTGCTGCAGCCTGGTGAAGAAGAGTTTTAGCACAGTTCCTCTTGTCTTCAGCTCTTCTTTTGCCAAAGCTTTTCTGCTTTGGCTCACTACTGAGGTCAGATTTGGATGTCTGATTTTCATTTATTTTTACTGAATCTCCTAGGTGCCTTCACTCTTTGGAAAGGACTGGTTGTGCAGTTCGCCAAAGAGATAAATTAAATCTAGGGCCTCCAGTGCACACAGAATCACCTGAAAAACACCAGTTTTAAAGGGGATGTGACACTGGTTATATGAACTCACTTCTGCCTGGGGTCTAAAATGAACTTTTGGCTGCCTAACAGCCTTTGAGGAGAGACAAGAAAATGAATCCATATGAGCCCAGAATTGCCATGGGTGCATAGATGCACAGATTTGTGATATAATACAGTGAAAGGATCATCAAAATAGAGTAGTGAATCTGCTCTTTGGTCACCTAGAACAAAGAGATATTAAATGGTGTTACTCCTGTTCCAGAAGGATTACTCACATAGACATAATATGCCAAAGACAGGGCTTAGATTGAAAGGATTTTAAGGATAACAAAGAAAAATCCATCCCCAACTCTATGCAAAATAAACTGGTAGTTTCAATATGGTTCCTGTGATGTTGATGTCATATCACAAAAATTAATGGAATTTATAATAGTTGCATTTCAGCTGTCAGATTCATCAGGGAAAAAGTCACTTGCAAACAAAACTAGTGCCTGATCCAAAGTGGAGAGTTCTACTGAACCAGCATGGGCATGGTGTGCAGGTCACTATGTGCAATCTCATGCTACAAACTTTGACTGTGAATTTGCTCTCTATATAAAGAAAAATGGAGCTTTCAAGGCTGTCAGTCAGGCACCATTCACAAGGAAAGACTCCATGTCAGAAAAGGAGAAAGAAACCTGCCCAGAAAAGACTGTTTTGGACAGACAAAAAGAGCGGCCAATTTTGTGCATTGTCTGCTAGGCAAGGATATAATAAATTAATCAATGACATGGCTTTCTGTTAATTGTGGGGAAGGCAGCATTATGACATGAGTCTTAGCAAGATTTGTGTCGGTTCTTGTTTTAAAAATTAATTCCAGTAATGATGGTATTCAAAAGAAATAGCAAGATCATTCCCTATATTTCAAAACACCATTTTCAGCTAAATCTCACTCTAGGCAGAATAGGAGAAGGACACAGTGATGAAGAGGAAATTACAGGAATGGAAGAACTCAAGCTATCTCAAAAACTTTATATAATAAGAATCAAAATATGAAAGCTGTCTGTATCAATTTTTGAAACATGGCTCTCACAGACCTCTAAAGTCTCACAGCAGAAAACAGTAGCATGAAATATATGAGGGTCCAGAACAGCAATGTCCAGGAGAAAAACTGTACAGCAGATTTCTCTAGGAAGCACTAAAGAAAAATTCTAACAAAATCTTTCTAATTTTCTAAAGATTACAGGTTTTGCCATCTTGGTAAACTGGACAGCTATGCTTGCAGGAGACCTGCTGTGTGTAGAATTGTTGTTGTTGATGATGATGATGATGATAATAATAATAATAACCAGAACATCAGGTATAGACCTGAATTAATAGTGCTGCTGAAGCTGGACAGAAAAGTTATACTACAATGAATAACATTTTACCTGATATTTTGTATAACATCAGAAAAAGTTTGTGGATCAGATAAAGTTTTTAATTTTCAAAACATCACGTTATTTCAAAAATAGAGCATGAGCAATTTTCTCTTTGATCTGTTCTCTGAATGGGAATTCCCTACATATGTTGTCTGCCCATCAGCAAGGTAAGATGCAGTATATGGCACTCAGCTCATTTCCTAACTTGTTCTTTCTTAGTATCAGAAACTTAATGTTAGGCACTAGGTTTGCAGGTGTAGACACCTCTGCAGACGACAACCTATTCTACATTCAGAAAGCTAGAAAATTCTCAGTGAAGTAGACAGCTAGAGAGCTTTTCACAGAATAATTATATGAAAAGGTTCCAATTCACAGAATCTTTTTTTCCATATGCTTGAACATCTGGAATGCAGGAGAGCTTTCTATATGTGTACATATGTAGCTAGACAAAATGTTATACTGGCTTCTACCTACTAGAAACTGGTATCTCATTTGCTCTATTTAAATGCCCAAGGGATACACTACAGTCAGGAGCTGACAGATACCAAGGATCTACAAAGATTTGTAGAGAAGAGCTGAACAAATGCTTGAAAATAATGAAACAATTAAGGAAGAGAGAAGTAAGAACAAATTTGGGACAGCTATATTGTTCAAATGAAGCAAGGTTGAGAGACGTGGCGTTGGTAATATCCTGTTATGCCAGTGAGATACAATAAACTGATTCTGTTCTGATTTACATCTGTATACATCTGAGGTAATTTATGGCAATCATAGAAGAATTCTAGATTTGCATTTTGAGTAAGTTAGATCAGTACCTGCTGCGCTATATAAAGCTCTAAACCTACCTATTACAAGTTATTAAAAAAAAATATAGTGTTATTTGCAAACAGATGCTTAAGTTGCTACCTTTCACAGGTTTTTTTTAACTATTTTTCCAGTATAAAAAGGTTAGTGTACTGATTCACAGAGAATCACTAATAAAATAAAAAGTACAGCACAGTATTCTGTCTTGGTGCCAGAAGTGCACAGCAGTGCTCTTCACAAGAAGGTGTTCTTACCTGCTAAAAGATTCCACAACTAAATTCATTCATAAAATGAAGATTAAACAATTTTCTTATATCTCTTCTTCTTTCTGGAAGGGTCATGACAGCACTAATGAAGGTTAAGTAGACTGAGGAATGATTTGTAGAATATCTGTGGGAGATCTCAGATATATGTAGCTTACAGAAAAAGCATTGTAGCACCTACCACGTCATGTGTCATGTCAGGTGAAAGAAAATCTTTCTTCAATTCCCCAGGCATTTCAAATATAATTACTCTCAATACAATGGGTGAGAATCCTATTAGTTATGAGTCAAGTGTTCAAGCTCATTCTTTTCTGTCCTTCTGTTCTATTATATTTGGCTGTTTTTTCACCATCACTTTTTAAATGTACAATTGTGTTGAGTCCTTGTATTGAAATAATAATTGAAACTGAAGCCATAGGAACCTGTAAGACATGCAGTGTCCCAAGTCAGTTGGCTATGCATGAGCAGGACAGCAGGCAAGGAGCCTTCCTCTGCTAGATGCGTGATCCAGGCCCAATCTTCATCCTTTGGTGTTAATGTCAAGGCAGTGCTAGGGCTCTCTTAGCAGACAAAGGAAAGTAAAAAGCTTTGAATTGTCCCTATATCTGTTCATGGACTTGTCCCACCATGGAACTGAGGAAGGACATGTTGTGGATTGTAAAAGGATTTCAACAGGTTTGGAGTCATCCTGTGAGAATATATGAGGCTGGGCATGTTGACCTTATTATGGACTGTATACAGAGTACAGTTAGCTTAGTGGTGAAATGTCTGCAATACCCACAGGAAGGAAAAGAACAGCTCCTGATAGCCATCTCTTTGCAAAGACTCGAGTTAAAGGGTAATACCAAAACTATTAATTTTGGCATTTTTGCTGTGGCTGTGAACCTACAAAACTTGCTTTGTCCTGTAATGGAAAAAGCCCATGACAGAGACTAACAAAAGACTTGACTGTGGCTGAAAGAAAGAGATTAACTTATTGCAGAAAAACAGCTATCAGGGAACCAAACTAAAACATGAGGCTTGTTTAAATGTGCATGAAGAAGTTAGCCATGGCTATGTTGCCATCAAGCTGGTGAGGTGTAAGGACATTAGGCAAGCATATATGATGCTTGCCAGTCTCAAGAACCTGTGATTATATGCTTTATTTCCACTGCTAATGTATATGGTGTTTTGTTGTTTAAATGGATTTTCTGACCAGTATACACATCTCCCGAATGGGAGAACACCACAAGTGCTTGAATTCAGGTGTATAGAGTGCATAGTTGTATGCAGGGTCTGACAGTTTCTCAGCAGTTTTGACATTTCTTCCCAAAAAAGACAAAATGTCTGATAGCTAGGGATGAATGCAATCTGAAAACTCAGAAAGGAAGCATGTCCAGCTAACTGCATATCCATAACAGAGATGCATCTATTTTATGAACTCTCTGTAGTCTGTGTTCAGACCCCATCTTGAGTGCTTATCTCCAAGCCCTAAATAGGGGAGGGAGGGCTAGTTCTGTTTTACATGAGATTTTCATTAAATTAAAAAAAAGCCAATGTTCCCTTTGCCCAGAGCAGGAGTATTTCAACTCTAGAAATTGTGGGCCCAAACTTCTGAGAGCCTGACTGATGTCTATTATTTTCACTGTTGGAGGGAAGGTCATAGACACTATACCATTATCAGCTGTTAGGTCAATTTATGAAGGAAGACATACAAAACCAGTCAAAAAGGGCAGTCCAGCAAATTAAAGTTACTGATGCCAAAACAAAATCCTTCAAGCTCAGATGCCAGGCAAAATAGTCACATTGGAAGGTAACATACCATAGCACTCATAGCTAGCAGAGAATTCAAGGGGAATCATTAAAAATAGGAACGATGTTTGTAGCAGAAAATAGAAATGTAGCAAAATATGAAAAAAATGAAAGCCATATAGCACTACAACAAGAGTGAGAGTTTTAAACTCCAGTGCAGTCTTGGTGCTAACATATGGCTGTGAGAGCTGGAGCTACCCTAAGTGTAAAATCAGACACCCTAAAAAGTAAATGTCTACAAAAGATTCTGATTCCAGATAAATATACTTTTAACCAACATGGAGAGATGAGAAATCAAAATCACCAGCCAGCAGCTTATCTCCATCAGTATGAAGAGCACACTAGGTAGATGCAGCATGTTTACTTCAGATGCCAGGACACCGACACTCACCCAGAGCTGTCAAATGCAAACTGACCAGTTCATGAAAAGAGTCTGTGCAAGAAAAGCCCTTGGAAAACCCATTAGCAAGCAGGATGTATTAGCAAGGCAGTCACAACTCTGTAGGGCACTTGGAAACAGCAGCAAATGGCAGAAGTAGAGAAGACTAGTTTCTGACCCATTCACTTACATTGGCTAGGAGTTATTAAGGCAAGGAGTACAATCATTAAAAGTGACTGCATCTTTAGGCCAAAATAGCCAATTTCTTGACTAATTCAAGTGAACAGAATCTTCTACTAAAACTTTGAATCCTCTGGCACTTGCGGCTAATCAAAACTCTCTAATAACAGCTGCATCATTTGTATAATTACATTCTACAGAGAAAAGAATTTGTCAGAAACCTCAATATGCTTTAACAGTATATAAGAGACTAGCAGATAAGGGCTGTGTGTTCAGCGTATCCCAGTTTACTTGCTACATGTATTGCGAAGTGCATTCCTCCTCATGGCTTTGAGAGACCAGCAATCCATATGAAAAATACAAAATATGACCTTCCCCTTTCACTGTTTTGAAAGTTGGTGGGATAAGAGGACTGCACTTAGTTCCTGCATGTTGGGGGAGAGAGAATGCCCATTCTCCACTTGGAGAGCTCTGCTATGATATGACTTCTGCAGGGCAGGCCATTGGGGAAGCTGTGGCAAGAGGGTGGTTGGTGTATGGGGAAGACTGTTGCCTTCAGCAGGATGGGTGATATATACCTACTGCAGGGTTGGACACCTGGTCTCAGGTTATGGAGAGAATACATAGGCTGTAATCACAAAAGAGAGCGCTTTCTTTGAATTTGAGTGCCCGTCATCTCTGTAATCCAATGTATTTTCAGTTTCTTCATTAGATGTATATAAAAGTTATCAGTACAAGTCTCAGTTGCTTTTAGAAGCTGTGCGAAGCCATTCTGCTTTGGAAGAATTTATTCTGTGAAGTAAATAAATAAATAAACCTAACAAATTTTTTTTTCAAACCTCTGAGGAACTGCACATCACCTGCTGGCACTTCTGAATTTAGTGTGCTGCATATCGAATTGTTTCTTCCCTCCTATATTTTGCTTCCCTTTCAAAAGCTTTTTCTACTGCAATTTGTAAAACATCTTGTGGGCAATTCCTGTGCTTGCAGCCTTGCCTGTCACATTGGTTTTCCTTCACAAGTAGTATAAGGAAATAGAGAATGACTGTCTGGGATGATATAGGTCCTTTTGTTGCTATTACATATGAACAGACTTGTGTTGTAAACTGATTGCCACCTGTTTTCTTCTGAAAATGGAAAAGCAGTTTTCTTCTTTCTTATAAAATACATGAAACACCTAATTAATTTTGCTCATATGCACTCATTTACATAATAAATCTGCATAGGACCACATGCTGAAATCTTAGTCAAAATTCTCAGTAATCCATTAAGACTTTGCGTGTGTTTACTAGTAATGTTTTCATGGTTTGGAAAGGAGGGGGAGAGGGGGCAGTGTCACACTGTGATACTAAATCCAAGAAATCCTGCAAAGTATTCACACTCAGTTTTGGAGTGACAACTCTATTGTATCACTGTGTGTGTCCCCTCAGATCAAGTCTGCCAGAACATTTACTTCTCAAATCTTACAACCTGAATGTTTGATACCATTGAGTTGTTCCTCTTGCAGATGGGTTGGGCAGCATTTCTTCCAGTCTTTACATATGTGTTTCTTACAGGGAATTTGGAGTTTGACACAGGTTGCCCTGTAGAGACTAGGAGGGTACACTCAACCTCCAGCTCTGCAAAATCAATGGGATCTGTTGTAGAGGGACTGAAGGCTTGTTGATAACTTTTGAAATCTGAAGTTTTCACTCTTCACTCTTTCACTCTTTATCTCCCAACAACGCACAAAATATGAGTAAATAAATTTGCTTCTTTCTGCTCTATCAAAATGTTACAAACTCTGTCTGTACTGTCGCAAATTATTTATCATATTGAGAGCGATAAGACATTTGTGCCACGAACATGGTTCTTACTGCTTTTATTCTTTGATCAGGTAAGTATCAAGTCAATAGCATTCCTATTTTGGCTCCACTGGGACATTGAACAGAATGGCACTGGTGAGCCATTTAGCCCCCAGAGAAGTTGGGGCTTAATTATAACTAAATTCAAACATTTAGAACTTTCTGTCCTTTCTCAAATCCTTGGCTTTTCCTTTAGATCTGTCAGTCAGTACTTCATTAGATATGTTCTATTTCCCAGCAGCTTGTTGTTTATGATAATGAAATACATGGTCATGAATCTGCCTAGAGGAGGTTTTAAATAAATCTGTGTACATTTATAAATTTAGGTGAACATATAATTCTTAATGTCCTTCATGTTTACATGATAAATAATTGTCATTGACTTCCCTCATTTTTAATTTCAGTGACAAAAGACTTGTTGCCATACATTTGAATACCAGAAAGAGCAACAAGGCACAGCAGAATACAGTTGTTTGTTGTGTTGGGGGGGGGGGGGGGGGTTGGTTTTTTAAAAAATTTTTACACCATGCTAAGAGCATTTCTCCATGGAATTTTTAAGGGCAAAATTAGTTGTAATTGTGTAAAATGTGACGTTTAATTATTCTTTTTAGTCAGTGACATGCTGGGAATATGGGTCTGAGGGGTGCCAGACAGATAGTGCAACCTTGAGGAAAGCATTGAATAGGTGCACTTTTTCATGTCCAAGGAAACTGTGTGATATTGGGAGCAGAGAGGACTGGCTCTGTCATCATTTGCTTGGGGCTAATAAGGCAAGGAAGTGAGCATCCTCTGGGCAGCAGTCTCATTGTAGGTTCTTTGGACTTCAAATGGAACTGGAAGTGCTTAGCAATTTGAAGGACCAAACAGTAGCCAATGAACTGGAGAGCAGACAATTTAGTTAATAGTCAGTCACAAAGAAAAAAAAATATGGGAGAAAAGCAGTGTGGCAGTGTCCTGATTTCAGCTGGGATAGAGTTAATCTTCTTCCTAGTAGCTGGTATTGTGTTATATCTTGGATTCAGTATGAGAAGAATGTTGATAACACACTGATGTTTTCAGTTGTTGCTAAGTAGTGTTTAGACTAAGGCAAGGATTTTTCAGCTTCTCATGCCCAGCCAGCAAGAAGGCTGGAGGGGCACAAGAAGCTGGGAGGGGACACGGGCAGGACAGCTGACCCAAACTGGCCAAAGGGGTATTCCATACCATGTGATGCCATGCCCAGTATATAAACTGGGGGGAGTTGGCCTGGGGGAATTGCTGCTCAGGAAGTAACTGGGCATCGGTTGGCGAGTGGAGAGCAATTGCATTGTGCATCACTTGTTTTGTATATTTCAATCCTTTTATTAGTGTTGTCATTTTAGAATTGTTACTATTATCATTATTAGTTTCTTCCTTTCCGTTGTATTAAACTGTTCTCTCAGCCCAGTGTTTTACCTTTTTCCTTCCAATTCTCTCACCCATCCCACTGTGGGGGGGGAAGTGAGTGAGCGGCTGCCTGGTGCTTAGCTGCTGGCTGGGGTTGAACCACAACAGGCAGTCAAGGCCGAGCACAGATAGGTGGAGGTTAACCATTTATAGGAGCCTCTCTGGGGGCTGTGATGGATTTTAGAGGAGGCCATATGTGACTGTTAAATTGGCTTCAAGAAATCAAAATTATCTGTAGCAAAATTTGATTTTTCATTGAAAATTTTTTTTAATCTAAATCACTCAAATTTTTTTCAGATAAAACTAGTGGAAAAGGAACCGTCAGTTTTAGAACAGAAAGCTATTTTTTTTCACAGAAAGTAACTGCCTCCTTCCTACATTTTTTTCTGAAACTATTATTCTCCAATTAAAAAAACTGTCAATAATGAAACATAATCTAACAATTATGCCAAATTCTCTTGTTCATTTAAATTCCAAGGTGGTGCAGTATTGTACTGACTGGCTCTGAATCTTATACCTCTTGAAAAAACTGCTTTGCAAAGAGCAGATAAGATGAGCTTGGTTCTTGTCAAGTGACTTTTGTTTTCATCAAATTTTACCCCTTCTTGGGGATAAAAGGGCCTGTAGTTTTTAGCTTTTTTAGCTCTAGTGGCTAATTCTCTAAGTTTTCCAGCCCTCCTACTCTCTCTCCCTCTATTAGATTTCACATTCATTGCAGTGAGTTGATATTATTAATACTCTAACAACTCAAACTAAGAAACAGGGCTGTATCGTGACAACTACCAAGACAGTATGTGTCCCAGAGCCATTATGGTCTAAAAGTCTATCTGAAGGGTAGGAAGAGAAACAGGCACACGTGTGTGAGTAGTTCAACGCCAGAGATGCTTGGTAGGTCAGTCTGGCTTCACTCTGGAACAAATCACAGTCTTGCTCACCGAGTCCCTCCATTTCCTGCCAAGAGAATCTGCACATATCGTGACTTTGGCAGCCATCTTCTGAACTTCCAAGAAAATTGTGAAATGGGCACTAACTATCTGAGTGCAAGTAAAGGCCTTTAATATCCCATAGTACGTAGCTAGCTCTGTTCTGGACAGCTCTTTTTAATGTCTTTATCAATGATCTGGACGAGGGGATTGAGTGCACCCCCAGTAAGTTTGCAGATGACACCAGGTTGGGTGGGAGTATTGATCTGCTTGAGGATAGGAAGGCTCTACAGAGGGATCTGGGCAGGCTGGATTGATGGGCTGAGGCCAATTGTATGAGTTTCAACAAGGCCAAGTGCCGGGTCCTGCACTTGGGTCACAACAACCCCATGCAGTGCTACAGGCTTGGGGAAGAGTGGCTGAAAAGCTGCCTGGCAGAAAAGGACCTGGGGGTATTGGTTGACAGCTGGCTGAATATGAGCCAGCAGTGTGCCCAGGTGGCCAAGAAGGCCAATAGCATGCTGACTTGTATCAGAAATAGTGTGGCCAGCAGGACTAGGGAAGTGATTGTCCCCCTGTACTTGGCACTGGTGAGGCCGCGCCTTGAATACTGTGTTCAGTTTTGGGTCCCTCTCTACAAGAAAGACATTGAGGTGTTGGAGTGTGTCCAAAGAAGGGCAATGAAGCTGATGAAGTGTCTAGAGCACAAGTCTTATGGGGAGCGGCTGAGGGAACTGGGGTTGTTTAGTCTGGAGAAAAGGAGGCTGAGGGGAGACTTTATCTCTCTCTACAACTACCTGAAAGGAGGCTGTAGCGAGATGGGTGGTGGTCTCTTCTCCATGATAGGACAAAAGGAAATGGCCTCAAGTTGTGCCAGGGGAGGTTTAGATTGGATATTAGCAAAAATTTCTTCACCAAAAGGGTTGTCAAGCATTGGAACAGGCTACCCAAGGGAAGTGGTTGAGTCACCATCCCTAGAGGTATTTAAAAGACACGTAGATGTGGCGCTTAGGGACATGGTTTACTGGTGGACTTGGCAGTGCTAGGTTAATGGTTGGACTTGATGATCTTAAAGGTCTTTTCCAACCTAAATGATTCTATGATTGAATTATTCTACCCTAAAGTAATTCCAACAAGGTAACTGGTTAATTACATATTTCTAACTAAATACTTGTGTAATTTTAAAGGAGTATTTTTCCCAAGGTGGTCATAAATTTCAAAGATAGATAGTATTAGGCAATTACCATTTTGAAGAATAGATGTTGTCACCATTAAAAGTGGGTACTTAGGACATATAATAGCAGCGTCACATTCATCACAGCATCTAAGAGACAGGATGCTTAAATGCAGTGAGAAGGCTATTAATGCAGAAAGGTTTTAAAACTGCCATCAGATCTCTTGTAGTCAATACTGGTGCTTTACATAAAAATTGCCTGCACTGATGATAAGGTAACTTGTCTTAGCTCAAATAATTGCAGAACAATCAAATATGATAAATGATTGCCAGCTGCCGCCATTTTCAAAGTAGAGACACAAACTTAAGATAATACAGCTAAGACAATTCACAGAAACTCCAAGAGGGTGACCCCTTCAAGTATTGTGTGATTCCTGACACTCAGTCCACGTAAATTATACCTGATTTTTATAGGCAATAGCAGGTTCATTTTCAATACATCCAAAAACATCTATCTACATGCGGTAGACACAGTCTATACTGAAAACCAGCACTGTATATCATCTAACTTATCCATAACTGTTATTTAGAATAGCTACACTCGTTATAGAGACTCCCATAAGATATTATCAGACCGTCTGTACTGAGCAATTGCAGTCGTTGTTAACTTTGTTCATGGTCGAGGGTGCACAGCAGTGTTGCAAATGATGCCTGTGTGAAGTTCAAACTCAACGCATTAGCAGAGTAGGCATTTAAAGTGAAGTATAATTTTGATTTTATAATACAAAATTGTTATGAATATTGTATACTTTTATGTTCAGGAAATTTCCATGAGCTCACAAGCAGCAGGGTGAAAAGATACTTTTTTTTTCTTCTTCTTTTTTTTTTTTTTTTTCCAAAAAGAAAGGAAACACCTGTTTGGGGACCAATTATGAACTTCATAGAACTATCAGTCCTAATTACTAAATAGCTACAGGATTCTCATTTGAGCAAAATCAACCATACTTGAAAACTAAACTTAGAATGTAAATGATGCAATCATTCATAATTCATTCTGCCACAGTACACAAAAGCAGAGCCTACAGTAGGTTGTTTTTAAATCTTACGTGCAAATTAATACAGCCAATACTAGATTTTAAGAAGCTGTTAAGGAGAAATAGATCTATTAAGGGTACTAGTTTTTAGCCAGCATTTTAAAACTGATCTTAAGCTTTAATGAATCAGCTTTAAAAGAAAGACTTAGCAGAAAAGGCAATGTTATAAGCAGTCTGAGGAAAGTGATCTACATTTGCTGCTCAACAGAAACATTAGCCGCTTATAAGAGAATGTTGTATTACCATTTGCAAGACCCATACTTGTAACAGGTAAGTTAAATCTTAAATCTGGCAGTTGATAATATCTACTGCCCATACATTAGTGGAATCAATGATCCAAGGTAATCCAAGGATAATTTCTCAGGCAAACTAACTGAGGGCAAGACCTCAAGATCTCAAATACAGCTACAGCCCTCCTGGGGAAGAAGAGAAGACTCTCAATATCAATCCTTGATTTGCAGGTCTCAGCCTTTCTGCAGGCTAGAACAACCACATAAATTAGTTGTCCAAGCTCAGGCTGAGGTTTGCTGCTGTTACCCTTATCAATGGAGACTCATTATAACACCTGAATATTAATTCATGTTGCATGTCATTTTGATGTGAAACTACTTTTTGCGCTGAAATAAATACCTCCTTATGCATACATAAATATTAACCCCACAGAAAGTCGGTTACTAAGTACAATACATTCCAAAGCAGCAATTCTATGGTTCATAGTGTTATTCATTTATCACGTGCAAAGTTTAGCTGGAGCTGAGAAGTTTAATGTCTATGGCATTTCTGTGCACCAGTACTAAATACTTTGTAAGCCACTATTAATCCTATGAGTAGCTTGGGAAAGAATTTGCAGTAAAAAATATATTAATCAAATTTAGTCCTTCTTTCTGTTTGCAAATTGCTTGAACAGATTGTGAGATCTTATTTGTTTGCCATCGGTTATTCTTTATCAAATATTATGGTGAGGAGAACTGAGCCTACTGATTGAGCACAAATTGTTTGCTGATGTTGTAAATATATATATAAATATAATGTACTCCTGTACATATTACAATTCCATATGCCGTCTGTGTGATCCCTCACTTCAGAAAATAATACTAAATTCCCTGTGCTGTAATCTTTTTTCAACACAAAATGTTACATTTCTCTAAAATCACTTTCCACATAAATTCCTATCAATAAAACTGTTTTTCATGTGGATTCTACACTATCTAACCACTCGGAGTCTGTCTGTTCAACCCACAGCGACAGTGTCCAATCTAGTGTCAATCAGATCCATGCTGGGCTGGCAGTCTCAGTGGTCCATGTGTATATAGCACTTACAGGGATGACTGGATACATACTGTACTGAAAAATCTCTTTGTCATTAAAGCTGATCTAGGACCTTCTTTACTCTTGCTTACTCCTGATTGTACAGCTTAAGTCTGGTAATATTGCATACTGCTTCCATCTTTTTATTCACAATGGTAAATCATATTAAATGGGGCCTTCTTGCAGATGGTCCCTGTATGTGTACATCTTTGGCTGAAGATAGGCGGTAACTAAAGAAGTTCTAGATTGCAGCAAACCATGGATTCTTGTCCCTCCTGTCATATTGAATACCTAGATATTCACTCAAGCTTTTACTTGAAGTAAGGTCTGGGAAGAGTTGAATTCCCTAGAGGTTGCGCTGAGATTTTTAATTTAACTCTGATTACTTCAACAAACACAATGCATTCACATTTGCAGGGCAGGAAAAGCAATGCTTAAATGAAACTTAATCCCATATTTTGAAAATCTGCAAATTATTTGAATTCTGTTACTTGTCGCTTTGGATTTCCTTAAAGAGTAATGGCATGAAAAAACAGCAAGCCACAGTATTCCTTCATAATTTGAAAATATAACATTACAGATAATCGAATGTAATTGTCCAGAGGTTCAAGGAAGCGTTTCCACAGACAATAATTTATGTAACAAGAAAGAAAACCCCATTGTCCACTTAGAAGGGTTAAAGGTGAGGAAGTGGGAATATAAACTATGCTATGCAATCAAATTCTTGACATAATTGCATTTGGTTTTGTGTTTTGTGTGCAAAAACCACATAAAATAATGTGTTCTAAGAGTAGTATTAACTTTAAAGAAATCTTTCTGCATGCGTATTAGAAAACATGAAAGAAACTGTGCAACAGTTCAAGCATTCAGCACGTTTAACCATTTATGAGTTGTTATTAATATTTTATTAACTATTGCTTAAAACAACAGGGAAAAATGCTGCTCACCAATTCAGGGAAAGTAAGTGATCTTTAGTTTAATGATTTAACATATAAGCTTTATGAAATTATGAAACGTGCCGGTTGCTATGGTACACATGCATTTCTCTGACGGAATAAATGGAAAAGTAACATAATACACATTGCATTCTCTTGCACAAAGAATATCATTCCTTTTGGATCCTTCTGAGTCTGTCTGACTTTTTTTGTCTTCTACAGATTTAATTTCCTATCTTTACTCTTTCTTACTGAATAGTATTCTTTGCTCATGGTAAAAATGCATCCAGCAATTGAATCACCCCTTTTTTGAAAGTGGACAACCTTGTGATGCACTTTTTTAAAGTATCTGTTGTGTTTACAGCAGTTGAACTGTGACAGATTTTGAAAGATTGTGAAAAAATATTGCTATTTCTGCCAGCAGGAAGTGTTTCATGAATGCAAAAGCTGTACAGAAAATAGAGCTCAAATTCATACTGTACAGGGTATTTTTACCACCTGGTATATAATACACTATACATCATAATCTCTCCCTAATTTCTGTCTTACTCTACAGGATATACACCTTCATGAACCATTCATAATAATAATAACTAAAACAAATAGTGGTTGTTATTCTGACTGTGATTGTTTTAAAATGTCCAGTAACTACAACAGATCATGCTGTTTGTGTAGACTCTGAAACAAATTCTCAGTAAAGGAGGTACAACCAAAGTTACTGAAACATATCAAATCATTTGTGTGCCTGGAATACTAAAATCTGATTGTAATCTAAGAGCTATAAAGTTGGTAGGAAAAAAATCAGAGGACAGCATGTAATAGTAAGGTCATTTAAACGTATAGACAACTCAGAAGAACCTGGGAATATTACAGATAAATGTGTTAGCTAGGAAAGTCCAAAGACACACCTTTGGCAATGTGTACAGATCATCAAATCCAGCTAAAGAAGACATAAGCATATTCTTAGCACATAACTGAAGAAGAAAAATAAGCGTTGTACGGGTGAATCAGTTTGGGAGAAAAATGCTGGAAGTAGCATGCTAGTAGCAACAAGAGATCATTAAAGTTCCTGATAGTTTTCTATTAAAAAGCCAATTTGCCCAAAATCAGGCATTTCTATCTTTTTACCTGAAATTTTTAGTGTGCACAAATAGGACAATCCCAACAATTACGTTTCAAAAGGGGGAAATGTTTCACTGGTGGAAAATCTGATCAGGACCAAAAAAAATCATAGTGTGTGAATTGAAATTCATCATCAAATGAGGATACTGTCAGTGAGTTTTGGTAGGGCTAAGGGGGAAGCCTGAATCTTTCCTATAAAGGTATACATATATCTATAAAATACCTAGCACTAAAACTCATGTATGAGCCAAAGATTGAGAGAACAGTAACAATGAAGACAGGATGTCCAAACAAAAATAATGCAAATAGCCTGTAGAACTGCCTTAAAGAAGTGCTTTAAGACAGGCAGATGCAAAGTTACTCATCCTGGGATGCAGAAAGCTGGCCAAAATACATTAAGATGAGACCACATCTTTAGAAGACAGCAAACACATATATCCTTCAGACCAAAGTGTGTCTTGGAGATACCTAAGCAGGCTGTAAACAAGCCAACTCATACTGTATATACTAGAGCTATGGCAAAACAGAGTCCTAAACAATCTATTTTATCCTGCTGAGAAGTTTGATAAAAACTAGCTGGAGTATCTCTGCGATGCACTATTGTCCCTGATACTGATGTACTGATACACTTGTAGACATGACTTTCACATCTAGAAGAGATTTTTTTTTTTTCAATGATGGGTTGTTTCTGCTTGTTTACTAGACTTTCTTAAAGTTTTGTACTAGCTCCTCTGTTCCTCTAGGCAAGAAGATTGAAATAGGTAATTTTCATCTTCAGAAATCTACCCCAGTTTTCTGCTTCTGCTAAAACTTTGTACAAGGCCTGGAATCTGTACTGGCATTATGGGTAACTACTGTTTTCTCTGTGTATTTATCCCTTTGCTTTGTACATGTAAAGCAGTCCACGTGCAGACACAGAAAAGGCTAACTTTTAACAACATTTCCCCCTGTTTTCTGCCATCTCTGTGTGTGCTTAGAGTAGAACTATTGACATCCAGTTATAATGCTAGCATCAAAGTTCTAATTCAGGGCTTCTGTCATCTAACTTGTCAAAGTGTAGGTATTGCCTCTAACGTGGTGGATATCTTTGTTCTGAGATCTTAGCTGCCACTTCTTTCATGGTTTTCGTCAGATAGTATTAATGTTTGATGGGTGTATTTAGATCACATGAATCAGTTCATGTCTGTGCTCATTTGGGTTTGTAACAGCAATTGTAGAACAAAACATGTTTGTAGGCTTGTTTACCTTTTAAATATCTCTCAGTTCTGACACGTATCAAATTATTTTCTAAATTTGTCTCTTGAGAGATGCTTTCTCTTGGTGTCTAGTTCAGTAGGGTAGTTGATTTGTCTACTGCAATGGAGTGTTCTCGTTTAAATGGTTTGAGAATAGAGAATTTAGAGAATTTTTCTGTAGTCTGCACTCTCCAGTGAAATTTTGGCAAGAATCTTTTAAACTAACTTCATGTCTAGGCAGGTTTTATTGTAAAACTGGTCATATATCAACACTTACTATTTGGATTATTATTAAGTGACACCATCTTTTAAAAGGAGACAGAATACTTAGTTGCCCTTTTACTGGTATTTTATGCCCTGAATATGAAATAAGTTTTGACTTCCACTTTCGTACCCTTTTTTAATCTGAAGTATTATCACAAGAATAACAAGCCATTGTGTGTTATTATCTGCTTGGAAACAATTCTGCTATTAATGTCTAGTTGTATTCTGCAATCTGAAGCAATTTCACTTGCATTCACTGAGCCTGACTCTCTAGGGCTCTGAGTTTGATATAATCAGAATAATATTTCATGACAACTTTGCTTAAGGGTACATTATGGTAATTAACGGTAAATAAAATATACATTAAGAAAGAAGCAGACCTTTCAATTTTCTTTGCAAAACTTTATTATATTCCCTTTTTCACAGGTATTCTGTCTTCTGCTTACTTCACACATTTGGGTTAATGTTGCAACTCTAAGAACCACACAGCTCAGATTTTTTTAAATGAAAGCTAAAATTTCCAAGCATTATTCTGGAAAAAGAATCAAATTGTTTTTCCATTGTATCGAGCACATAGAGATTCACTTACATGTTGCCTATTCTAAGTTGGAATACTTTAAATGTAAATATTGTTCCACCATGACAAGGAATAATATTTGAGACACTGAAACAGCTAGTGTAGCTAGAAAGTTCAAGAGAATGTGACTATGTATTTCCTGATGCAAACAGGGAGTAGCAATGAGGGAACAGATATTTAAATTACAGACCTAAGAATTCTGCCATCCCCAATTAAAAGTATGGAGATACTAAAATTTTCTACTTAGAGATTAGATAGTCTGTGGGACACCTCTTTCCCGGTTAAAGTAGAGGAGGTTTTGATTGGTCTGGATTACTGTTAAGACAAATACATAGGTTCTAAAGCAATGCACAAACAAGGTCAGCTACATTTTGCAGGAAAAAGAGCACATCAAAACCAACACGCAGTGCAGACAAGATAAACAATGCCATGCAAAGAAGCTAAGGTAGCAGGACAGGGTCAGAGACACAAAGCTTGAACCAGTGTATCTGCAGTAGAGAGAAAGAAAAAAAATGCTTACAGGAGATGAAGAGTCATGGGGCAAAACCAAAAAAAGAAAAGGGGGGCGGGGAAACACCAGCACCTACAGTGCTTAAGAATATTGAGAATTCCAGAGAGCAAGAGGATATCTGCCATATGACCTTAACTGATTCACAAACTCTTGATTTAAACTCTCTGCAGGAAAAAAGGCTGCTATATTTGCAATTGAGCTATTAGATCACAAACCAATTCAATTGCAGCTCAATCATGGGACCAGCTGCAATATGAGCCCCAGAAACATTGATAATATTACAAATATTACACTAGAGAAATGTAGCTGAGAGCTGGTGATATACAGTATATGTACTCTTGAGTCCTGTAAGCAAAAACAAGCTGTTAATAAGAAATCTGTGAAACAAGTAACATTATCTCTCGGAGTCTGTTACAGCTGACAGGCAGAAATACTTTGCTGAGCAAAAGTGTAGCATGAAAAAGAATAATTTGCTCACCAAGTGCCATCAAAAATACTCCAAACTGAAAAAGGGAGGACAACAGCATCCCAGTATGATGGGGATCATCCACTCTTCCAGCAGCCTTAGTAAAACAATTGAAGAAGGAACAGGCATATCTTCAAAGAAAAGGTGTTGTTACATCTTTGGAAACAAGCACAGTGTGGATCTGCCTCCAAACAGCGGTGACAAAGTTTTTTGGTATACTAGAGATTGGCTTTGGCTCAGAAACACTTAATAGTGAAGAATAACATTGCTTATGAACAGCCTCTGAGGGGCTTTTGCCTGCTTTGCTAACGTTCAAGAGTGACTATTTTGTGTTAAACTACACAAGCTCTCCTGTCTCTGACAAAGTTTTCTTCATCCTGTGGTAAGTACCTACAAAAACAAGTAACTATGGATGCTTCCAGGAAGCGTTCTAGTTTACACTGAACTTAGTATAAACTGAAGGAGGCACTTCCCAGGTGTTAAGATCAGAGCAGATAATAGTTTTATTTTAGAAAATGGAAAGGGCAAGGAAAAATTTATGCAGTGCTGTGATATCAAGTTACACCGACTTCTAACTAAGAACAGAAAGAACATAAGGCATGAGTGGAGAAAAGCTGATAATAAGTTTCCCTGCTTTGGACTGTCAATTTGTCCACCCAAACCCTAGAAAGGTACCAGGAGAAGTATCACCACAAGAATTAAAAGCACCTTAACACTCTGGGCTTAGTTCACTTTCTTGTTAGTGATTTGCATCCATGTTGCTATATCCAGGATGAATGTCATCCACAAGGCTGCAAAGCAGGGCTCTACTAGCTTCTCTTGCTGGAGCCCTGTTGAACTCCATGTGAAAATAAATGCTGATTGAAAAGTATGAGCCGGACTCTAGTCTCCTAGTTCTCACCTGAGAGAAGACTGATGTAATTCCTGCTCCAGTTAATGTTATTTGTACGTATTGAAACAGTATTGGCAGGAAAATAATCTTCTTATCCTGCTTCTTACACCCCCAAATAACTTCCAACTTAGTAGATCAACAATGAGAATTCAAATTCACTCAGGCAGAGATCAGAACTAGACCTGGATCTCCTACATGCTTCAAAATTTACCTAGCCTTTAAGATACTAGAAGAGGAAAGATTGATGAAAACGACTCTGGCCGATTTGTGAATCTTATCCTGAAAATACCCCCGAAAACTATGCAGCAAAGATAATCCAAAACGGTAACTATTTGAGAGAACTAAGTGAAACTGCATCTTTGTTGAATTTAGTGCATGGGAAAAAATAATTCGCCCAGCATTTATCTACAATTACGTTTACAGGGAACTAAGTGTAAATTCCAGGCAATTTAGTCAGTGATATTATAAGACAGACACATGCTCACAACTTGAAACAGAGATATTCTCAGGAAGTAGCAAGAGGGGGGGAGCATTCTATTTTCCAGTAATGAGTGTTCAGTTGAGATCATTTATGGGACAGTAAGGGAAGTGCAAAGAGTATAGTGACTGACAGTAAAAAGAGATTTCTGCCCCGTGCGGTCACAGTATAATTCTGCAAAGGCGACTATAGGATGCAAATACACAAGCTGACCTGGCTCTAGTAGATTCAGACAAGAATTGTAATCAGAAAACTGAAGGTGCTACACTCTACTGAAACGCCCTGTTCAGACAGTGTCACACTGCAGTGAAATGTGAATGATTTCTTGCCTAATGGGAATTTCAGCAAAAGATATCTTCTCAGTACCCCCAACACCTTCTGCAGAGTCAGTGGGAAAGGCAGCCAAGAGAAGGGTGGTGATGCCAGAATGGACAGAAAAGGACCCCTCTCTGGCAGTACTGGACCATCACAACACGCAGAAGTTTATAACACAGCCTGCACTGAAACTGATGTGCTCCGAACAGGATCCTGTTTCCTCTCCAATGACTGTAGCCCCTGCGGTGGGTTGACTTTTCCTGGCTGCCAGCTGCCCACCCAGGCACTTGCTCACTCCCCTCCTCAACAAGGTGGGGGAGAAAATAAGATGGAAAGTCTCATGGGTCAAGATAAAGACAGGGAGATCACTTACCAATTACCGTCATGGGCATAACAGACTTGATTTGGGGAAAATTAAATTAATTTCTTGCCAATTAAAAATAGAGTTGGATGTTGAGAAGCAAAGCCAAAAAATATTCCCCCCCCCCCCCCCGGCTCACTTCACTGCCTCACCCCAGACTCCTCTACCTCCTCCTTACTCAGAGCTTCTCTGATGGGCTCAGCTGTGCCCTGTGCTGGGACGGTTGAGGAACCGGCTGTGTCCGGCACTGGGCAGCGTCACCCCCGCCTCACAGAGGTGACCTCTGCAGCCCCCCCACTACCAAATCCTGGAGCTGGAAACCCAGCACAGCCTGGAGGAGGAGGAAGACTGCACAAGGCAGCTGAGCAGGGTAGGCAAAGCCAGTGGCCTGGAGGGAGAGGTGCCAGGTGCGCATGAGCGAGCAGGGCTCCAGCCAGCCAGCCTCAGCACCCACGTCGAGCATGGTCCTTCTAGCTGGGTCTGGTTCATGATAGCAATGAGAAAGAAATCAAATGCAATTGCAAAATGGTGGCCAACAGTGAGTCCATTCCCCAGACCAAAGACAGAACAGGGAGCCGTAGCGCTTCGGCTCATTTGGAAGAGTAGCAAGAAGCAGGGTTTGGAAACTTGCAAGACGCCACCAAGAAAAATAAAAGCAGCAACAATACTGAGGCAAATCCCCCACCGCAAGAAATAACGCGGTGACAGAACCAGCACGTGTGTTTTCATGGGAGAGAGTGCCCAAGCAGAGTGAAAAGGGCTGCGGAAAAAGACTGTCCCTCAGGTGGGCTCTGGGCTGGCAGGCAGAGCTCAGCGGAACGGCGAATGACAAAGGTGGCAGCACTGGATCTGCACGGGCCGCTGATGGAAGAGGAAGAAGAGAAGATTTTGGAGGGGATATCGAAGTCAGCCCCCCTGCTTACGGCTTGAAGCCAAGTTGCTGTTGCAGAATCTGAGAAACAGGATTGTCACTAGAGGACTGCCAGCAGGAAAAAGAAAAAAAAAGTATATATAAAAGTATATATTAGCATCCTCATCCCCTGCACAAATATCACTTTCCTCTCTAGCAATCCCCTTCCTTATTTGTAGAGGAACCTGTATCTGGAGAAGGGTGTGATGATTTCCCTAATAGATTATGCTTGAAGATAAGATGCAAAATAATTTCTCTTCTATATGCTTTAACTTCCATTTATTTCCAAAGGGAATATCAAGATTCTGAACTCAGGTTAGAACCACCCAAATCATCAATTTAGTGGCTTTTTTGTTTGTTTTTTTCTTCAGTGAAAATGACAGTAAAACAAAGACATTCAGACTAGACATTATGTTGCAACTCCCCAGATATGAGATTTTAATAAACAACAGCAGCAAAACAGAAGCTGCAAAAAATGAGCTCAAATTTACACTTAAGTTTCAAATTGAAAGCCAACTATCTCCGATGTTGGCTGGGAAAGAGAGTATTCTGAAAGGCCGTCGTTGCAAAATGTGCGACGACACAAACCAGAAGATTTCTGTTTCTACGCCAAAGTCAAAACCTAGGGCTTTTGCCGATGAACTGGGACCCCACCGGGAGTGAACCTGAGCTGTCTGCTCTACCTCTATTGCAGGTGCTAAAGACGAGCACGGCACTGTCCAAGCGGCAGTTCCTCGAGGGCCTGGACAGGACCTGCCCGTTCCTCGGGAGCCAGGTGAGCCGAGGGAAGCAACCCGAAAGTTCGCCAGGATGCGAAGCAGGAAAAGTGAAAGGATTTACTTTTCAGAGGAAAAATCTCTGCTTGATACCCTTCCCGCAGCTAAGCCAGATGACTTCTTTATTGATCGCTGAAGAGCATTTGCGGCGTCGGCTGGAGCCGGGGCGGGAGGCGGCTCGGGCGGCTGCCGGGTTCGCCGAGACGCGGCCGCGCAGCCCGACAGGGAGCCCCGTTACGGCCGCCGCCCCCCGGCCTCGGGCGGACAACCACCGGAGGAGCGGGACCGGGTTACAGCCGGGGGCGG
>NW_010972775.1:11315815-11380721 GCF_000737465.1 Haliaeetus leucocephalus
GGGCCGGGGCCGCGGTGGGGCGGCCGCGAGCGTCGTCACGGGTGTTTCCGTGGGTGTTTTCGCGAGCCCCGCGCTGAAGGGCTGCCGCGGGTCCGGCCGGCGCCCGCCGCCGCTGGTACGTTTCTCCCCGGCGGGCGCTCGGGGCGGTTTGGAGCTCGGGGCTGCCGGTGCCGTTAATTCTTCTCAGCTGTTCCTACTTTCCAGTTATTCTCTCAGCTGGAGGCTCTGCCCTTCCTACTCGGTGGACTGAGGAAATATTTATTTATTTAGCTATGTTAAACGATGTTACCCCTTCTCGGTTGCCTCGGAGCGTAAGCGGGTGTGATGTTAAAGGTCTCTCTCTCCGCAGCGTTCACGAATTCCCTTTGCCATCATAAGGCATGTGCACCTAGAGCAGAGTAAAGCGGTGAGGTATAGGAGGCAAATGTGTACTGTCTGCCAGTGTCTCACTGAACACGGGCACCTGCGAGCACCCTCTCCTCTTGCGAGTCCGTGTCCTGATCACTTTGTTCGCTGCACCCACAAAGGAGTATTTCTTTAGCTGCGCAAGGTAGCTACGGCTCAAAATATCTTGTGTAAGAACTGGTACAACTCATGACTCTAAACTGTTCTTGTGCATCAAGTGGTGCTGGGTGTGAATCTCGGTGGACCCAACATACCTGACTGCCTTGAATGCTTTTTGTTTCGTGGTCCTTGATGGACTTACGAAGTGCGTTAGTCTGCCGAGGCTTAGAGTTTTCGAGCCCCTGGGAGCAACACATTCTGTGAACACCTCTGTCTAATGTGGAGTTTGATTTCAAAGGGAAAATCCATGGTACAGAACTGGTGTTGTGATTATGGAAAGTGATATATCATTTCTTTGAAGAAAGAAGAAATCTTGAAGTGATTTATAAAATGGAATATAAGGTTGTTTGCATTTTCAGCCATTTAATCCCTCTCTGCTGTGGTAGCAATTTGTTTTCATTTTCCATTTTTATTGCCCTTTCCGTAATGATTTTCTATTGATTGAATTCCTTTTCTTTCCTATCACTGTGGATGTTGGTCCCTAATCCAATTCTTAGCAGCATTTGTAACTACAGTTCAGTTTATGCCCTCGTCTTGAGGAAAAGAAAAAAGAAATCATATAGGCAGTGCCCTTGCTCATTTCACAACTTTGAATTTACAGGATTCACACAATATTGATCCCATTATTGTTCGTTTGTGTTCTCTATCAAATGTTAATATAACTTGGCCCATTTCAGGCAGGTCTTGATTGAGAAGGTGAAATAAAAATGTGTTGGCTGCCTTTAATGATCATTTTTAGCTACTCCCATTGTGTGTTCTCCAGTTACAACATGGTGTGAGTTGTAAGTCTGTATATATCTTCTCCTTGCCCCCCCCCCCCCCCAATATTTTTCCTTTTCACAAAAATATTTTGTAGTCAGCAAGCCCATTTTTCACATAACTCAGATTTGGTTAAACGTGGTGCTAAAATACACAGGATTGCTATGACTTTTTTCCTTCCCTGAGGGAAAAAAGAAAGGAGTTAAGATGTGTATAAGGAAAGGTTTAATAGACAGTGGAGAAGCAGAGATTTCTTTCTTTTGGAAAAGAACCCTTACCAATGTTTATTGAATTTGCTCGTCTGCATGAAGAAAAGAACTGTTGTTTTGTTATCTAGCAGCTGTAGGAAGATTGACAGCTACAAATTGCAAATCTGTGAAGGATCTGTCCATGACACAATTTTTAGTTCATTTAGATAGTTATCCTACACATCTTGTCATTTGCAAAATTATATAAACAAGATCAGTAAGTTTGTGGAGATGATATAAATGCAGTGAATATACTGTAAAGATTTTGAAGCTCTTTGGGATAATTAGCAGAGCATGGTCTTGCCTGAAATATGACATTAATACAGTTAATTTAAATTCAAATATGAACATACCATTGTAAACATTATACTGTAAAAAAGAAATACATATTTTGAAACATGCTAGCTCTGTCAGAAGAATGTTAAGTGTAATAGTCTTTTTGTTAAGATAAAGAGAACATCACTGATGTTGTGGCGTGCTTTGCATTTTTAAACAGAATCTAATGAATTACAAACATTCATTACGCTACAAGCAATTGCTGAAACTTCTCAGGACCCCAAAATAGAGAGTTACTTGTATACTGATACTTGCATGTTTTCTGGTTATGGTTTCACTGTAAAAACAGAAATAAATAAAAAAAGCTATTGTTCTGAAATGAATTCTCTGCTAGCTCCAAATCTTTTGTTGGTCTACTTCTATCTTGTAAATTTATGTTTAAATACCTCAGTGTGTTCAGGTTATGGAACTTTCTGTTGGGAAGTGTGGGAAAGCTATGGGAGGAAGCTGGGAGCAGTCTTTGTTGGATCTCGGAAGAGTTAAGGACATAAAATCTGCTGTGGAAAGTCAGGCTTACCAAATGTCTGAGAGAGAAGGTAGCTGAAATTTTCAAAGGTCAAAACGAGCAATGTGTTAATTTTAAAGGACATCTTGTATAAATATTGCTTATCTTAACATGTCAAGATGCAAAAAAATAAATATTTCTTGGTCTGTGGTTTTGTCTAAAGTTTACTTTAACAATTCACTCTTTCTTAAATATGATATTTGTAGCACAGTTCTTCTAATCCTATTCCATTCTCTGTGGACTCGAGAACGAACCAGTGGAAATGGGCTGTATTTATAGGCCCAAGCCATCTTACAATTTTTGAATGCCTCAGTTCATGACTGTTCTTGGCGCTAAACGTTGTGGACTGTCACTTTCCAAAAATGGATTTCTTTGAAACATGTGGATCTTTGGAGTTCAGTTTCATTTTACCTCCCGTTTGGTTCCCATGTGTGCATGGCAGAAGTGGTGGTCACGGTCAGCAGACAGATGACATGGAGCTCATCACTGCTGTCTGCGTTGACCGCCAGCACTGTACTGGGTCAGTACAGATAAAACTAGGTGGTTCCTTTGGGGATGTGGATGGAGTAGGAGGCTGACATCCTCTGCTGTTCACCAAGGATAGCTACTGAGAATTTATTACTGAACTCTGCTGCTATTTACAACTGTTTTGAATTTATTTTTAAATACTGTCTCTTAATCCTTTATCTTGAGAATCAGTTCCTGCTGTGGCACTATATTTTTAAATTAACTCAAACCTGAGTGGATTCAAAATGGAGGAGACCCTTTTATAAACGACAATGTTAATGACAGATGACAAAATACGGGGGCTGGAGAATACATACCAGTTTATCCGTTGGTTCGTGGTACTTTCCATGCCATACTACATCTACATTGATTATCCCTGATACTCCAGGTGATTTTTCTGGAATGAATTGCAGTAGAACTGAAGTGGGAATTGCAACAGTGTACATCGGTAGGAACTCCAGGTCATAAAACAAGTCCTAGGTTTGATCTGAAATAATCAAGTATTGTTGATCCTCCAAGGAAGTGCTTAATGCTCATCTCTTTTCCAGGCGAGAAAGCAGTCAATAAGGATGTCTGTTACATAGGGAGTGAAGCTTTGGAAAAGTCTGTGTCTCAAATTATGGTGATGGTGTGGATGATTTAATTGTGAACTAGTGTAAATGGTGTATAAAAAAAACAGACAAATACTCAAAATGTAATTATAAATCAAAATAAGAGAAGAGAAAGATGCAGTATTTCTGAAGGCTGATACCTGGCAGTGTTTCTGGGCTAGAAACAAATGTTGTTCTATGAAAGAACTAGGGAGTTCTTTTTTTCTGATGGTATAAAACACCTATTTCTTCCCTTGTAAGCTGAAGATCACTTGACTTTATCATACAATTCAGACGTTTGAGACAAGCTTTCTTTGTCGAGGAAGAGTCATTGTATTTCTCAGTGTGTTCTGCTCCCGTGGCAGGCCTGCAAATACAGTAAGTGCTTACAATGCTATTAGCCAAGGGACTGCTCCTTTAGCTCAAGTAGGAAAGATCTCCACCTGGAAGAGAGGCTTTTGAGTCCTTTCTTCCAGAGTAGGAGTTCCTATCAGTTTTGCAGTAGTATTTTTAAGCAGCTTCAATTACATATTCTTAACTTTGTTTCACTAATGGGAGCTCACCTTTCAGTCTCTCTGACCTTTTTCAGTGAGGTTATCTTCCACTGAATCCACCCTGCCTGTTCTGTTAGGTTGTAATTCCCTTTATAAAGTCAACTGTTGCCTTTCTTTATTCTGCCACTTCTGGTTTTGATCATCTTCTTTCAGTTCTCAGAAATATTTCATATTCATTAATCCTTACCTTTCCCACTGATACACCACTGCTGTCTCCCCTAGTCTATCCAAAGAAACCAATTCCTTCTACTCAAACTGTTTGGTTTGCTCACTAGCTCTAAGATCTCTTTACACCTACAACTTTTTCTCCCACTTCAAAGCTAGTCATGACAATGTGATAGCACACATTTTCTTTCTCCAGCTGTAGCATGTATCTGTAACTAGTATTATGTTTCTGAACTTGAATTTTCTTGCCACTAGCACTGCACATGAAGTTGTCCCTGTGAAGAGAGTTCATCCTGACAAGTAGTATTAATATGGAAATTGGTGATCCATCCATGTTCTTGAAGGCCAGCCGAATTGATGCTTAAGGACTTGCATTCTGTGTGTGAGAGCAGAACCATTGTGTGGATCATCTAAGAGATGTATGGGATCATAATTTTCTTTGTTAAAATGTTAACTGGCAAACTGCTGATAGATTCTGTTTGCCTCTAGAACAAAAGGAAGCAGTCTTCTGGAGTTAACAGCCTGGGCCCATTTTCCTTGCTAGCCTTCCAAGGCTCAGAATTCTCTCTTGACATCTATTCCCTTCTACATAGCTTAGTTTTTGTCTACAAGAGGTATTAGAAGGCTCTTTGTGAGAGCCTGAAGTACAGAATTCTGCTTTATTGCAGCTGCTCTAGAAAGGAGTGGTCTAGCCCTGCATTTTCTTCATGGCTGGTAGTTTCTTGCTAGCTCATCATGGGAAATATTACTGTAATTCCAATACTAGCCAAATTTACAAGATCTACTTTAAAAATGCTTTAACCTCATTTATTTGTTGGTGTGGCGTAAGGAAGAGAGCGAGTTCTTCACATACAATGAAAATGTCCAGTACGAAGTCAGACGTAGCCAACCTGAAAATGTCAGATCATAAAGTTCAGCATTTTTGAATTGGGGTTGAGGTGAGGGAGACCCACTTATCCTTTGCCATTTCAAGCAAGTATTGCTTTTTTCACTTTCCCATAATTCAAAAAACAGGTGAATGAACCTGTCTAAGGCTGTAAAATTAAAAAGAAAAATCACCTTCGGAAGGGAGGGAAACCAACCATTTCACAAAGCAAAAGATCACGATGGGACATTTCAGCTATAAATGAGAAGTTATACAAACATTATTAGCATGAGAATGTGGGTTTATAGTGCAAAGTCTAATGAAGTGCTAAGTCCCTTTTTGTTTCATACAAAACATAAAAAGTGAAAAATCTAGGATATAAACAGCAGTCACAAAGTCAAGTATCCAAAATTTTTCAAAACTAGAACTTGTGTTTTCTAGACAGTCTCCAATTTGATCTCTCAATTACATGACATTTTTTTCCAAAAAATTTTTTGTGAAGTGCCCCGATCAAGAGATCTTTTGAGTTATCCAATATCCATCCTGTTCTGTGTGTCACCCCCTCCATTTACTGATTATTGTGACCCTGCTATGAGATCAGATGTTTTAATAGTCAAATCTATTTTCTTACTGTACTTCACAGCTTTTTAATGAATTTTTGAGTAGCAGTACCACCCGGGCTCCGATTGAAACCCTGTAGCAGGTACAAGTATTAAAGCTTTTGCAGGTTGGATTCTAGGCTGTCGTGCTGGTCACTGAAGAAATGAGGCACATGCGATTATTGGTCATATCTGTTGGATCAAGCTTGGATCAAGGGCCATTCTTTGCATTTCTGTTGTAGAGACAGGAGTAGAATCAGTTCTCTAGAGCAACTTCCTGACTGCCTTTATCAGCCAAATTTTCCTTCAGTCTTGTGTCTCATTCACTGCAAACCTCTCAGCTTTTACTGCAAAAAAAGGTTGGGGATTGCCTATAAATTTTTATTCCCCCCCCTCCGGTGAGTTGATGTGTAAGTCTTCATTATGTTTAGACAAGAGTAAGCAGGCTGAAACTACGAGCAGGCTTGTTACTCCCTGCTTGTGAATGCATAACACTATAATATATTTATTTTTAATATTGCTTCTATGTTGCTTTGTGTTAGTACCTTCCTATGGTGTTAAAAGAGGTAAAGAGGTTGTGTCTGCTTCCTTAGTCTGTGAGCAACCTTTGGATCACCAGGCAGGTTTGTGCCACCTGAACTAATGAAGTGCTAAGGAAAATAGCTGGTTCTCCTTGAACTATGTTAGTGGAGAACATGGTATGTACTTTGCCAGACCTACCATTATTCTATTATTTTCCCCAGCAATCTTAGATCCCATTCAGATCTGGAAAAGTATTCAAATTCATTCATCTAAAGTCACATCCTGATGACTGGACATCTCTTTTACCACAGCCACATGTTCTTTGCTGTAGTACCCCACATAAATCAGACCTGGTTTCTCGTTCCAGAATTTTCCACTGCTCACCTTTATCATCCCAGTTTTGTTTTCCATTCCCAGCCGCCTTCTCCAGACATCTTGCCCAGTCACTGATTTCTTTTAACAGCCCCCTTCCTCCCCCCTCCTATACAGGTTCACTGATCTCAGTATTTCTTTATTGCTCTCATTTTCACTTCCCACACAATCTCACTTGTCTGCTCTATAGTCTCCTTACTCCTATTCTATTCTGGTAGTGAGTCAACTCTTGTTCCCATTTGAAAACTAACAAAACCCTGCTCTTTCTTCAAATTTTTTGTGGTTGTGAGGAGAGAAGCATTACCTGCTCGTTGCCTAGGTAGCCGAAGCTGTGCTGGTTCCACCAAACTGGGAGGAAAAAAAAATTGGGGAGACTTTTGCCATGTCCCTGAACATTTAAGGAAAATATGTTGAACACATGCTGAATTTTCAGAGAACACAGCTGTTAATCTCTAGACCCCTACAGAGAATTTCACACACTTACAAAGTAGACAAGCTTCTCTTCTTCCACATGAAGAATTCATCTCTGTCATTAGGGCATGTCAGAAGTGTTATTGTTTTGATCAAATGTCAAGTCTTCCCACCAATGCAGGAAAGCCTTCAGATTTTCTCAGGAAAACATGGCTTGTCCATGTTAAAGCATTCCCATTTTCTCTTACCAAACTGTGAAATTTTGATGAGGCATTTATTGAAAAAGCATAGGAAAAAGGGTTTTTTCTTTCCCCTGTGTAAAATGTCAGCATAATGACATTTGTGCAGAACTATACCTAGCTGTACTTATTACAGCATCCTCTAATAGGAAATGTTGGGCGGCCCTAGGTAGGCACACAGCTCCCATCCTACCGTTGACACATCCCGGGTAATCTGGAATATTTTTCTGTGTGCAGAACCCCAGGCCCGCTAGGATGTGCCTGCGCTTGCACTGTGCTGCACTGCGTTGATATGAAAGCCAGTTAAGTAAGAAAAAACGTGTGAACTAACACAAGCAGGGTGCTCTAACTACTAGGTCTCCTGCATACGGAGTAGCTCAAGAATTCCCACAAAATACTTCTGTACCCAGTATACCTGTGAGTGTCTTGGAGGATGAAGCTGTACACTGAAAAGCAATTATGTCTGTGGGTATGCAACTAGCATATCTATAAGTGTATTGGTGAGAGGGAGAAAATATGTGATAATGTTGGCATCAGATTTCAGTAGCAGTCGAACTTAAGATGACTGCATTACAATTGGAAGAGATATATATCTGTTGATGGATAGATGCAGAGAGTGAAAGAGATTGCTATGTATTTAGGTATTTATCTGCTTGAAAATAAGATGGAGTGAAGGTAAAATGCAGCTAACTCTTAAAGCACTGCAATCTGAGAAGTAACACTGTTCTGTAACCATTTTACCCTGTAGAAATTTTCACATAGGTGGTTCAGCTCATTATCTGTGGGTATGGAGTTTCTGAAGATGGCAATTAATTGTCAAATGGGGATTTACTTTGTTAGGCTTTCAATTGTTTAAAAAAAAAAAATTTACAATTTGATATTGTATGTGCTGAGAGGAAATACATAATTTTCATGGGGCTTTTTGCTTTATTTAAACTGTAAACGTAGAACTCTTCTTACTTGTGCATTATTTCAGTGTGCCGTGAGCATCTAACATGCATACTCGTTGAGAAATTGTTGAAAATGCTGTTACCACTTTGCTTTCTGGCAGACAGTCTATAATCCAGTTTGTCAAATGAATTTTCTTGATTGCCTTGCAGCATATGCAAAGTACTTTAAAATGTCATAATTACCTCTCTGAAGAGTTGGGGGAGGGAAAGGGGGGGGACAAAGACACAAAAGAAAACAGGCAAAAATTCAGCATTCTATTCTTATGTGAGTATGAAGGAAATAGTACTCTATAAAGGCAGCACAAAAGACATGACAGAAATGTTATAATGAGAGCAATCAAGTCCTTCAAAATGCTGGATAGTGGTTGTACCATTGGGGTGGGGGAACAGATTGCTGTGTAAAACACTGAATGTGTATTTGGTTTTAGTCAGCAAGCTAAACTTAAACTAACAAATGCACTTGCTGTCTGACTTTCACTTGAATATAAATATTTGAGTTGTCAGTGCTGCAGGACTTTTAAATGTGGAGTGCTTGCTAAAGTCGATGGCTGTCCCTCTGCCTCTAAGTCTCCTGTTCAAAATTGCTATAAAGATCAAATATGATTTATTTCACTTCTACTACTGTGATATTTAATGTATTTTAGAATGCATGTAAACAATTGTCATCTTTGGCTTTCTACAGAATTTACAACTTACACTGACTTTGTTACCTACCCCAAAGCAGGGAGAAATGTTTTTCCTATGTGTTATGTTTGGGTTATAGGTTGTCTTTAGCTATTGTTTCTTCTATGCTAATTTATAGTCTTCTTACCAAAATCATGCTTACAGTATTTGTCAGGAATCTGTGGAGGGCAAAGATATAAACTCTTAGCAAACAGACAGGGTTTCACAGAGAAGTGAGAAAACACTTTTCAGGATTCATGGTATGAATTAAGCTGCTAGTTGATTAGCTTTTGCAGCTATTTTTCCAACCACTCAAGAAAGGCCAATGTGTGGTACAATAAATCTGGAGATCTTAGAGGCTGATATTCCTGTATCTTAGCCTCTCGATTTCTAAAATGTCAGTACTGCTTATAAATCAGAAGATTCTGCTTGGTGTTCTGGGCAGTGTGCCTTTGAAGCCAGGCTGGAGGGAGCACCATGACTGTCGCCTTTTGGCTGAAACCCCTGAGAATTGTCTGGAGAAAAAAATCTGTTGTGTGGGAAAAGACCTTCTCGGTCTGTTGCCAGGAGGTGTCACTACAGCTCAGGAGTAACTATTTTGTCCCTTGAGACACACTTTAATACTTTCAAGGTCTCATGTAAGTGCTGGTGTCATCAGGTGCAATAATGTACTGCCCTTTATCATATGTCTGAAGAAGGAACCCTGAAATTGTGTAGTCTACTAATTAATATATAGACAAGTAAAGAGATGATGCTAATGTGTGCTAAATGTGTTGTCCCTCAAAAATATCCTTACTACATTGATACTGAAATATGCAAGCAATGTGATATGCGTACATCCTTCCTTTGTTGCTTACGTAGAGCTATCTGATGCTGTCGTTTGTACTGCCTTGGTCCTGTTCATCTCTCAAGGGTTGTAGCAGAATCTCAGCAATCACTGATCAAATGTATTATGCTAGAATTAGCATGGCAAGATATCTCTTGAAAACCACGAGGGTGGAAGTGTCAGTCTGAAGGAGATGGAGCCATAAGTAGGTTTGAGAATCATAACCTTAAATGCTACTGATACCGCTCTTTCAAAACAATTTAAATCATTTATTGTAATGCATGAGAAGCTTCTTATTCTCAATCAGTTTTGCACAGCATATTATATGTATTTTATACAGCCTGCTAATGAGCTGAAGACTTGTTAATTATATGTGTGTGGAATGGCATAGCTGCTGAATTATGCACATTATTTTTCTTTACAACGAAGCCTTCCTCTTAACTGTATCTCTCCTGGTTGAAAATGTACACCTCTGGTTACTATTACTAACTCCTTTACTGTCACTTCATTATCAATCTTAGGGTTTTGGTGGTGTGCAGAGTCAATCTGAAAGCTGGAAGAGTTGGCTAGGCAATAAAATAATACTGTTTAAAAGCAGCTTTCTGTGTTGCATGAAACAGCTGTTGGGAGCTTTATATCCACTGAAATAAAAGGAAAAAAGTTTAATAAAGGAGTGTAAAATCTGTAATGGTTCACTTCATTTTCTTTCTTTGGCTGTGTGGTTTGTAATCATTACAGTTTTCCTATTTAATATTGTCCTCTTGTTTGTTTGTTTGTTTTTCCACATCAACAACCAAAACTGAAGCTATATGTGTTATTTACAGCAAAATATTCTATTATACCAGATCAGTGTTGTGAGAATTGGAACTTAAGCAGAGATAGGTGCACTGTTTCCTTACAAAGATTATAGAATGTAATGGTAAAGCTGATCAGCTGTTTCTTACCTTGGATAATTCCAGAAAGCTACAAAAATTTGCAATACTGGTGATACCAGTTACTTACTAAACAGCATGGTTTTACGTAAACTTAGTGTCTAGTATAGAATTTAAATCATTACATGGAAATAAGATTTTCAAAATCCCTGTGTCTATCAATTATTCATATTAATGAATACTGATATCTAGCTCAGTATCTGTTGAATGGGGATGATGTTTAATTTGCATGCGTTGGGGTCATTCTCATAGACCTGGGGGAAACATGGAGGATGAAAGCGAACTGGTATACCTTTGCTTTTATCGAGAGCTCTAACCTCCATTCATATTTATGCTGTGAGGTTGCTGTTAAAGTCTGGCCAAGTAGTGCTCTTCAGTGTATCTGTGTGATCAGAACAGTATGAGTGTATCTTTTAAGCCTCGATTGGTGAAAGATGTGCAAAAAAAAGTGAAAACCTGAATGGAAAACTTGCAAAATTGTCAGTTGGACGTTAGGCATCTCTGTCACTTAATCTCCCCTTGGTGCTTTCAAGATTCATTCTGACATTTAAAGTGGTGGTTTTGATTTAGGAGCCTTAAGTGGATGGAGATCAGCTTATGTTAGCAGTTTTCTCAAGCCAGTACCACACTACCAGTGTTGGAAGCTTCGGATGTTCTGGGACTTGCTGCTTGAGTATGTGTCCCTTAAAGAGCACTTTGATTTACTGTGCTCTGTCCTCTTCCCAGGTTGTGGGCTGTGAGGTCTGCCCCAGGCTGATGAAACACTCCTGCATTTGTGCAGGTGCTGTTGGAAAGCAGAGGTAGTTTAAACCAGGATTTCTATCACATTGAAAATTATGAACTTAAACAATGTCATGATTGCAGCAGGACTGGCAGGCTGAAAGTCTGAACTGCTTTTCAGTGGCAAACATCGATGCTTTCAAAAAAAAAACCCCAACCAACCAAATGAACAAACAAAAAAACCCAACCAAAAAACCAAAAACAAACACCCAAGCAAACAACAAAAAAACCAAACACAAACAAACCACCCCCAACAAAAAACTCTCAGTTTTCAGTTTAGAAAAAGTTGGGCTTTTTTTTCCCTGAAGATCATAGTGTTGTAAAAGTGAAAGATTTGTGGAAATGGGTAGTGAAAAGTAATTTTGCGGAAGATTTCTAAAACTTTGTGGGGGAAGGAGAAGGTAAGACAAGCAAAGCTTTAATAGTAATATTATGCATGTAATAAAAGGAACCACAGCTTTATTTGGCATGTTATGTTTTTGAGGTTTTTCAGTTTAGGTGAGGGAGTTGTATATGGCTAAAATTAAGCAAAAGAAAGTCATTGGACTGTCTTGATCACAGGCCCTGGCTACGTAAATCATTATCACCTCCAGCAAACAAAGTGTTTGTAATACTGTCACTTGAAAACCCGATCGGAAATTGTGTGTGTTCACACTCAGAGCTGCATTAGTGAACTTCAGACTGAGGGCTTTCTCTAGTTCTTGAGTATTTTTTGTGATTCATAAGCAACTTAAACCAAACCCCCCAAAAACCAAAACACAAAAAAACCTGCATTGTGTCACAGTATATGTGCATCTTGGACACCTACTCATGGGGGGGGAAGAACAGGTCCAAAGGGGGAAAATAAAAAATAATCCTAAATTAGCTTGAAGGCTTCTTCAGTCTTTGTTGTTGTTTATGCAGAGAGCGTTCAAGAGATTTCATTTGTTACACTAACATCAGGTTGTTTCAAATAAACCATGAAATGACTATTAGACAGATTATCAGCCTTAAAGGATTATGTGCATCTTTAATCTTAGGTGCTGCTGCAATATAAACACAATAACAATAATCAGCTTAGTTAAGTTCAAGCAGGTGGTCTAAAGGGAAAAGTACATTTTCCCTCCATCTTCAACAGTGGAATGTTGATTATGTAGGCAGAAATTAGGGAAATTGCTTAGAGGCGTTTTGAAGTCTTATGTTCTAGGTAACCAGGGTTGTTTTGTTTTTCTGGGTATTCTTTTAACGTACTGATTTCATGACATGATGAACTTCAATTTTCTTATCTTCTTTGTAAAGGAGAGTGGTGTATCATGGCAAGATGGTGAGTAGATTTCCCTTCCTAGCTAGCTGATGACCTTGCAGTCATTCAAGTTTTGTTAATGAAAACAATTATTTTTTTTTCTTTCCCACACACAGTATTGATTTTCTCTTTCTGCCTTTGAAACGCAGTACCTTTGCAAGAAAAAAGACTCTATGATCATTTCCTTCCATCTCATGGAAAGCGGTGGTAGCAGTGGAGCTGAGCTGGTGGCTCGCAGTGGCTTCTTCATGTTCCCCTTTGGGTTGGCTGGCTGCTACAGAGCCAATGGGGTGCTGAGGGTTGATCAGACACGTTAACATCTTTGTAATTAAGAGTGAGGGTTAGGTCTAAAAATAGCTTTTAACCACTGCACATTTCCCAGTAACTTGAGATTTGCCCTTCCATAACAGACACATTTTGTTTTCCTCAAGTTGTTAAATGTCCCAACTAGTTTGTTTCTTTGAAATAAATTACTTGCTTTACTGGCTGTTTGTAGTAGTAAATGTATATGCCAGGTTCTTAAAGGGATATTGATACTATAACAAACATTTTTATACCTGTAAATAACTGTAAAACCAAAAAAGGAAAATGGAGCTGTACAGTTATTTGTGGGGATTCAGGGACTGGATGAGTTATTTTTAAGTGTTTCATTACAGGGCTTAATAACTGCTTGCCAAACTTTCTAGATTAATGTCAATTGTTCATAAACAATTTGGAGTACAATTTATTGTACTGTCTTGGAGAAAATTCATGTGACAAAGAAAGTGAGGTAAGCAATCATTTCTGTTGTCATTTAAAACTATTTTCCTTTCTGCAGAATTCTTTTGGATGTTTTCTATGACTGGTATAAAACCATGATAGCTTTAATTTTGTCAAAAGGTATTATTAACATTTATGGCAAAATGCTACAATATATGGCTACAGAAGTAACGTGAAAGAGGCACAGTTTTAAGACTTGGAAATAGAGCCATAGGAGCTATGGTTAACTGGAGATTTTCAAAAAGCATTTTTTGGTTTTGTTTTTTTTTTATTAATGGTTTAAACCTAGCTTAGAAAATTACATGGAAATCCCTTGACTTACAGATCAAAAAAATAAGAGGCATGAGATGCTGTAGTAGTAAACTCTGCCACAGTTGACGAGATCAGTGTTCTGCGGTAGGGAATGGAGGAAGGAAGTGGGAGGAGAAGGGAGCCTAAAGGGCTGTTGCACAATCTCCATTGAAGGTGGTCTTTCCTGCATATGGCTAAAAATTCCTTTTTCATCCCATGTGTTCAAAGGAAAGCTTGTGCAATTTTCATTTCTTGAATGCTCACTCTTCCTAATTTACATCCAGACAAGTTGTTTCTACGTTATGTGGCTTTGGAACAACACTTAGAAGACTATTCAAGTCTGAATATTAAACTCCCCACAAAGTAAGTTTCAAAGTAGGAACCCAGGAAGAATGACTAGTATGTTCTAAAAAGCCCGTTCGTATGCCTGAAGTCTCTCTATATGGCAACAAGATTATTATTTACTACAATATTATGAGCTAATTGATTGATTTCATCTGGCTGAGGTGAAAGTACATTTATGACAGTGCATTTTCACACTTTTTGCCATGACCTTGTTTTTTATTCTTCTTTATGGATTGTTCAGATGGAGGTGTCAACATGGTGTTATATTGCAGAGAGCGCCAATATTTAAGAAATATGGGGGGGCGGGGGGAGGGGGAATCTTTATTTTTTTTTTTCCCCCATGCTGTGACACAAATAAATTGCAAGTGGACTGAGCAAGAGACTGATTCCACTTGAATTGTGGTCGAAGGGGGGCATTTCATCCTTCTGTCTCATGCAAATCCAGTTTGATTTTTTGGAAGTGAGATGCTATTTACCCTCATAAAAATCTGTACTAGTTTTCCTCATTGCAATAGGTTTTGCTTATGATAACGTACAACATACTATGTATTTTGCTACAGATTGATTTGCTGGGAACAGAGTGGAAACATAGATTAGTGAGACAATGTAAAGATTTCACACTTCCGCTGCTCCTGTGGCGTTTGTGTTTGAGATAAATGACAGACGCCAGGACACCAATTCTCCTCCTCCATTTACACTTTCTCTAGGCACCAAGGAAAAGATTCAGAAGCTTAAACATAGACATCTAATGCCATTTTAGATGCTTTGGGTACCTGAGACATCTGTCAGGGCTAGCAGGTGTGACAGACGACTTAATGCCTTCTTTAGCAGCAGTTGAAAGCCATGGTGGGATGCCCTCGGGCATCTAAAATAGCACTAGATGTCTATGTTTAGGTACCTGCATTGCTCCTAAACTCTGTCGTAACATGAAGTAAATCAGGTAAAGATGATTTAAACAATTGTATAGGTATGTTTGTATGTGTTTAAGAAATTACCTGCGGTAATCTGGTAGTGGAAGTTGGTGATAAAAATGAGATTTAAGCTAAATTTCCTTTGTATCAGTTTAAATTGCTTTAAAAATTGCTTGTAGCACGACCTCTATGCAAATTTGCAGTTGTATAACAAGTGAGGTGGGGGCTTTGTTTTTTAAATGATCAGTTACAAAGCTCTAGATAATCACTTATATTAAACTTGGTGTGTATTGAAGCTGTACGACCAGCGGTGGTCTTGCTTTGCTGTTAGAGTGCCTTCATGCACCCAGACTGGTACATGTACGCTGCTGTCGTCCTTCAGCTTTTATCACAGACAAAAATGCAGGGATTGGGAGAACTGCGGTTGAAGTTCTTTCCTGCAGCAGATGAGAAATAAGGAACCTGTCTGCCACCCCAAAGACTGTGCCTTGGATGTGCTATTAGTTTAGAAGTAATAGCAGCGTTTCTTGTTTTGATGCGTTTGGTAGCCACGTAATGTAGGTATTAAATAGATTCAATAAATTCTAAAAAACAGTGTTCTGGAAGTGGTAGTTACTCATTGAGCTGTATGATCAAAAAGAAATTTTGAGTATTCCAGTATTATATTATGTATTTACATTCTCCGTAGTCAGTGTATAGTTAAACAATAAGGCACAACAGGCATTAATCCCTTTGAAATATACTCCTGATGTCAGAGGTATTGTTGGGAATGAGCTGAAGGGTGTGTTACTTCAGCTGCCTGAGTGGTACAGTAGTCTTTCATGAATTCATTACCTGGGGCCTCTCATTGCTATTATGAAATGGTAATTTAATTAAATAAATAAAATCCTCAAGGAGTTGCTCTTCTGTTAAAATCCCCTGTAAATTGAAGTTTGGCATCACTGGTAGCTAGTAAGGAAAATTATATTTTACATGCTGCATTCTGAAGATGTTTGCTTCATTTGTATCAGGTCTAGCATGTGACACAGTCATAGCTACCAGAACTATCAAAACTACAAACTATATACACAACTGCAGTCAGTAGTCCAAGTAACTTTTCCCATACATGCTATCCATAATTTATTCTAAGCAAAGCCAGAAATAATTTGTGCTTTAAAATCAGCTAGAGTGGTGAAAACCATAATGCAGTACAAGCCAAATTTTTTTTTAGAAAGATGGAAAACAAATTACATGAACTATTTTTTTAATAGTGCTTGACGCTTTCCAGTATGGAATGTCTAGTTAAACAGTATGTTATTACAAAGTAGGAGCAGGCTTCTTGTTTCTTTTTTTGTTTAATATGCAATCACAGTTAGTACAAGATGTTTTTATTTTTAAAATATGGAAGTGTATATATTTATAGGTTTTAACATCTGTTCTTTTCCAATTGTTTTCTTACCAGCTATTCTTAAATATTTCAGAGAAAACCCAAGGGCTTATTAAAATTTTAGTAAGAAAGCTTATTTTTTTTTCAGGGCACTCAAGATGTTACCTCTAAAGAACTATTAGTGAATTACTTCTTTCTTTTGACTGTAATGATTGTATAATTATACTTTGTCATAAAGAAAATCTACACAGGTTCATTGTTTTTCATCTTTTCTGGGTAAAGGCTAATCTTGCCCTGGAATGTGGACAGATGGGAACAACTGCTGTAAGCATTAGTTCTGACTATTTCTGTACAAAAATTAGTTTTGTTTTTAATCTTGATTTTATTTGGGGGAGGAAAAAAACATTAAAAAAAAAACAAAACCAAACAAAAAACCAAAAACACCACCACCAAAAAACCCACAAACCAATCCATACATGTCCCACCATGTTCTGGTTGCTGTCTGTATAGGGATAAACTGGAGAACAATGACACAGAGTACTTTCATAGGCTGGTAGTGATGACTGTAAAATTGACATGGAAAAAGAATGCTGTATTATGAGATTTCACAATTAAAAAGCAGACAAGAATGTATTCACTTGTTACATATTCTTTTTCTTACGGGGTAATATCATGCCAGATACAGACTTGGGAAGGGTCTCTTCTGTTAGGACCACTGGCATCTTTTTCTTGTCATGTTCATTGTGGGGTATGATCTCTTTCCTAGAGCTGTTTCGAATATTTCTTTTAATTGGTTATTTACACCTGAATATAAAATACAGACAAAGCCTTTGGTTTCTTCCACACAGTGTTGTTTCTGACATTTCGGCTTTAGTGCTAAAAATGTCATTTTTGTTTTAGGATTGAGTTATCTGTATTTTGTGGTAGGCAAAGGAGGCTGGGAAAGGGGGTCCCCTTGTGGAACTGGCTTGATCATGTCTGTTAAGCTGTGTAATTCGCAGTTATTTCTCATCTTCCTTTTGTACTGTAGTGCTCCAGCATTTCATTAACATGATTTAAAAAAATAAAAGCAAAGTAGCCTGCAATACTGTCACTCGCGCAAGTGCGAAAAATGTAAGAAATTTTCACATTAATGGCAAACAGAAATATTGAAAAATTTTGCAGTATCTCATAATGAATGGCTAATCCAAAATAACTAAAATGAAACAAAATGTATTCCTTACCGTTGTGAGAAAACAGCTAACTGAAGTAGAAGGCTTTATATATCATCCTTAAATTTATTTATTTAAGCTCCACTAGACAGCAGATACTGTCTTGCTATTTATTTATTTAAATATCTAATCCTCTCTTAGTCCTACTAAGCTCTTGGCTGCAAGTTTCTCCTGTAGCGAACTCCCCAAGTTAGTCATGCAATGTGCAAAAAATACTGTCTTCCCTCAATTTTGCATTTTTGCCTTCCAATTTTGTTGTATCTCTACTCTGTGAGAAATGTCTGACTTAGCTTCTCTATACAATTTATTGTTCTGCATAGCTTTATTATAACAGATCTTGTGTATTCGTCTCTTATGAAAACTAGATATTCCTAGTCTTTAAAGCCTTCTTCCATGCCTCTAATCATTTTCATTGCTCATCCCTGGACCTCCTCAATGTTTTCTAGTGTTGACTCGGGTAATTGCATTATTGTATTTTCAATGTTTATCCTATTTCTCTATGTACTAATACTTTTCCCCTGCTTGTTTGCAGTTCAGATTGAAGCTAATGTGTTAGCAAGACTATGCAGGAGATAGTTCTAGCAAATGGCACTGAACCTCCTTTGAAAAATGGTTTTAAAAACCATCTGCAGCAAGCTCTGCTGCCTTTCAGATCTTCCTTGCTCCCTCTTCCTTCTGATTTCAGCCAGGACCCAAAAGCACTTACCTCCAGTGCAGAAGGAGAGAGCTAATTCTTGATTCTTGAATCCTACACCCTGGGGGTGTCACTGGCAAGTCTACCCCAGTGCAGTATGGCAGCTGCAAGTAAACTGGTGTACTGCCTAGGAGCTGTCAAGAGGAATTGTCCTAGTCTGGCTTCTCTGCTTCCTCCTGCTCATAAACCCATTGTGAGCTACCTCAAGGACTTAGAAGTATAAAAAACTGGCATGTGAAAAAAAAAAAAAAATTGTTTTTTTTTTTCCCCTTGTTCATATCTCTGAACTGGCTTAACTGCAGAGGTCATGCCAGGGCAGGGCTGAATAAGCTTACTGATAACAGCTAGTTGTTAAAGCTTGCTTGTGTTGTCCAGGTGCACCCGAAGAGCAGTCCATATTGTTCCTTCTGCAGTGCCTTGCCTTGTGTTTGAGTTTATTAATTGGCTATACTCATCTGTGTTACAATTTACCATGTCTTCTATAGAGGCAGGGTAATTCATTATGTCACTCTGCCTTCATCTCTTTTTGCCTTGGTAACCACGCTCTGGGATACTTAGGAAGTGAAAGACCTAGTAGAATATTTACTGAGGGTCTGGATAGTAAACCAGAAAACTGGTTAGATTGTTAAAACTGGTGATCATTAAAATCTGCATGCTTTCACCTACTGACTCAATTCACTGGTGGGTGTTTTTGAGTTTTGTTTTGGTTTTCCTCCACTCTTTCTAGAACAAGAATGTAACATCAGTTGGTCTGCTCCTTTGGTGTAGTTTAGACCTTTCAGATCCTTTCTGAGCTGCATAAGTAGCAGAATTAATGCTTGTAAAACTTAAAATACTTTGTCTTTCAGGATGAGAGAAACCAGATAAGTGGCAGAATTTTATTATAGACTACCTGAGACCTGATTAAAGCCAGCCAAATCTGTGGCTGCAGAAACCCTTTGAGAGGGTAAGCAGTCAAATCAGTTTTATATGAACCTTAAAACCCACATTTCAGTAAACCAGAAGTGCTTTTTTTGTAGCTGTTGTGTGTGAAGTGAGTTCAAAATAATTACGAAAAAGGCCACTGTAGCATATATACTGACGCATGTCAAATTAATCCTTTAAACTGGTTGAGGGCTATTAAAATTGTTCTCTGCTTTCCAAATCAGATATTTCTTTCAGGGAGAAAAAACATAAAGGGCTGAAATTTATTGAACGTAATTAGCCATAGCTTGCAGTGCTAGCTATTTGCTTTTCTTCAGCAAGCTCTAATTCATTCATTTACCCTATACCTGATGATATTACAGATGCTGAAGGAACTTGTGAGGAACTGACATACTATTAAGTGCTTGAGTGATGAGATGTTTTGAAGCATTTAAAGAAGGGGAAATGTAAGAGGAGAATGAAATTCCTGAGGATTTTTACAATTATGTGCATACGGGCATCCTACACAATCCATCCTGTAGTGTTCTGATGTTGTTTAACTATAGAATTAATAACTTGGCACACTTCCCAAGAGACATGAGAGTTTGTAAGAAATAATTCTTCTCATGGCATGTTGCTGCCCTTTCTAAAATTGATTTTAAGATGCAAGATACTATACATTATTCCTGCTGTAAATGTAAAATTATTAACTGTTGGATCATCATATTTTGACAGACATACTGTTATTCAACAGTTCCTTTATATTAAATATGTGTGTAAGTGTATATACAAACATGAAAAATCTGAATAATAATTGTGAATAATATGCTACAGGCTTTCTTTTGAATTTGTCATTGCAATATTCATTGAAGTAGGGGGCACATAAAAGTGTTTTCAGCCTTTGAGTATGGATCTTCCATATTGTGAGTAAGTCTGTGAACTGTGTTTTGTTTTGTACATGTATGTATACATAGTACCAGTCTCATGGAGAAAAGGATGAAGGTCTTATTTTAAGCACAGAATAAACTCATACTTCTATATGGCAAGAGTGGATGTTAAGTGGGGAAAGGAGCCATATTTGCAGTAGGGAAATAAATATTCTATTCTTCTAACTTAGTGCACAGAACTGACCTTTCTCATGACTACTCAACTCGCTGCAGAAGTGACTTATGTGGTCTACAGGTCCTGCATAACATACACTCTGGTAACCGAGGGTGAAAAATCAATGATCAACATGCAACACCATGTACTGCTTAGAAATGTAATAATTTTTGCATGTGCAGGTCTTGAATTTTTTATCAGACTTCCATAGTACTTATTGATCTGCTAAAGAACTAATAAATGGAATTTAGATCCTAGACTAAAATATGGAAACTGTAGTCATACACTTTGCATGCAGTCAACAGGTGCCCTTCAACATTTCCTCTATTGCTGAAAGGAAGTGTGCAGTATAAAATAGTCCTAACTCCTCTGCTTAGAGATTACATTCAGTACAAGCTAGTAAGGAAGCATATTGATAGAGGAAGGGAGCTGAACACAAAGAGGTTACAGGTGTATTATAAGGTCAGTGGTTATCTCTGCGAAGCACTGCATAGCATCTAGACTATCGCACACTTCATGTCCTCCTTTAGGAGGAAATTATATGGTAAACATTTAGGTAATGCCTGAAGACAGCAGATCAAAGTAATTATTGACGTAAGCAGACACAATTCCACTGACATGTCCATTGTGATCTGTAGTTTTGAGGCTTGGTATTAACTCTAAAAGGAGCTAACAAAGCCAGATGAGAAGAAAGCAGGACAGCACATGAAATTGATTTTTGACAAGTGAAGAACTGCTCATACTGGAAGAACTCCACGTACATATTGCTTCTTTCTCTTCAGCCTCACGTACAGCAATGTTCTACCATCAGCTTTCTTTCAGGTGATAAATCATTTTGAGGTCTCATCTACTTACTGACTTCTGGTATATGTGGAATGAGGTAGCAGAATCCATCCCTGGTAAACCTAATTATATCTCTGTGACTGTGAGAAACCATCTCTTTGTCTCAGAAAAGGTTGCGTGTATCTAAGACAACCCTATGAAGCCACAGAAAACCCAGGGAGGGAAGAAACAAACTTGCGTGCAGAAGCATAATGCTGCCATTTTAAGGAATTTGCACATCCACTTAATAAGGAAGGAGAGAGGCACTGGCAAGTCTCAATGTTTGTGTCGTCTCCTTGTTCTCACAGTAACTTAGAAACATCCTGATATTGTCAGAAATATGTGACCAAATGTGTCCTATTCTAAGGAAATGTTAAGCAAATGTGAATTTGGGGGAGACTTTAGGTCTTCATTGAGAAAACACTTCACATGCCATAAATCTCTTTGATTGTATTTGCTAAATAACTTCTATGCTATAGAATAGCATAGAATACAAAAATCAGAGTTGAGATCTTACCTTTAAGAAGAATGGCAAAACTGACTTCAGTTGGGTCAGTTTTCACACTGAATCTCTGGAGTGCTAGAAAGGGAGAAAAATAGTTTCTAGGGGAAAAAAGCCCATACCCAAAGGCAGTACAGAATTTGGAGCTGATGGTGATCCAGTCTTAGTGTTTTAACAATTGCTAGAGTTCTCTGATAGGTTTTCTTATGTGTTTTCTAGAGATTTTTTTCCCTCTTTTTTATTTGCCTTTGGCCCTGTCACTGCATTGTATTGAATGTAGTCTGATGGACTTGTGCAACTTGCATGCTTGTTTATTGATTGAAATTAAAGTTGAGTTAAAATACAACTGTACAGATTAAAATATAGTATCTTAAATTATTAGGATGGAAATTCTTTTTTTTTTTTTTTTTTTTTTTTTTTTTTTTTAATCAAGAGGTAGCTTTATCTTATGCCTCTCCTATCTGTCAGTTGTCCTCATGCTCCCATGGTCAGTCATCAAATGCATGATCTTTGGTCTACTGTTGTGGAAGCAAATTGTTACATTCAAGGGACAAAATGAACTGGTTAATATTGTCAAAACATCTGTCAATTTTTCACATTAGGTGCAAATTAAAAGAAATATTTTGCTAAGCAGAGCTGCTAATAGGAGCTATATTAATAATGAAAGATAATTTAACAGCATGACTGCACAAGCAGAACAAGCCTTTGAAAAGGTCCGAACTTATGACTGTGACTGAATAAACCCATTAATTCCTTACACATTTCCATTCTCATTCTAGGCAATCAAAATGAAAATATGCAACTCCTTATTATAGGAAAGGAAGATGTGCTGTATTCAGAATATCACAGTACATGGTTGCCTATAAAAAGTCATGCAGACTGGGAACACCATATTTTTAGATCAGAAAAAAAAATGTATTCTGTGGTGATATTTTGCTTACAGAACTCCCCTTACTGATTGTTTCTGGTGCATCATGCTGAAAACATTTAACAAATTGGAGAAAATAATTAAAAATTAAGAAAAACATACTGTCTTGCTGATTTCTGATGTGCAATGAGGAAACAAAACTACCGAAGCATTACAGCTTTTGTTCTACTGTTGATCAAACTACTCTTGCATGTTATTACATGTGCTGGTATAAGATTGGAGAAGTCACTCAGATTATATATATACTTGAGAGGTGCTACTGTGATATGTTGATTTGTCACTTTTTAAAAAAAGTCTTTGTAGACAAGTTCTGTCATTAGGTAGTAGACCACAAAGGATGGATCTTTCTTAAAAACAAAAGAAGTCGTGAATTGCTGGGGCTGGATTTGTAAGGAAAGAGTAGGGGTAGATAAAGGGACCTGTAACTGGTTCTCTAATCCTTCATTGTCCATTTCTGACCTGCTTTAACTGAACCAAGGTCCTAAATGACTCTGCATAATTGGGGTCTGTGTTGCTATTCTCTATCCCAGCTATTCTCTCAGTGTAACGAGGGGTAAAAGTCTAGTACAGCGCTTCCTTATTGCTACTTATAGCAATTTTACAAATGAATGGGAACTCTTCTCTTGAGCTCTCCTGCCACACCAATACTGAAATATCTGATAGAAGTTGCCTGAATACTTGGTAGACATGAATAAATTTTATATGAAGGGGAAATATGGGGAAAGAAAATGGAGGATAAGAAGGATTACTTTAAGGGGAGAAATGAGGTGTAGGGGAGCAAAGGAGACGTAAGGAAAAGAATGAAAAATTTACAATTGAGGAAGAGAAGGTGATAATGGGAGGCGATATACTTTTTAATGAGAAGTAGAAAGAATTCTACACTGAAACCTGTAAAGTGAAGGAAGGCAAGAAAAAAGACAAATTGAAAGAGGATGGTCATTTCAGTCTCTTAAACTAATAACTTCTCAACCTCTTCCTTTAAAGCTTCCTTTTTAATGTCAAGGAGATTAGAGAATACATCGAAAAGACTCACTGTGAAAGTGGCTGACAGCAATTGGGAAATTCAGAGTTAATGCTAACGCTATCTCTACTAACTGTTGTACTGCTTTGTTACTGGGGTGGCTTGCGCTTGCTGTCCGAATCTTTAATACAAGATATATTGTGCTTCCTATCAGAAATAGGACACAGTACCCAAATTCGTACACCAATTACTTCTCTTATCCTTCCCTGTTTAGACTTTGCTTCAGGTACTTTTAAATGAGAATTTCTGAAATCTTGAAATTAAACCTCTAGTTGTTAGACATGATACTTAAGACCTTGCATAGGGAGTAACTCCTTTTCATTCTGCATTTAATAGACACTTCCCTGCATAGATAATAGAATGGCCCTGAATGAATGCGTATAGGGTTTTGCCTTGGGGAGAACAGCAAGGTTAGGTAGATGACTCTGAGTATGATCCTTTGTCTATTGACATTATTTTTAAGCTCTTCTTCCTCAGGCTGTGGCAATGTGTACTAAATAAATGATAAACACCATACCTAATAAAGCACATGCTAACTATTTGAGCTACAGAGGGTGCTTCCCAGGTAGTTGAGAGGTTTGTGTGCATGAACAGTTTATTTGGGGGAGGAGGAGGTTGGTGATGTTATCCTGTCACTAATTTTCTCAAACAACTGGTATTTGGGTACTCAGCAGTGGAGATGGATAGTATCTAGTGTATTTAAAAAATAAATCTAAAAATTACTACAATTCACTATTACACTGTCTGAACCACCCAGCTAGTATCTTGATCCAAAAATGGGAGAAACTGCTGTTTTTCCAAGTAGCTGTATTGCTAGTCCTTAAGTTCTGTCACAGCAGTTTGTTCTGGCAAACCATAAGATTGGTAATGGTAAAAGTGCTAATTTCTTCTCTGATCAAACAGATATACTAACTGATTAAATACTCAGTAAGACTCTTCCCAAGGCCAGTTTTATTGCTTACTTCCAATAAACAGAAAATAAATAGTCTGGGACATAACCCCATATAGCAAACAACTTTGTTAAAGAAATAAAGTGGCTTGATTCCAGCTTAAACTGTAAAGAGAATATTATCTGTATGCAGAACGTGGGTGTCCTTATTTTTCTATGGATGCCAAGGCAATTAATGTAATTTGCTCACTTGCCGCTTTGAGAGCAAAAGAGAAGTTTCAGATGAAACAGTGATAATTGTGTTGTCCTCATTCTGAAGTTGATCTATTAAACTGCGAGAGAAAGCCTGTCAGGGGGGTCACTTATAGAAAAGAAGCACGTTGACCAGTTCAGGCTTATGCTACAGGGAGAACCACATATGAAGATGGAGCTGAATGACTTCTGAGTCCAAGAGGATTGATTAGTCCACAGACTATGCCTTCCATGTTTTATGTTTCATGCTGTAAATATTTATTACTCTTGTATTTTGTTTATCGTTTCTAAACATAATGAGTTTTTGTAATATAAGCAACCTCCCTGCTCTGCCAGCCCAAAAAGAGACAGTGAGTGCAAGGGAAGTGTCAGGAGAAACCCAGCATGCCTATGATGTGACACTTGGTCTAATACATTGCCATGTTATTCCTGCGAAAGTTTGCTAATTAGTCATTAAACTAAAGTTACCCCTACGATCTTGTCAAAAATGTCACATGAATAACGTTCATTCAGAACCAACAGACAAAGATGATAATTTTTTCCAAGCTGTCCGCATAATGTTGCATTATTTTATGTGGTGCCTTTCAATCTCTGTGCATAGTACGTGCCCTTTTTAGCAAGTGGCATGAACTAGATTTTAAGTGGGGGACACAATCCTAGGACTTAAGTGCTAGAATGACAGACCCATGTATAGCCAGGGTTGTTATGTCACTACGTATCCTTCAAGCGCTAATACATTTTACAGTCCTTGCTAGATTGGGTGCAAGATTTGTATAGGGAAGTGTCTGGAGCAATACTCTGGGTCAAAAACTCTACGCTGGATATGCTTAAGTTAGAAGGAGATGGCATACATTTCACACTGTATTCTGCTGTACCTTCAAAAAATGTTATTAGATTGTATTGGTTTTGTGTGGCAAGGTTTTGGTAGCGGGGGGGGCGGGTGGGGAGGGGGATACAGGGGTGGCTTCTGTAAGAAGCTGCTAGAAGCTTCCCCTGTGTTCGAGAGAGCCCATACCAGCTGGCTCTAAGACGGACCCGCCGCCGGCCAAGGCCGAGCCAATCGGCGATAGTGGTAACGCCTCTGTGATAACATTTTTAAGAAGGAAAAAAGTTGGGATAGTGAGAAACAGCTGCCGGAGAGAGGAGTGAGAACATGTAAGAGAAACAACCCTGCGGACACCAAGGTCAGTGAAGAAGGAGGGGGAGGAGATGCTCCAGGTGCCGGAGCAGAGATTCCCCTGCAGCCCGTGGTGAAGACCCTGGTGAGGCAGGCTGTCCCCCTGCAGCCCAGGGAGGTCCACAGTGGAGCAGATCTCCACCTGCAGCCCAGGCAGGACCCCACACCGGAGCAGGTGGGTTCCCGAAGGAGGCTGTGACCATGTGGGAAGCCTGCACTGGAGCAGTCTCCTGGCAGGACCTGCAGATCTGTGGAGAGAGGAGCCCACGGAGCAGGTTTTTTCTGGCAGGACTTGTGAACCTATGGGGGACCCACGCTGGAGCAGTGTGCTCCTGAAGGACTCCACCCCGTGGAAAGGACCCACGCTGGAGCAGTTCATGAAGAACTGCAGCCTGTGGGAAGGACCCACATTGGAGAAGTTTGTGGAGGACTGTCTCCCGTGGGAGGGACCCCACGCTGGAGCAGGGGAAGAGTGTGATGAGCTCTCCCCCTGAGGAGGATGAAGCAGCAGAAAATAACATGTGATGACCATAAACCCCATCCCCATCCCCCTGTGCTGCTGGGGGGGGTTGGTAGAGAAATCTGGGAGTGAAGTTGTGCCCAGGAAGAAGGGAGGGGTGGAGGGAAGGTGTTCTGAGATTTCGTTTTATTTCTCATTACCTTACTCTGGTTGATTTGTAATAAATTGAGCTAATTTTCCCCAAACTGAGTCTGTTTTGCCTGTGATGGTAATTGGTGAATGATCTCTCCTGTCCTTATCTCGACCCGCAAGCTTTTTGTTATATTTTTCTCTCCCCTGTCCAGCTGAGGAAGGGGAGTGATAGAATGGCTTTGGTGGGCACCTGGTGTCCAGCCAGGGTCAACCCATCACAGTACTGTAAACAAGCACTGCTTAGGAAGAAGGGGGACATATGTACCAGCTGCAGAGACACTCCGGCTGTGTAGAGATTGAGTAGCAGATGCATGGTGTCTACACTTAATGGAATTTCTCTCTGGTTTTAGTGCTATTTTTAACTGAATTAATAGCCAGTTAACTTGCTGCAAGCTACAAACGTTTGTAGTCTGCCCTAGGGGACAGATGTTTGGAGAGTGCCCAGCGTAACCTTTAGAGAGATGTTAACTATTCTTAATTATTTGGCTGTTACTTAAAAACATAAGACTTGCTAGACCACTGAGAATCAGTGGGCACCTCTATCTGACTGGGCATGCAGGGGGCTCTTGTGGCCAGCCAGGAGGTTTTTCTCTCCACAGGCTTGTGACCAAACCTCTTTCAGTGTTAACCAGCTCCAGTTTCAGGGCCATTGTCAAAGAGCACTGAACTTCCCCAGTCATCTCAACAAAGTCTTATATTTGGCACAGCTTTGTGTACTTTTTTCTGTGAGAAGTTATGTTTAAAGCTCCTGTCTCCCAGTGCGAAGTTTGGCTATTCCCTTAATTGTGCCTTTACAGTGCTTAGCAGGGTGGCTACATTTCATGGGTTGACTATGGAATAACTACTAGCTTCTGTTGTTTGTTGGGTTTTTTTTTTAATCAAAAACAGAACACACCACCAAAAAAGAATCCCAAAACTACTCAAACCATCCCCCTCAACTGTCATCAGTTGAGGTAATTTTTAATGGGGGTTCTGTAGCGTATAGCAGCAAGCAGTTATTGTATGTATATCCATTTTTTGTTTGTTTTTCAAAAATGAATGTTGTTAAATGATGCAGCAAAGAACCATAGACATATTTGAGGAGTAGAGAAAATACCTGCAGTGAGAAATTTGATGAGCCAAGCCAGCACATTTTATCAAAAGTTTATTGGGAGATAACTTAAAATGTCTGAATTTGTTGTAGGCAGGAAAACAATACACAGAAAGGGTACCTTAATTCAATGAAAAAGGACAAAAAAGTTCATATCTGAAAGAGGACTTTTTGTGTTTGGTTTTTGTGGGGTTTGTTTTGTTCTGTTTTTAAATAGTGGGTCTGATTAACTACTGAAACAAGATATTGACAGATGTAGTGAATTTTGTAGGCTGTGGTGATGTTGATTTGGAAGCATATGCTTGAGAAAGTTCCCAAACTTTTAAAGTGAGTAGGCTACTGTCAATACTTTTTAATTCTTAGGGATGACCCTTTCCTCGAACTTGAAATTAAAAATACTGAAAGGGTGTTATAATTAAAAAGAAAATCCTAGTCTTTGTACACTACCCAAGGATCACTTCATCATGCCTTGTAGATCACAGTGGAAGAGCCATTGTGTTACTCAAATTAAGGCCTAGTTTAACTGGAAAGCAGCTATTTTGGTTATTAGACTCAAAATTGAATTAAATTAAGGTCAGATTTAAATAGCTAGTGGTATTTCTGACTTTAAACTCTTCTAAGATGAGGAGTAGTAGTAGTACCTCTCAAATCAAAGAATTAATGAGAATTTGAAAGTTCTAAAATCTAGGAAGATCTAAGTGGAATGACTATATAAACTATTTAATGTTCTCTTGGCCTTAGTTATCGAGCAATTGAGAAACATGTCAGTAACAGCCAGGAACTCTTACGGTAGAACATGTGTGACTGAGAAATTGAAAGAGATAATCCCAGGGGTGAAGATGGAAAAATCAGCCACTATTGAGAAGGCATGGAAGTGATCAGGTTTATATAGGAAATTTTCACGTGAATGACATGGTTTTGTACTGTGGTATTTTGAGGCTGATTCCACAAAACTTGGAGGAGTAAGAAACATCATTTGTCTCTTCCTTTCAGTGTTTCATCAAGAGGAAACAGGCTATTAATGTCTTAATTGATTGACAGGTGCTCAGACAGACTTAAAATTCACAGACAATCTACAGACAAAAGCATTTCAGCTGACTCCATGTTGCTGAGTATGCAATATAGTGATGCAGTTGGTGCAGTCAATTTTGAGAACTTGCTTGTGCAGACAGTAGCTTGCTAGTTTTCTGCTTTCTTGCCTTGTGCCTTTTGGTAGTATCCCAAGGGTATGGCTATGTCAATATTCCCCCCGCTACCGCCTTTCATCTCCTGAAATAGCTGTTAGTTGCTGATATGCCCATTGTGAATCACCGGAGATGCTGATATTCCTGCCAGTCTGTGGTCTCTTGCGCACCGTGTCTTTCATCCAGCGGTGGTGCTATGGTGGACAAATGCTACCTCACCTGCCCTTCACGTCCAGGAATTCTGCTCATAAAAGGAAAACTGGTAGCCAAATTATTTTTTATTTTGAGAGTACCTCTCTGGTAGTAGTATTTCACTGAGAAAATTGAAACTGAAATTTTGATTTCAACCTAGTTTGTTCGTTCTTTTCTGTTTGACCTGTATTCAGGTGGGATACTGGCCTCCTCACTGGATTCGACTTAAGGGAAAAAGTTGAGGGCAGCTGTAACTCACATTTTAAGACAAATTGGATCCTAAAAACTGCTTATGTGAATGATTGGCTGTTGTGGTAGGCAGGTTCTTTACAGAGATTTAGAGATCTGCTATTGTGGAAAACTTGTGCCTTTAATGTGTAGTAATATATGGTAAAGCCAATATTTCTCAGTGCTCTCTGTATGCTAAATGTGGTGTCTGGTAGATAGGCATTAGGCCCTATGATTTGCTCTTCTGCAGTTTCAGCATCACCTTCAGTGAGAGCAGGATTAGGTTCTTTGTGCATAATCATTTGACTATTTATCAAAAGGCTTGAGTACTCATTTAGGCATCTGGCTTCAGCAAATGGTTATAGAATGAGAAGCTTGCAATGCATTTCCAGTATTTCTTTCAAAGGCAGAGTCAATTTATCATTAAGTGACGTACTGTGCTCTTTACACAATTACCCTTGGGCCTCAACCAACAGCCATTGAGTATGTGGAGAAGCTCCCATTGACTTTAATTAGGGCTGGCCTAGTTGTACACTGAAGAAGACTTAATTGCTGTCTGAAGCTAAGACATAACAGTGAGAGGTACTTTATAAGTACCAGAGATGAGCAGATACTATTAAAATTATTTTATTTGTATGTAAGTAGGAAGTACAATTGTCTGTATAATTCTTCTTACTATTTTTATTACCTGTTATTTACTAATAAATAAACTTGCATTTAAACTGTTGAGTAACTACACCATGACTGTACTTTAGTATAACATGAGAGTGGTGCTGTCATACTACTTGATTTTAATTTTTAGAGATTGAACCCCAAGGCATTCTTTTCTTTTGTTTTTGACTGTCTTTGTATTAAATTTAAAAAAGGTAAAATGTGTGTATCTCCAGATACTTCTAAACATGAACTTTTCATTACTTGCATTATTGCTTTTAATGACACCTTTTTTTGTATTAGAAATGTTAAAGAATGGCAATAATTTGCAGTGAAATGGAAGAGACTGGTAATTCAGAGTTCTCCGAGTCCTCTGAACTAGGTCTGGGACATACATTTTTGGATACCATAAGGTCTTCCTTGATTTAAATTTTGCAGGGAGGAGACTTTTTCTATGGCATATGACAGTTGAACAGACTGTGGGGTCTTATGCATGTTAAATTCCTGTTAACATTAATCAGAATTACATGTGCACATTCTGAAATTAATAAACTAGCTGATGCTGCCTCAGATAGCTGTAGATTATTGCCACATTTTATGCTCTTGCAGAAATGCCTCAAACTTCTGCAAACAGTACCCGGATCTCCCAAGTGTGCATTAATGTGGAATTGTATGCAACCAAGAAAGGAAAACTAGATAGTGAATGCAAAGAATAGAGTGGCATGACCAAAGCAAAAAGCAAGCAAAATTATTTTTGCTGCAGAGTTACTAAGTTCAGAGAGGGCATAAATCCACCAGGAAGAGAAACTATGCAAAATGGGAGTCCAAGCCCAAATTTTTAGATTAGTGGATGAGAAACAGCATGTACTAGATGTTGCATTAAACTTGTATGTGACTTGGTTTAGGAAGATTTTTTTGGTTGGTAATAACGGTTAGATTTTTGTCATTTGAGTCAAGAGGAGGATAGATTTTCCCTATTGTTGGTTCAAAGGATCTGGAGCAGGGTAGTTCATTTGTGACTCATTGGGGCAGGTATGGTAACCTCACCCCCAAATGCAGAGGTAACTATTCAGAGACAAGATATGGAAGAAAGAGATCCAAAGTTTGAACCGTAAGGTTCTTGTGAACAACATACTGAAGAGAATTAGAGGTAGAGAGAGAATCAGGAGAAAACGGGGACAAGGGAGGGAAAGCTATTGAAGAGCGTATGATCAGTGCTTTAAGCCAGGTCTGGGGGTGAAACAGGCAGCTTGAATATTGGCTGTTACTAAGCTTTTTGCTAGGAATTGTGTTATACTTCTAGGAAGAGCTGGGTGTATTAGAAGACAAAAGAGCAGGACAGATGTGACCTATTGGGTAAAATGGTATGGGGATGGCAGTGCGATTGAGGAGGAGGAGTTACTGGAGCAAACGGGGGATAAAGTATGAGTGATGAAAAACTTAACGTCTTGTTGATAGGGAAGAAGTGGAAAGCAACAAAGGATGACACAAGGAAAATCAGCTTGTGTTTTGCATATATTCTCTGAAGAAATCGTTAGATGCATAGATAAAAGAGAGAGAGAAAAGGTTACAAAAGAGACAGAAAAGGTTTTAAAAGACAGACAAAAAATAGCATAAAGACGTCCAGGATGACAAGCATAGCATTCTGCCAGGGCAGAGAATTAGAGTATTTTAGCTAGGAAGATGTTGGAGCTGAAGGGCAAAAAGATTTCTAGAAAAAGATGTCAGGTTGGTCAGTTCTTTCCTGCCAGGAATGCCCGCAGCAACACGTAATGGTAGAGAAAGCAGATGTTGTGGATGAACTGGGCCTGTACGTTGGCAAACCAGGCATTGCTTTTGTAGGGAAAGAAGAGGGTTGTGGTTAGGAGTACAGCCTGGAGAAAATCAGAAGTTCACAGAAACAGACCTGAAGAAAAAGAGGAGAGAGAATTTTTGGAGCAGAAGAGAAGTCAGCATTGTGCATAAGCTGGAAATCATTGCACAGGTATGTATGAAAGAGGGGTAGCCACTGGGAAGTGTTTTGGATATGAAGAGACTTGGTAATTTTGTCAGAGCCTTTCCAATTTGGGGACATGTTACATGTTAACACACACACCAAAAAAAAAAAAAGAAATGTAAAATTGGAGCCACTTTTATGGGACCAAAAAAGTAGTTGTGTGTTGTAGTGAAGGTATATTTATTTAGTACCTCTTGGCTATGTAAAATTGCTTTTGGATTGTTTTTAGGATTCTTCATAAAACAAAGACTTATTAAATTTACTTGGCAGCTGCGGGGAAAGGTAAAAAATTAAATAAGCTGTGCTTGGTTGGGTGCTTTTCTGGGGGGTTTGGGTTTTTTTGGGTTGGTGGTTTTGGGTTTTTGGTTTTGGGTTTTTTCCCCCTTTTAAACAGTCTTTGGCAGTTCTCCAGCTTTTATTTTAAACAGATTAGACTAAAAACCAGTGATCACATTTAACATCTTTGGAAACTTTTGATCATATTTGGCTACCATGAATTGTAAGGGGAAGTGTCCCAGAGTCCAGTCTGTGACCTAATTCAATATAGGTTTAGCGAATGAGGTCTGCTGTCTGGGTTAGACTGTGGCTGCAGTGGTAATTAAGGCACTGAGAGGTGGCACAGTTTCTCTTTTATTGTGTGACATGGAGAATGTGCCATACTGAGGAGTGTTAATGAGAAGGGAACTGTACTGACTGAATTACTGCTGTTGAGCCTTGCAAACTAAAATAATAGAATTCTAAATAATAGTTAAGTTTTTGAAATGTCACTCTACAGGGATTTTAAACATGAATGGCTGCATTGGCAGGACAAAAATATTTATCTTTTTTGGGAGGGGGTGGGTTTTTTTAATGTGATACCTCAGTGTTTTTATTCAGCCTCAGGGGAGTCTCATCGGATTTCCCTTTTTCCTTCTTTGTCCCATTTCAAGTCATTGCAGATTCTTTTTCTCTACTCAAAGCAGTTAGCAAGACTATAAACCATGGTTTATGCACAGGGAACATGCTTTTTTGTTATTTTGCTGGGGGAAAAAAATAAATTGATTTCCTTTCATTCGTTTCAGCAGTTCCTTAATTCTTTTCAGCTTTATTTGCTGACAGTAGTTCTGCTCTCTCTGCTCCTGAATGTGATACAGCAGTTCAGTTAAACTTCTTCATCCTCATGACTGTAGTTGCTGGTTTCTGCATCCATCTGTGGGGCAGCATCACTCTGAAAAGAGCGCAGGCAGCCTCTTCCAGCAGTACCTGTCTGAATGGTATATGCATATTCCTGTTCATTCTCCTCTCTTTTCTTGTCTAAAGAGCACGTCTTCTGTTTCCTTGTCACTTGCAACAACTTCTCATATTATGAATTTGTTTGGATCATGCTTTATTTTTCTTGAGACTGTTGTCCATTTGTCCTACTGTACTATGTTAGATAAAATATTGTCTGGCTGTCAATTCCAGGTATTGGTGTTCTAGAATAATGACCAGATTAGTCACTCTAATATCTGAAAGTACTGTACAACCTCTGGAAGGTTTTTTCCCTGAACTGGTTTTTAGAACCAATTAGTCACTTCTACCCATTATTTTAATGACGAAGTTAAGATTTAAAGAGCTTTTGTTCAGTTGGTGTGACTGACAAAGCAGTTTTCTATATACGCTATTCAAAATAATATGCTACCATTTCCAGTAGGTGTAGTATTCATTAAATAAAAAGGTTTATATGTTGATCTGCCATCCTTGATGTTAAAATTGAAAAATAAAGCAAATACTGCTTTATAAATATGGACCAGTGTTTTCAGAGGAATAAAAGTAGTAGGCAAAGTGTACACTGAAGAGGAATTATCTAAAACAAGGTGCTTGGTGGGTACTTGGTATTGCTACCCATGTAAAGGTATCCTTTTCTGTAGAGTTTTGGATTCCTTACTGAATTTTGAATGTTGAAATATATTCCAACCTCAGTAAACTTTATTCTAGGCCTATAACTTCTTTTTCTGGCAAACTTTGACTATTTCAGCATAGCTTAATTTTGGATACCTATGAGACTCTCCTGAAAATTTCAATTTCAGTCTTTGCTTTTATTGGAGTCTTAGCTCAAACCTCAGATAAGTTACGCATTCTTCCGTTTCATTTGTCATCTTTACTTTCTGACTGAAAAGAAATATTTCATCTCGGTTTTGTTAGGTTGGGGTCCCCCCCCATTATATGCAAGGCTCAGATTTTTGTACCAGATTTACTGTGTCTGCCAGTGTTGATTGAAGGCTATATACTGCAGTAGCTGACTGCTGTTCAGACCTGACTGCTGTCAACTTAAGTGAATGCTTTCTTCAAATACAAAGCAACCTAGAAACTTCTTTGATGTTAAAAAGTGAAAACTTTTAGCAAAGTGCTTTAAGTGAAGAGGTTGTTGTTAAGCTGGAACTAAGCTAATGCTTTGTGATCATAAATGTGATGTGTGGAGTTACTGTTTTTCTTCGGGTTGTTCCCGAGTCACTTTCCAAATGCATTAAGGGCAGGCACAGCACTACCATTTGCTGCTTCAATGCAAATGTTCATCTTGCTTTGGTGAAGTCAGACAGGATCGGTAGCTGAAATTGTTGGCAGAATGCAGCAAATCAGATTTCTAGTTTACTGTGGATTTAATTTGAATTAAATCTAAACATTCTTGCCTCTTTTCTTCTTATCTGCCTTAGCAGTTTGATTGTCTTTCAGCAGCCTTTAAAGATGTTGTGTGCTTTCTTCTTTGCCCGTTGGGTCTGCCTGTTTTACTTTACTGTTAATATTATTTTCAAGCCCTCTTCTGAAAAGTTTCTGTTATTGCTGTAGATTGTTTTACTCATAGGTATGTTCTTACGTTGCACTTTTCAAGGGGAATCTATTTATCTTCACATAGAAATACGGCCTCTGATTTGTTTACAAAAGAGAGGAAAATATACTAAACACTTGAGATGTACTTACTAGTGGTCACTTACAAGGAGATTTTTGTCAAAGTTGATTTGGTTTGTGCTTAAAAACAATAGTTTGTTTGTTGCTTATGTATTAGAAATTCTAAAACGTGAGACTTGGGCAAATTGAAAAGCTGCCTGCAAGAAGCAGCTACGTAAAACTGAAGCTAACAGAAATACTTCTGCATTGCTACGACATTTAAATGAAATTGCGCTGAGTGTATTATGTTCTGTTCATTATGGCCTGAACCTTTAAATATTTGTGCCTATACATAACTGTTTATTTGAGTAAGGGTTCCCATTTGTGTGTATATTGGCAAGAAAAGGTTCTTGGATATTATAAAAGCTTTACAGAATTGTGGTGCAGATCTTGTTACCTTTATCAAAAACTTTTAGTTCTCTGTTCATGAAAATATAATATAGTATGTGGCCTAGCTTAACATGTGCTAATTGTTTTGGATTCTTGCATTTTTAAGGGTTAATTTTTTCCAGATATGAGTGAGCATCCCTTGCCCTGGAAAAGATTTATCACAGGACAATTTCAAAACTTTGTAACTCGATTTTTCTATTCACTTGGCTATTTTGTTCTAGACGCTTAAAATGCAAGGGGCAAATATAAAGGCAGGCTCACTGAATAATGGCTTCCAGCTCCTGAAGGAAATAATTCTGAAGACTATCTAACTAAAACAAGAATGGGATTTTAGGACTGAGTGAACACTTCAGACAGCATATAATTCAGAAAGGGTACCTGTGAGGAAGGAACAGATGTCATCAAAGGGAGGTGGAAATAAAAAAACAACCAAGGAGTGGTAGGAGTGGTGGGAGTGTGCCACTGAGGAGCTGGGAGAGTGATGAAGTGCTTGATTATATCAAAACATTTGAAGACAGAGCTGTAGTATACCTTAGTAGCATAATGTCTCTGTATGTATGCAGCCTTCATACTAAAAATTATGTATGACCTATTAAAAGCGAGAGAGTTTATAGAATGCCCAGCGGAAATCCATCTAGAAATTCAGGCAGTGAAGAAACAATCATCTGGAAATTGCCTGATCTAAGGGAGATTAAAGAAAAATGTTTTTTCAAAGCAATCGGGATTTGTTTTTCTCTCTACACAGGGCCATTATGCAGGAAAAGAGGTGAACCTTAGGTCCAATAAAGAGTAATAGTCAAGAAGGCTCACACTGGGCTCTTTCTCCTCATCCGTTTATCAGCTGGCTGTAACCAACTAAGCAATGAGTACACAACCAACAAAAAAATGTTTTCAGCCTAATACTGTGAATGTTCAGAAAGACTAACACATTTATTTAAAAATGGAGAAAAGCACCGTCCTTGCAAGCGTGCCAGTCAGTTCTGGCCTCTAGAGTTTAAAAGGATGAAATTGTCATGGGAGTATTGATAGTTGGCTCACATGGTACTTTAAATGCAAAAGTCTGAAAATTGTGTTAGCTGTATCAGTCAGTGTACTGCTATGCCAATGTAGTGTAAAAAGGAGGTTTTACACTGAAGAAGGAATGTGTGCAAATAGCAGATTTCTGTTCAACAAGTCTCCCCTCATCTGTAGATATATTTTTCACTCCTCTGCTTTGGCAGGGTGGGCAAGAGGGAGACTGTTATGTATAGCTGTCATTATGCCAGATGATTCTGGGCATGTAAAATAGCCTAATACCCATCTCTCTTCTTTGTCAGAGTAGGTGTTGGTAGCTGTGTTGCCTTTCCAGGATCCACCTGTAAAGCCCTTTCTTCTCAGTTCATGCCTTTAGTGACATTGAAGACAATGGGGGTTTAATTGCATCATTTGGGGATGAAGCAGCAGCTCAGAGTAACCAGGGGCCCTGTGGGTCTCAAAAATCTGATATTGATGAGACTGGAAGAAACTAAATTGACTTCCCTGGTTTAGTTTCATTTTGAGACCTAGCAGCCAGTGGATGGGGGAAGGAGGCTGGGGAGCAGTTAGGGGCAGGGAGAGATCACCTTGTTAGCTGGTTACATCTGAATATTTTTGAGGGACAGTAGGTATGGAGCCATATATGGCTGTTCTTAAACAAGTATTTTTCTACATGGAACAATACTTAAATGGTATTCACCACTGAAACTACTGTCTGGATGTGTAAACCTGGATTTCTATGGAGGTTCTACTCTGGTTTGTGCCACACTTAGAATTTGTTTTATTTTTATTATACAAATGGTAATAAACTAAACTAGAAGTAATGGCAAAAATGGATGGTAGAGAATATAAAACAGTAGCAGTGTGGAAAGCTAACGTTCCTTCTGGCGTTTACCCTCCTGAGCTTTTGATGCTTTAAATGTGCAGCTTTATCATTGCATTAACACAGTTTTCTTATTTGACTCTTAAAAAGAGTAGGATAAAGTCGCCTATGCATATTAATCTAAATTAAGATAAATATTAAATATTCCCTACTGAAATGGTAGCTGAAGTATAGCATGTCTTACTGAACTCCACCCCTACTTTTCCATGGAAACTATCAATTTATATTGGGGGCCAGGGGTGGTGGCATTTGTTTAAGAAATAGTGTCTTTTTTTTTTTACACAATTTATGTAGGTAACTGAAATACAATGAGCTTGAAAAACGTGTGTGTAAACACATCAAACAATGTTGCATTTCTTTCTCCTCACAACACTACAAGCAGGTCAAAATTAATCTTGCTTGTGTATTCCAAACTCATGTCAGTGGATTTTGGATGCTTAAAGTATGCGGGGTCAAATCCCCACTTCAGTATACAGCTGAATACAAAAATATCAGTTATAATATTAACAGCCCTGACACTAATGGGTGTAAAAACATGACAGAACACAAATTATCCTTCAGTCTTTTGATTATATTCTAATTCTTTTAAATTCTATGACTTCATTGCAGGTTACTAATATATTGAAAATTATGGTCAGCATCTGTCTTGTCTCTTTTACTGCTAATCAAGTTTGATTTGCAATAGTTTACATTATAAATTAGATACTACAAATAAAAACTTTTGTCAGAGCTGCATGGGATCTTCCACTGTCTGCTAATGTTTATGAACAGAAAATTAAATGTGCATAGGCTTTTGGCTATATGTTAACACCAAGAGGGATCCCAAGAAAACTTTGTCCTTTTTATAGCATAGAAAGCCTAGTACCTGCATAGCCACATAATACCTACGTGTAATTCCATGAAACTCGAGTAGGTAACTAGAAAATAATCTAAGAGAAAAATGTTAACTGAAAAACAACTTACGTGTCCCTATATAGTTTACAGCAACATATGAAATCCAGAGCTGCATGCAATATTTTAATGAGTATGTTCTTTTAGAACAGAGTAATATATTGCTGTGGTAGTATTTTATCAAAATGCAAGACTTATGAGAGGAAATAATCGCTTTTGTTTAACAGATGAGTAAATAGTGCAGTGAATACCTACACTGTCATCAGGTGTAACTAATAAACCTGTAGCAGACAATTATCCTTACAGGTTTTTTTAGCACCTTCCTTTTTCTATTAACACACATGAACCTAGTAAATTATAAAGAAGTTGAACTATGATGAAGGGGGAGGAAGCTGAAAATACTTAAATGCATTTTCTTCTTTTGCTCCTAAGTAGTAATGAGAAATCTAATAAATAGTAAGAAATGGGAGACACTGTTGTCCTGTAATCAAGCTTCACAAGTCATGAATAATCATCTCAAAACACACTGATAGAAACCTTTATTCTTCCGAGTTCTACAAGATACCTCAGTCTACGCAATTTTTAAAGTGATTTTTACCATGTTAGGGCACTGCTGACCGTCATACTGCAAGTTAGGGCATACTGACCTTGTCTGTGCAAGGTCAGGAGGGGATGGGGGACAGTCTCCCCTGTAGTCTTGCGGCAGTTACTTGGTCAAAGCTACTCTAGCCAACAGAAGTAAGCTTGCAATGGGTGAGGCATGACCAGCGAGGAGACCTGCACAACAGCAGCTCCCTTACAGGCTGACATAACTCTTTCAGAGCTGCCTGTAATCTGCAGGGGAGACTAGGTCGTGTCCTGCCTATCCAAATGCTCTGTGGCGTGAGCCTAACGGGTGCCCAGGCTGGGATCTGGGTAGGGGACTGTGTGGGGGGTCAAGATCCTAACTTTCCAGTCCAAGCCCGTGATGTGTAACCATAGAAGTAAAACTTGGCCATGGTTGGAAACTTATACTAGTTCGTGCCCTCATCTTTGTACTGAGAGGCTCACTGCAATGTATCCTACATTAAGATTTGCAGCTAAATAATGTTCATAAATACTGTTGGAATTGGTTCAGGGGCAGAATTGGTTGAGCAGTCACCAGTGAAAGGAGAGCCCTGTGCTTTGAACCATGAGGGATAAAACTAAATGAAAGCGGTCCCTCGGGCCCCCAGCGTATGAATGGAATTACAGAAGTCACAAAACAATATTTTTCAATCTAATTATTTTATTTTCTTCCAGAGCACAGATTTCTAAGCAGAACTGAATTTAGACAAAATTGTTTTTCTTTCTGTGGAAGCAGAGCTGTATTTTAATTTCCAAGAAGGGCAGATATATACTGGTATTGTGGAAGCTTAAAGGCTACTTTTATAAAACTAACTACCACTTACATGTGAGTATGTAATCTTTGAAGGCTGCATTTACTCAAATTAAAGAACAAATGATGCACATCCAGAATTTTATTCAGTGCAGTTTTGATTGCTTTGGGATGTTTATCTTTGGCAATAGGAGTAAAGTTGATCAGCACAGCCCAGAAACAACAGGTTTTTCAATTTTATCAGCAGGAGAGCTTTGTTATGGGCAACAACTTTAAAAATTATCTCAAGAGGTGGGATTAATCTGGGGAAATGAAACTAGTTAAACTGAGACTTAATGAGGTTCAGGTAAATCAAAGACAGGAAATTATTGTATTCTTTCAGATTATGTAGCAGGTTTGTTCTTGTAATATAGAACTGGAAAGAAACATGACTTTGAGCAACCTTGTATTCTCTAAAAAGGTCTGCTTTTATATTGTGACATATTAGTTAACAAAAGCAATCATGCAAAAATAGAGTACATTAATGCTAGCCAGATAACTTCTTATTGTGTACAGCTGTACAGGAAACAAATACCAAGTTAGTGGTTAAATTTATCAGATATTTTCTATTAACTCTCTATTTAACAAATGATCAGCTATTGTATGTCGTATCCAATCTCCAGAAGTCTTAATGATCGTGGATGTTCACAGTAAGAGATTAGCATAAAATTAGCACTGATGCAGCTATTAAAGAATCTCAAAAGATTCTGATACCCTGGTACATAAATCGGGCTGCAGAATATATCTGAGCTTTGTCAAAACCCCCAGGCTAGCTGAGTTCGAGCATACGTACATTCCCGTGTGGTGTAGTCCCCATATTCCAACCCCCTGTTTATTACTTTGTACTAATCTTCAAATTCAACAAAATAATGTATAAAGCTGTAGGGGACATGCTCCCAGCTGGTGCATCTTTTAGGATCAAACCTCAAAAAGGATGTAAGTTGCTGAGTGAGTCCTGGGCAGGGGGTACTAAGTGTTTTCATATCCATATTTGCTTTTTGAGCACAATGCTCGGGGGGCAGGGAGGAGGGATGGGATTTGCGCGGTGTCCTTGGTTCGGGGCGGGGGGGGGTGTTTTAAAACTTTCTGAAGTTTGCAGTTCTTGCAAAGGTATGCGACAGTCACATTGTATAATCATGTCAGGGTATCCAAGTATATTATGGCTTGATGTTGTCTGGTACTTACTGTAAATCAATCTTTTTAATATAAGAAGCAAATTAACTATTTTGTGATAATGTCCTGTTTCCAGTGATTTCCCTCAACCCTGCTCTTGTCAGAGGGTCACACTGAATTGCAGCTCTTTACCCTATTTCCTCACTCTACTGAATGCTTCAATTTTTAAGGTATCTAACAGGACTTCCAGGGAGCCAAGTGTATTTTTAAAAGAATCTGTTAGCCCTGTAGGGAATATTGTCACTAAAATGAAATATTTCCAAGACGAAGGAAACTCTTAACATAGTCTGAAATTAATTCTGAATCTTTTCAGCACCAGAGTTTGGGATGATGTGTTTTCTTTCATATTCCTCCCCCATCTCTTCAAACTGGCTCGTTTGTCCCTACTGGATACAACTTCCTGCTACTTGTAAAGCAGTAATTATCCTAATTATGCTTCAGCATTTAAAGCCATCTTCTGGAAGATGATTTACAAGAATTACATAAAAGAGATCTATATACAATGACACACTTGCTTGTTTGGCCTGAAGCGTTCTATGTTTTCCAGCTTAATCGGAATTCTTATGATGAGTAGAGAAGTTCTAATGAGTTTCTGCATGAGCCTGAAAATGCATTCAAAATTGTACTTGGCTAGTTTTTTCTCTATGAACAGCTGAGGTGGTAAAGCAATCCTTTATTACTCTGACTTGCTATAAGGTGTTTATTGTGACCATTTTGAGATCACAGTTGTCACCAGTGTGTGCAACAGTTTCCACTAGTTAAAAAGTTAAAAATGAGAAAATACCGAGTGGAAGCTAAAAATAGTATCAACAACAACAGGCAGATTTAAACACTGGTATGAACCAACACGGGTTTCTTTTTTTTTCTGAGAAGAGAATTCAAAGAAAATATGATAATGAGATAATCTACAAAAAGCACTGAAGGATTTCTACCTCTGCTTTTTGATATCACACAGGTGAAGCTGGGACACAGATGCAGACCTCTGGGTGGTGGGAGGGGAAAGAGCTGTGTGATTTTTTGATGAAGACACTATGGCAGCATTTGGTTCTTCTTTCTGTCTGTTTACCAGATACAGTTATCAGAACAGCTGAAAATGAGTGGTGGGGCAAGATATGGCAGTAGTTTGATTTATGCACACTTGGAGTTTTCTAGTCAAACCCAAGATTAGTCTCAACTTTGTTCTTCATGTGTATCTTGGAAAGTTGGCCATTGACACATAGACAACATGCATAGTAAACTGATATTCCAAGATAACATAGTAATGAGAGTCATGATTTAGTGAGCTTCAATCAATCCTGAAAAGGCCATAGGAACACGACAATACGCCTGATGATTTAAATTAGAAGCCCATTTCAAAACACTCCAGTTGTAGATAGAATGCTTTCAATGCAAAACATATTCTGGGTAATTTTCTAAGCTCCCAAACTATAATTCTTATACTATTTCTGAGGTACAGTGCTTACTATGGTGCAGTACTAAAAGAAAAGGACAATCTTTAAAAGCTGATTACTATTTGCTCTTTCAGAAGTCTCATATGAAAATTTAGAATGCATCCCAATACCATTTTACTTATTGCATCTCTGTATATACTACTAAGAATATGAAGTATTAACATACAGTAGGTTAATATAAATTTAAAACTGATTATAGAATCATTTAGGAGCTTTGTTTCTCATAGCTTTTGTCTCTGCCTCTAAAATAGTGACAGAAAAGTGGTTCAGTACAGAAAATCTGGTGGCTTCTTATGGTAAGACTTATACCAGAAGTGATTGTAATGAAGAGGAAAGTAATTGAATCATCTCTGATAATATATTCTACTTTCAAAATGTTGAGATTATGATGAAGGGCAATCTAGTTCTATAAAACAGTTAAGTATTTTTCTTTAGATGAAACAGGATATGCCAAGCTGTTCTATTAAGTGAAATGCCCTCCTCAAAGGCCTTACGATGTGTTAATGCTAGCACTAGGGAATGGCTCATAGAAAAAATAAAAGATTGGCTGATGCTTTCTTAAAATATAACTTTCAAGCATATAATGCCTCAGTTTTTTCTCATTGCCATTAATAGTGAAAAGGGCATTGTGTCTAGTTTTCACGTGATGCTTATCATTAAATATTAAACCTTTCTTACAGGGCAGATCTTTTGAACACGTATTGTAAATGAATTTATAGAACTACAGAAATACTGCAGCTGCTGACCCAGCAGATGAAAACCTTCACCTACATTTCAGTATTGGTTGAAATCCCCTTCTTCCCAACTATGACCTTAAGTTACTGGATGGGGATACTTCAGAAACCTTTACATGGTGAAGTTGTGGTCTTGACTGAGTTTGACAGCTAGATGTTCCCACAGCAGGCAAGGATGATACTCCTAATTCTCTATTCATATTAATGCTTCTTAATAAAGAAAAGTTTGCAAAGTAATTGAGATGTGAGCATACAGATTTCACAGATATGGATTTCATATGGACACACATCTAATGTTTTGAGAGGCAAAATGTAAAAGGAGGACTTTTGTCTATAGGAAGACTTATGAGCACTAAATTGGTTTGGAAAAGGATTAGGTCCTCTTATTATTATGTGTGCAATATTTTTCAAGTCAAATATGACCTCAGAAACTTAACAACAAAATTGGTTTCCAATTCCTTGCTCTTTAGCTTGCTTTCATGCTCGTGCATATTATTTGCCTACGGTGGGTCAAAGTGTCTTGTATTGTGGAAAAAAATAGACAAGAAGTAATGAATTTTCAGATTATGCATTTATTTAGGAAAATTAAGACTGAAGAAGATTGCATGGCTTAAAGCTTAGCTAGTGGTCAGCATAATGGAAGGTGACATGTGATATTGACTAATGCAAAGTAAAGCACATTAAAATAATTTCAACTGCTCATAGAGAGTAGAGGCATGTAATTAACTGTAATCGCTCAGGAAAAAGGCCTAGGTATCTTTGTGGAAAGGTTAAATAGATATCCCTTTGAAGTAGAATGTGGTGGTCAGGAAAGTTCATGAAGTTGAATAAGCCTAGAGAATGGGATTTTAGAAAATAAATCTGAAAATATTCTAATTCCCTATTTGGAATCAATTGTTTACCACAGTTTTAAATGTTGTATTAGCTTCTGATCAGCCATTCTGAAAACGATATTGCGAAGAAGATAAGGATTGGTGGATTGGTATTCACTGCTGTAGGATATCATTGTAGCAAAAAGCTTAGCAGGATTCAAGAACGGATTAGACGTTTCCTTTTAAAATAAGAACACCCATGTTTACAAAAAATAAGATAGAAACATTTGTAAGAAATATACCCTAAAGCTGAAAGACTGAGAAGTCAGCCACTGACTGGAGGAAAGTAGAAAGCAATTTCTCTTAGGACAGTTCTTCTGTTGTAGGATTTCTCTTGCGTTTACTGGAGCGACTCTAGGAAGTAGCATTGTGGACAAAATATTAGTGTTGTTTAGCACGGCAAAGGTTGTGTGTAACTCTCTCCCTCCAGTTTATGGAAGATGTACATCTACGACAGTATTCCTTGTGATGAAAAATACATTACCTTGACTGGAGATATATGTTTACGTTTTAAAAACAGACAAATTCAAGCTTGCATTCTTCATTGTAGGGATTATCAGCACAATCAGAGGAACTCACAGAATGAGCTCACGTTTCCCAGTGGGTTTTGAGGCCTCTTGCTGAGGGTTTCAGTGTTACTAGCACTATAGTTGGACATAAATTTTAGCAAAGAAAATTCAACAAAAAATAGCGTCAACATGAAACCACACAGCATAGATCCTAGTAAGACTTATATTAAAAATTACACCTTTCATTTCTGTAAAGTTTTTGAGAAAATCTTTCCCCTTGTTTCTGTTCTTTGTCACCAGTTTTATTTTTGCTAGACTTATTTTAATTTTTTATTTTTATAAAATGTGTATTTTTTTTAATTTAGGTGGCAGCAAAACTCAAGAGACAAATGCTGTATTGATACTTTTTTTTTACTTGAAAATTTTAGAAATATTTATGCACTTGATTATTCTTATTGAACAAACTATTGTGGTGGGTTGACCCTGGCTGGGCTCCTGGTGCCCACCAAAGCCGCACTATCACTCCCCCTCCTTAGCTGGACAGAGGGGAGAAAATATACCAAAAGGCTCGTGGGTCAAGATAAGGACAGTTTAATAAAGTGAAAGCAAAGGTTGCGCGTGTGAAAGCAAAGGTTGCGCGTGTGAAAGCAAAGAAAACCAAATGATGTTATTCTCTACTTCCCATCAGCAGGCAATGTCTGGCCACTTCCCGGGAAGCAGGGCTTCAGTATGTGTAGTGGTTGCTCCAGAAGACAAAATTGCCCCCCCCTCCATCTCCCTTTACTTAGTTTTGATATCTGAGCTGATGTCATATGGTATGGAATATCTGTTTGGTTAGTTTAGGTCAGCTGTCCTGGCTATGTCCCCTCCCAAGATCTTGCCCAGCCCCAGCCTGCCATTGAAGGGGACGAAAATATTGGAGAGACAGCCTTGATGCTGTGCCAGCACTGCTCAGCAGCAGCCAAAAACACTGGTGTGTTATCAACTCCTTTCTAGCTACCCATGCAGAGCACAGCACTATGAGGGCTGCTATGGGGAGAATTAACTCCATCTCAGCCAGACCCAATACAACTATGAATAGACAAAGTTTTAACACTTCTTTATTGTCCTGGTTTTTCCCCCAATCTAACTCTTCATTTTTGAAAAAGAATTAGTGAGTGTGAGCTTGTTTCGTGATGCATGGTTCGTCTGTCTGGAACTAATGTCAGACCACGGAGCGTTACACTTTGTACCCTGGGTCTGTCTCTGTCACCATGTTAGACCAGTTCAAACCCATAAGGTTTGTTTGAGCTACAAGTTCCATTGGTGTAAAGAGTCCTCAGCCCTTCCCTGAACATGCCAACCTCCATACGTAGAGACCAGATTCAGGGAGAGGTGGGAAAGCACAGATGCAGCTATTCCTAAGTGGTCTACGGTCCCCATAGGAACTTGATGTATTCAAACAACTTCAGGGATGAGACCCAGGCCAAGAAAGCGCTTGCTCACCTTTTGTTTCCCCCCCAGCCCCCTTTCATGCAGCATGTTTGTCCTAGAAGGCTTCTGCTTAAAACAGTGGCAGCTTGTATTCCCCTAACTAGTGTGTTCCTTCCCTTTTACAAAATCTTTAGCTGCATATGGCACCAAAAGGTAGGAAAAAAGTGTCATCAGTGAACAAACTATTTCTGCTTGAGACTGTGTGAACTCATTAATAACTGGGCCTCAAAAAAGAAAGTGGAGATATTTTATTTGCTTACACTTTTCTTGTTTTCTTCCTGTGACAAACTACCTGTATCAAAGTAGAGATTTTTATCACTTAGCATTGCATATGGAGGGAGGGTGAGTGCTTAAATGATCTTTTATAGTGCTTGTGTTTATCGTATTCATTCCTATTCAGTGAGACCCCTTTTTTTGCTGAATTAGCTTTCCTGGAAACAATAAGCAATACTTTCTGTCAATCAATTGGCAGGAGGTGTTGTTTCCAGGAGTGCTGATTAAGCAACACATGGAACCAGAACCTATAGGAATCACTTAGAAAAAACATTCAGGAAGAACATTTTATGAAATTCTTTTGGTGGCTTTGAGTTTTTAAATGAAAAATGAGGGAAGGACACAAAGCATGGCAATGCTTGAAAGCATAAGAGAAATAAGATAGGAATGGAGCCAGTTGCTATAATTTTTCTCTCCTATTTACTCTTACCTTGTGCAAATCCTTTTGTCTCAAAAGTTGAAATTTCCCATTTCCCCCAGAAAGCTGTTACAGATTCATGTTGTTGCTTTTTCTTTTAACGAAGTTGTCATCTTTCTGGAAGTCTATCAGTATCCTGATAACATCACAGCTTGACACCATGCCAGAAATCAATGATGCAGAATTTTTGTAACTTATTTTATTACATGCAAATACACAAGCTGTGGAAAGAGAGGCAGCTGCAGACATTATACAGGCAGTCCTGTCTTCCAGAAATCTCTGTTCCCAACATCCAGTTCCCGGGAATTGCTTCCAAATACAGAGAACAACACAGAGAATAACTCTTCTATCTGCCACCAGTTTTACATTAATAATAATAATTAAAAAAAAATTCAACCATTTGTCTTCATAGAAACTGAAAATCTTGCTCACACTATCAAAGAACTCAGACCTGTATATAATAGTACTTTTTTAATTCCTTAAGACTGAGATTATGTTCAATGTGATATTAAATAAGGACAGCTGTATGGAGCCCCACTAGGAAATTGCATCTAAATTATTCAGTATTGTAGCCATGCTTATCTTCTTTCAAAGAGACAGGTAAGATCCTGATCTTACAAATTGCTTACTGCTTTGTGCCAACTACCTTTACCTCCTTGCCTTTAAAAAACACATCCACATTTTCGTGTTGCGCTCAAATTACACTCCTCGGACATACACACGCATAAAGACTTTTATCACTTGTATTTTGGCTTTGTGCCGTAGCTGCTCAAATAATTTGAAGTGCTGCTCAATATTGGCACTGGTCTGTAATCAAGAAAGCACTTGAAGGGAGCACAAACCAAGAATTCCCGGGGTGGGAGGGAGATCATGGCTGTGCAGGGGCAGGGACAGGGCAATCTGTGGCAAATTCAGGTTTGTGCTGAAAGCTCTCAGGGGAAGGCATAACAAATGGAGATACCAGAATTTGCAGCAGGCAAAGGCTGTTGAACATAGCAACCAAGAGAGAGCCTCTTCCACCATTTCTCTACTCTCGGTAATTAGAGGGTTTTGATTTCATGAGCTGGGCAGCTGGAGCTGTTGAGGCTGTAATTTCTTTTTTGTGAGTAGGCTAAGAACTTGTCATAATCCATACCACGTTTGTATTTCTTTAGCAGTTTAATGGAGTGGGATAGGACATAAGACTTTCTGGGGGTAGGGATGGAAATAGGAACTGTTTTCTCTTTAGCGTCATGCTGAAGTGGCTTATTGTAGAAGTAAAAATCTTGAGCTCTTTGAGGCTTGTGAAATTAAGTGTGGTGAGGGCTTTTCTGAAGCTGAAGAGTTTGGAAAATACCAGATTTTGGAAGGTTTTATTTGGACATGAAAAGCTTCCACTAAGTAGAGCCTTCAGTAGCCAGGAGGATCACTTCTGTGGAGCTGTAAGTTCAGCATAGCTGTAGCTGAACTGCAGAGGGGCTTGATGCCTGCTGCGCTGAGAAGCATGGAGTTTTAGAACACTGATTTGTGAAGCCTGTGTAGCAGAGCTCCAGACAATGCAAATCCACAGGCCACAACCCCACCTGGTATTCACTCAAAGTGTAATTAATGTGAGTTTGGAAAATCAGCAGTGTATTAGACTTCAAAATGAGGTTGATAATGGAATATTGCTTGTCTACAAAATCAGAGGAAACAAGGAGCATCTTCTGCTGAATAAACATCTGAGGTTTTAATTTTCTGCCCTTCTTACAAAGCTAATGACTTTTCCAGGTTTAAATTTGCAGTATCAAATAAGTTGCAATTGCTAGAAGTCCTGGCTGTTAAAGTATTCAATAAAATCCTGTAAAATTATTGGAGCGAACAGAATTTTTTTTAAACAGGTTATATGTAATGACTACATTATTTACCCTTGCACAGGGAGACTTACTCTTTTCATAGATCAATCAGTTCTTTTTGTTTCCTTGGGGGAAGAAGAATAATTTGTGTTTGTTTTTTGTGGAAAAATCAGAACTGTTTCTCACTCCTTGGATAAAGAAGAGCTGATGCCAAATTCATGACAGGTTTGGCTTTAAATGGATAAGGACCCTTGGCTTTTTATTGGGAACTGAGGGAGCCCAGAACTAGCCTCCAAACCAGGTCCTGATACTGAGTGATAGATGATTCTGTCTGAAGTGCCTGCAGCTTCTCCTATGCTTTCCCTGCAGTGACAGAGAGAACATTAATTTTCTGTAAGTGTATTGCTGCAAATATGACTTTAATGTAATTCTCAGATGTTTGAGTAAAACCCTAATGTCTTCCAGTAATTCTCTTCTAAATTCTCTTCTATAATCCTGTGTCATTGATGATTGTGGACGGTGACAAATGCCAGACTGTGTTTGATTGCTGTTTTCTTTGGCTCCTGCCTCCAGTTACCTTACTGGTTTGGATAATGCAATATTCCTTATTAGGCTGTTCTAAGTTTATTATCCTTTATATAAAAGCGGTACAGGTGCTTGATGGATAGGCATATCCAACAGTAGATCTAGAGAGCTGCTAACCACCAGGGGAGGTTGAACATAAAGCTGGAAGCAGTGACCACTGCAGCTGAAAGTATAAATGAATGTGTGCTTGTGGCTTATACGTGCATGTTTTTTTCCCCAAACCATTACTTTGCTAAAGCTAACGTTTTTCTCCATTCCTTTCTCCTTCACATACTTACTACATAGATATCTTGGTATTGCTCTTCTGCTGCATCACTAGGCTTCATTTCCTTTATTTACACTTCCCATTACTGAAATCCAAATCATGACCCATGTGCCTTTGTAGAATCTTAATGTCCCCTTGGTTCTAAAGTTGCCCTTGCCTTTCTCTTCCTTCCTGTACATGTGTTTCAACCTATGCTTTGTCTCCCTTTTATTCAGTTTCTGTAGCTGGAAAAGTAAATGTAGAGGAGAAGCAGATTTGCAATGAGGAAGTTTATCTGCTGTGATTCTTCTATATTTTTTTAGCATCCCTGCTGGGGAAAAATACTCAAAAGTACTGCATTTGTGGCTTTAAACAGTGTCCCGGATACCAAGAGAACACTCATGTAGTCACTGATGAGTCTTTACTAGCATAATTGAATTTGGATTTGTAGGAAATTTTGAAGGCTTTCAAGAATGGTAGTTGGCATTAAATTACTTTGAACATCAGGAATACAAGCAAGTGCAGCTGACCATTTGCCATTATGAAAAGCCTCTATAAGCAGTACAGCATCTGAGAGGCACTACTTTGTGGGGAAAAAAAAAAAAATTAAAGGGAACAGATTTTCAAACGCAATTGCCACTAATTTCTTAGCTGCTGGGCAGAAAAATAACTGGAACTAAATTTCTATACAATCATACTTAAAACTTCAAGTTAGCAGCCACTGTGAGCATATTACTTCAGACAATTTAATAGTAAATGCTATTTTGATTTTGGCCAAAGAAAATAATTTATCTGGCTTAATAAAAAATGCTTTACGTTTTGCTGTCTGTGAAGAGGAAAGAGACACTGTTTAGTTACTGGCTTGTGAAGATTGACTGGGTTTCTTTAATAATTAAAAATAGTTTTGCTGTTGGCCTGTAGAATTCTCTGAATCTTCTGGTGCAGATTGAGCTATCTAAACCAAATTGTTAATGTGATTTTGTTTGGGGTTTTTTTTCTATATTGAAGAGGACCCACTGAGTATGCCAAAGTGCATCCAACCTGTATTTTTAAATGGATATTGTCAGAACACCCTTGTTCTCTGCTGGATAGGCTTGCATGTTGCCCCACCTTTTCATTTCACATCCTGTCATAGTTGTGCAATGAGAGAGACAAGAGGGGAAGCGTATTGTCCAGTGGGCCAAAAGACTTGTAGGGAAGATAGCAGGAAAAGCTGAGTTGACATATTGCTGAAATGAGGTGTAGCTCCCCACTAAAGTTGCTTCTAATTTTTGTAGCAACTTTTCCCAGTGTTCCTTTTTTTTATATCCCTCTTCAGACCAGAAGAATAGGGGTGAGAGGGAATTCAGACCAATATTGCCACCAAGGGCATGGCTGTGGTGCAAGAAGAGAGGGTCAGAGAATACACAGAGGGCCAGATGCTCTCTATAGATATTTAAAACACTGAGAATGGGGTTCATGCTGTTTGGAGACAACATCTTTTCTGTCAATGGCAATTTCTGTCTCACACACACAGTCCCAACACACCCACACATACACCCCCCCACACCCCCCAAGAGGGAGAGTCAAAAGGGAATATATGGGCCCTGCCAGGCAGAAGTCAGAGCAGCCCTGAGCATTGACAGGTGTCACAATGCTTTACGTTGTAAACCTGCTCATAACTCAGAATGCAGTAAAGGCTGCATTTCATTAAGAAAACGAATGTTTAGAAAGAATGAAACAGCTATCAAATCAAATTTCTACTAAGGGAGTGTTCCCTTACTACATGTTAGTACTGACAAAAGAGGATGCTTTCCTTTCCAGAATTCCTATGAATATTTCCAGTTTTATGGCTTCATCTTTTAGGAGTAGGTGGGGCTCTTACCTAGATAACACTGGTTTTTTTCATTGGGAACAGTAGAATTGCAACTGTTTTTATATTTATCCAAAAGAGCAGTGTCTTTTTTTTTCCCGTTCTTGTGATGTTTGTCTTGCCACTGTTTTTGTTGTACCACAGTGTCATGAGATTAAAGTCCACCACCTTGCTGTTTACTGTAATCCTAATGCTGGTCATGATATTTCTGAATGCCTTAAAGACATTGTTTTCTTGGCATAGGACTGCTCCCAGAAAAATGGAGCAATCATGCCATGGTTGAATACAGGTTTCAGTCCCTTAATTTCCATGAGTTGGCAAACAATAGCCCTTTGCAAATTGAGATGCATAATTTAATTCAAATCCTATCTTCTGTAGAATTGACATGTACTGTGTAAGTACTGCAGCTGATAATCTTTCAGAAGACAATTCTAGTGACTCTATGGATGGGTGTATTAATGCTGTCACCATTCTTCTACTGAATAGTGTCATTTTATGCATGTAGTCCTATCGCTTTTAATTGAATAATTTGATGAATGGGGAGGGAAAGAGCTTTCTTCAGGAGAACTAAGATGGCAGCATCAAAAACATGGATTAAGCAATAGTGCTTCAGGGTTAGGAGCATTAGAACTTAATATTCGTGTTATTGCCACTGAGATAAGTATCTGAAGCTAAATTCTCAAAGGTTTGCAAAGGTTTTAACCACACATGCCATTCAAATCAAAGGGAGTCACAGAGCTAAAACCCCGTGTAATGTTTTGAGAATGTATCTCCTGGGTGTTAATTTCATCATCTAAAATATATAGCATAATGGATAGTTGCTGCATGAATACAAAGGTTTAAGTCCCTCTAGGGGTTCTGCTAACAGCACAAACCATGAGAGTGTATCTGAGTTGTTTATGAACAGAAGCAGAGTCCCAAGAGTGATACACAGCTATAAATTCACTCCAGTCTGTGCCTATCTATTGTTATTTGTAATAACAGAGAGAGCAGTTTTCCTCTAAAATGACTTCCTTTAAGAGCTTTAACCGAGGAGCTCTGCTTGAAAATCAGTTCTGGTAGCTGAGGAGCTTTGCTGAAGAAAAAGACTCCATTTTCTCTATCAGTATTTGTGTATTTTATCACACTTTCATTTTGTATTTAACATAGTTATTTAGTCAGTTCACATGACTGCCGTTTATTTGCAAATACTTTAAGAATGCATTTTATTTACTGCACCTTATTTGATAATAGATATTCTATTAAGCTGATTATATGTTTTGTTAAAATGTACTGTAAACACACAAGCTATAATGACATAGTTAAGAGACCTCTTCACACAACCAAAATGTCATGTTGTGTGTTTTTTCACTAAGAAATAAGAGATGAAAAGACTAATGAACTTTCAGAGGATTCAGTTGCATCCTTTTCCTGACAGCAAACCCAGCTTAGGCCCAGTCAAAGCAAAGGAATAACATATTGCAGAGGACAAATTTGATTTTTAACCTTAGAATTTTCTACAGCAAATTTCTGAAGAGTTTTTATGAACACAGAATTTTATATCAGATCTAATTTGTATTAAAATGATCAGATGTTACTGTAGCTGTCATCATAGTGACCTAAATAGTAGCATATTATTACTTTGTGTTATATTTAGATATAAAAAAAGATACTGTATTTATTCAACGTGTGGCAGTACACATGAGTGCTGCTTAAATTCATAACACTGGCTGACAAGCATAGCTGTGCAGGAAGGAAAGCTGTGCTTTACCTTGGGGCTGTGGACAGGGAGTGGGCAACGCTAAGCAGCTTCGTGAAACATCAGATTGAAAAGTTAGTAAAAGGAGGACTCTTAGTAGCAAAGAAAGCTTATAGTACTCATGATGACACTGGTATCTTGAGTCCTTCAGAGAAACAAACTGGACATCTTACACATTGCTTCTGTATTTTAGGTTAGTAAGAGGCCCTGATCTTTCTTCTTAACTGCACTGGTTTTGGCTGCTACCTGGAAGAATTTACCACTTCCTGCATTTTACAGTATTTTGGGGAGTTACAGTCCTGCTAGTATGTTTTACTTGTTGCATATACGACACTGTGGACACAGTCTTGTCCAGCATAATTCTTCTGATAAAGCATTTGGATCCCCAGCACTTGGCCTCTTGCTCATTTTGTACCCTTTTTGTTTGCTTTTGCTTTGTTGTTTCCTTTCTTTGAAGGGTTACTGAGCAGTACTTTACACACGCCTTGGGTGTGTGAAGAGGTCTCTCCCCAAACGGCCAGAACTGGTGCCTCTGAGATGGGAAGGACTGGCTCAGAGTTTCATACCTTTGAGAAGTGTAGCCGGTGAAGCATGCACCCTGAGGCTGCTGGGGCTGAAGAAGGCTGGGTGGCCCTGTGTGACAGTCCTGCCTGCCAGAGGTCCGACAGCACGTGCCTGCTCACCCCTGCCGCGTGGGGCTATTTTAGGTTATCAGCCTGCGTAAGAAAATGGGGAGGGTGAATCCAACGGTATACTTATTAAAATTAAAAAACCCCAAACCAAACAACAATTCCCGCCCTCCCCCCCTCTCCCCCCAACGAACAAAAACTAAACCCACCAAACCTGCAGCATTTTTTTGAGATTGTTAACTGGGATCATACTGTGGGGGGTTTTTAACAAAGAAATATAGTCATCAAGGCCCTGTTGTCAGCAGATGTAAGAGAGGAGGCTTTAAATTCATTCTAGGTCAGCAGCAATAGGAAATTTGTGTGGTTTAGAATAGATATGATTGTGTTTAGAGTTCAATTTCATCAATACTAGAGTGTTTGGTAAAATGTATCTCTTTGGTAATTCTTGAAATTCATTTAACTTATGATTCTGTGAAGTTACTAGTTATCAAAGCAAACTTTCTGTTACTGTGAAGCTCCATAGTAGGAAGCAACTCATAAATACTTCTGTTCATGTTTTCTGGCAGTTGGTTTTGAAAACTAACTGAAAAGGGTTCCATTATCTCCCGGTTATTTCTTCAAGAAATGTTATTCCGTTGAAATAAGCAAGTGGACCTAAAATATGATCTTTTCAAAAACTTATTTTGGACTGCTGTGTTTAGTTTGGTGGAGAGAGAATTTCCTAAAGAGGTTTCTGTGATAGCACCACAGTTGAGTACATGATGTAGGTAGCAGCTCTTTAAGTGGGTGACTTTATTGCACACATTGCAGTCTTTTTTTTTTTTTCCCCTCTTGTGAAGAACAGGGAATAGAAAAAGTATAAAAACAGTAATTGAAAAGGGCAAGTTGGCATAATACACATTGCAGTCAAAAATACATGCAGCGAAGTTTCATATCTATGGAGATATTCAGACTGTGCAAAATCAGTAAAGTGAAAAATGTGGTAGGTTTTTTTTTCTTTAGTTTTTCAGACCAGAATCCTCCTCTGTAAATTCAAAGTGCCTAAGCAACCAGGACAGGAGCTATTCTTTATGTCTTGGCTCCGTCTTGCCTAGGATCTTGCTTTTTAAAATTCTAGTTATTCAAAGGAGGCAGCTCAGACCATTCCATCACCAAAGATGCAGTCAGCAAAAAAACATTCAAGTCAGCTAAGTCTTCCCATTCACTTCAGTGCTTGTTAGATTGGGCTTCATGGCGCTTGGCATCTTGCCTTTATCAAACCCCAAAGGCAATTAAATTTCATGAACTTGTAGAAATCACATAATCTTTAAAAGTAATACTTATTTTCAGCTGTGCAGTTTTTCTACATACTCACAGCCTTAATGCTTTATTACTCTCTTCTTATCTGGTGGCTGTTGTAGAGGAAGCCTTGACTGGAGGCCACCATAGAATTTTTAAAGTGTGTATGTCTTGAGTATCTCCACCAGTGAAGTCCAGCTCCCTCATTCCTATGAAACTGACTTTAAGTATTTTTTTTTAAAATAAATAATGTGATACTAGAAGACATCTGTGGGTAACAATATTATGTTATAATACAAAAACTAATCAAAGAGCTCAGTTATCCTTGTTTGTTTCAGTAGCACCATGTTTGGGTGAAAGCTGTGTATTTAACAGGAGAGTTAAGAAGGCTGCGGTCTCTCCTGATACTGAAAGCAGGAGCAGGTGACAGGGCCTGTCCTGGCTGTGAGCACCCAGCCCTGCTGCTGCCTGTGGGCAAATGGAAGTCCTGGGTCTGCAGCGTGGCTTAGGAAAGAAGCAGCGCTTGCTCAAACCCGTGCCTTGGCTATTCAGTATGGAATGGGGTTTACTGGTCGTGTTCGGTACTTTTATGTAAGCATGAAAAGGAGTTTTGTGGAGTTTGTTGGTTGTGGGGTGGTTTTGTTTTTTGTTTTTTGTTTTTTGGTTTTTTTGGTTTGGTTTTTTTTTTTAAATCCTTCAACATCTTCAGGGTGTGAGGGAGGAAGTGTCTGCTCAGTTCCTATGAACTGCTGTGAAGTTTGGGAACTGGGCAAAGCAAATAAATCGGATCCTGGGGTTGATGACTGTAAGACCTGTGAAGCCAAAGCTGTGCAATTGATGTGTGACACTGAGAGTTCATCTCTAAACCATTGCATTCAGATTTACTTCTCTTGATTTAGGCTATTAGCATAGTGAGAAAGGTTAAGCTGACTATTATGAATAGCAGATCTCAAGAACATGTGTTTCAAAGGCTATTTGAAAGTCTACAAAATGTGCCTTAAAGGAGCCAATTCATAAAATATTATTTGGTCTGTTTCCATGGGATTCTTCAAGTATTTCCCACTGATAACCATTCTTTGTTTACAGTTTCTAAGACAGTTTTCACTCTCTTGGAGTTCTTCCACAGTCTTTTGTGCTCCTATTTTTAAATAAGCTTTTTTTTCCTCACTGCCTTGCCCCCCCCCCCCCTTTTCTTGAAGGGAAACTCCTTTTGAAAATCTGGGAGGAGACAACAGGGAAAAGCTTGCATCTCAGCATACAGTGACTTCTGACCTTAAAATAAAATAAAAAAAAAAAAAAAGTCATGATTACTTTTAATTTTTTTTTCCCAAAACTTGCTGGCTATTGCATGATAACCTTTGTTTTGCACAAACAATTTACTGTTGAGTTGGTTAATGAAAGCTTCCAATAGTGTTCAGTACAGTTGACAGTACAGTGATTGGCGTGAAGCAGGAAATGAGATTGTACAGCAGACCTAAAAAGTGGCACAGCATTTGCCAATATTCAGTCTTTTGGTTCATCAGACTTAGAAAAAATATTGTTCTGCTCTACTGCTCATTTCTTTCACATGACACTAAAATCTTAAAGAAGGTAAATAACTCATCATGGTTCTTGTTTTGTCTTGAACAGACATAGTAGTGCATGTCATTAATAGTGTTGTTAAAGCCAGAATCTAGATGGATATATAAACAAAATGACAGAAAAGAGATTTTTGAGAAATAGTCTAAGCATGGGAGCTCATTTCCACAACAGGAACTTGTTCTGGAAGTAAATAGTCTGAGGTATTTCTGTAATTTTGTAACTAAATAGAAAAGTTATGTTTGAGGAAAATTATAGGGTTTGTCCAGCAGTATATAAATAATGACTCATAGCATTCTATGATCTCTGTGATATGATTTTTTTAATGTAAGGAAAGTATCTAGTGTGCAATTATACTTTGCACATAAAAGATGCAAAAAAATTGCACATCTAAAAATTTTATTTTTTAAAGATCTCTCTTGCCTTTTTTTCTTAATTTTTACTGAAAGGACGCAGAAAGATTTACCCCAAATAAGTTATTTCCTGCTTAAGTGTTGACTATTAGAACTTAATGTTATTTACCCAGGAGACGTCTTGTATGGTTGTTGTCTGATATAAAGGCAGATAGTAGTTATAGTTAGAAATGGCTGCCTGCCATTCTGTTTAAAAGAACAACTTGTGTGATTTTTCTAAAGGGCTTAAAATCCACATTGAACCAACCTCTAAGGTTGGCAGCATCAGTATAGAAAAGAGAAACCAAGTAGGTTTATTTAACAGTTTAATCTGCCTAAAATGTGTGTGTCCAATTGTCCATCCCCTTGGAATGAAAATGCTCAGAGAACAGGTTCTGAATTCATTCCCAGTTTATCATCGAGATTCTGCACATCCCTTAAAACCTATTTAAGCTAAAAACCAGCAGGAATGAAAGCAATGTTTGCTCTGATTAAAGATGGCAAAGGTTTAGATTTTCCCAGGAAGAGTACCAGAGTCTATCCTGATTTGCTAACTAGTGTTCTATATTTTCTTCTTTTATGCAGAAATGATCTCAAATATATGTAAGAGGTGTTAAAAAGTAAGTTTGTGGTAAGGTAGATGTTTGGGGAGGACAGAATCTTGAGGTGTCTAGTATGAATATTTGTACAAAATTTAAGTCTCCCTTGCAATTTCTGTCAATATTAAGATTTACTGCACTTTCTTTTCCCCTCCCTGGTTCTCCTGGAACAAAAGGAAAATCATTTTATTTGTCAGTGATCGTTTTCCCACATTGAACAGTATCTCACACTGTGAAGCTGTCATACTGAAATTAGAATCTAGCCTGAAAAATATGCAGTGAGAGCAAGCCTGGAAAAATCTATTTTTATACTTATTCTAATCAGTTAAAGAAGTATGACTTAATCTGTGATCCATTGATCATAGGCAGCCCAGTCTATAACCAACAAATTCACTGTATGATTATGCTTAGAAAAATTAACCCCATTTCTTGCAAGTAAGCAAACTGTGGTGGAAATGGAAAATGAATAGTCAAAGCTTAGGCTAATCTTCACTTGGCTGTAAATGAAGACCATTGTATAAAATGGTCCAAAGATTTTTGTTACATTGACTATGAAAACAGTGACTTGAAGTATGCCTACTGTTGAAATGTCTAGATATTATCTGAGAATAATCAATATTATTTGAGAATGAGAAAGAGAAGTTGTAAGCTTAAAAAATTGCTCATCCTCACAGGACACTATTTGACTAAATGCTGACAGTTTTTTCTGGTATGTTATTTTTGATCCATAAGTTATGGTTATGGTGCTGTATTGGTGTAGTGGTTTGGATCTCTCAGGTTGCCACTACATTAGCATTTCAGTTTAGAAGCACACTTTTGAAGTGAATCTGCTAGTTGTTCTCCATGTGCTTCCATTTGCTGATAGAGCAGCTGTGAAGTGCAAACTGAACATCTTTTGCATGAAACTAATCAGAGGATGCACTGCAGGAGTAGACCTTATGCCTTCTAGCTTCTAGTTGGCCTTTGGTCCATGGGACCAGACTAGAATGACTCACGTAAACCAACCCAAAATATACTATGTGTAGATAGTAGGTTCTCGCCACAAACTTCAATGTCTATAATTCTGGTTTCCATTATTAGACTGTACTTTCTCTGATTCCGCTTCCATGACTCCAGGTGCACCGTAAATTTGTTCCATGGTTGTCTTCCTTCTTGGAATATGCAGGCTACCAGGAAGGCCACACTGAAAAAACAACAGATGTAAATTCCCATGGCAGTGTCTGTGAATTGAATACTTAAGGTTTGTTTCTCTACAGCTTAAGGAATAAAAAGGCAGAAAGTAGGCTTTTATCAGAACAAATTTTGTTTTGATGAACATTCAACTTAATCTTAATAAACGGTTTTGCTGGATATTTTTTAGCAATCCATCCAGTTACATGTCAAGTTAAATGATACTCAGATGCAGTAGTTTCATACTGATTGCACTAACAATAATAGAAAGACTGGAACTTTTGTAGAGTTTCCTTTAACTATCTGAGTCTTACTGTGAAGACAGTGATTTGCATGAATTGTCCTGATCTAGTCAGTTCCCTGGCTTTCATAATGGGGGCATATTTGGTTGCTTGGTTACCCATTTGAGATGACTGTATTTTAGATAATCATTGATGGAAATGTTACCCAGAAGGTAAGTGAGCAGCATGATGCAGATTTTCAACAGGCCACAAATGTAAAAATAGATCTATGCAAGCAGAGGAGAAATTGTAATAGATATATGTAATTTACATATTTGCTCACACTTACTGAACACATTTACACACCATTTGTATATGACACTTTGTTGTTCTTGCATCCTTAAGCTAAAAGAAAGTAGAAATTACAGAAGTGTGTGCTTTAGATCAGCAGGCATGGTGATAATGGATATCCCGTAAGATGTTGAGAGGAGAAATCGAGAAGGTGCATAGAGAAATCAGACTCTTGTAGCTGATTAGAAATCCATTTATTCTGAAGTCTGCAGCAGCTCAACCAATCTTTATTTTGTAAGGAAAAGTTAATTTGTTTATAAAACATGAGAAGTGCAATCTTGAGTATGTGAAATAAAAGATTCATTAAAATGTTGTTTCTGATGAGAGGTGCCAGCTGTTTGACATGACATGGTGCAGCAGTTTAAGATTAAGCCTGCTTAGAAGTGAAGTCATGCTGTACAATACAGTGACATGGAGTGTTTAAATGTCTCACATCTGTTTAATCTTTTTTTTTTTTAAGAAAAAAAATCCAGATTTACTAAACACAGCTTGCTAATTTTGCTGTTACAATGGAATTTCCACTGGGATGACTCTAAAGAATTAAGGAGAAACACAAACATTTCAGGTGACCATTTTAAACTGCTTCTGCTCCATAAAAGCTAAGAAAACCAGTGTGTTCAATGCTTACGATAGTGGCTTTTTCTCCCTGAAGCTTAGTCTCATAGGTCTGAGTGGATATTCAGACAGCAAAGGAAGCTTCTCTTTGATGGCTGAATAGAAGTGCTTGCAAAGATGAAGCATGACCAGAGGAGGAAAATTTTAAAAGAAAACTAACTCACAATAAATATGATCAGTTTAAAGGCAATCTCAAAAATTTTAGAGATATCTTCAGATACCTCTGTCTTCTCTGTCTGGCCCATTAAATGCCCATTAATATTTAAACACTTTAAACTTCAGATTATTTTAATCTGAAATTGATTTAATTTAACTTATTCTAATTTTTAAGATGAGATACAGGTATCACTGATTTTTGCTCAGAAATACTGATCATGAATAATCGGAGAGTCAGAATGACAATTTCCAATGATTTCATAAGGGCTGACTGTTTATAGTACCAACTCCTATGTTCTCCATACAGGTCTGAGTCTTACTGTGCTAAGCACTGTGGCAATATCTAGCATAAGATACTCTTCATTTGGAAGATTTTAGCATCTGATGAAGACTACAGGCAATTTATAGGCACAATAAACAAAATGGATGTAAAGAGGAGAATAGGATAAAAATGCTTGTGGCTGTCAGTATTTTTAATTTTTGGAAGGGAGAGTTACCAAAGCGTGGGGGACAACCTAGCCATGACTACAGGTTAGTATTCTGCAGTATTTCCAGAAGATGAAGTTGAAAAAGCTTGTTTTCTTGCAATTCTAAGTATTCAAAAATATACATTACTCCCCAAGTTATCAGAATTTTGCTGGGTTTTTCCCTCAAGATACAAGTTGTTTGCATTCCAGCTTTTGAGCTTTTAGGGTATACTCTGATTGTTTTCAAGCTCTTGTCTCAGAACTACAAGAGCTAATAATTTCATGTTTGGCTTTTTCTTGAGGGGTTTAGGATTTTATTTTTATTTTTAAGAAAGCAGAGGTTCTCATTTAATCACTTGTCTCCAGGATCTTGAGATTTCAGAAAAGAACTAGATACTGCAGACCTGGCAGTCAAACTGAAATTTAACAACACAGAGTCCAATTATCCCAAAAATCCATGAAAAAATATTCTGGAAGAGGATGAAGAGTCAAATTCTAGGGATGGCCTTATGTAATATAGTATATGAGGTGATAGTGTTACATCAAAACTGGGATGTATATTCTTTTGAGCACAAACTTCTTGAACTGTAGCCAGTTCAGATGGGTACAGTTTGATTTTGTCACTCCCTGGAACTGAGGGATTTCTTGTTGGCAATGTTTGGATAGTTTATGTCTGCATTCCATTTCAGGAAGGGATGAAAACAGAAGGTGGTATAAGTTGGAGCTGAATATAGCCAGAACAATCCATCATCTTCAAATATGCCTGGATCGTTGTGACCCACTTTTGTTACGTTAATCTTTTTTATTTTCTTGTTTAAAAACATGTAACAATCTACTGTCCTCCTTGGCATGTGATACTTTGTTTTCCTTTCAGTCTGTACCAAGGTAGGAAGAGATTTCTCTTAAAAACACATCTCTCTAGTCATTAGAAACCCTACTGCCATATAGCAGCTATTTAGTGTTTTAACTGCAATAGTATTTCTGCCTTATGGGTCTTTGTATTGATTTTCCTTGTGGGAAATTTAACCCCATCATTCAAGAGTAAATAGTAGAATCAGCTGTTTACAGAGTGAAAGAACAACTTTTCCGACATTAGAAAGGGCAGCATATGCTGTGGCTGGCCTCCTGCTAGTTTTATTGATACAGTTTTGGAGAGCGGTGGCTTTTATGTGCGGGTATCAGGGCCAGCAAATAAAATGGCTTTGCAAGTGCAACACGCACTTTGCATTATTACATGACCTGGAGTATAGATACTGTATTGGGTAGTGCTGCCACTGGGGCAGGTGACAGCCCTACTCCTAGGAAAAAGAGTTTGGTTATAACCATGTGTATCTGTGGACAAAGGTAGTGTGTTTGTCTTTACTCCTATTTATGATGCAAAATTCTGATGTGTAATTTAGAATCAGTTCTTGTTATCATTACATAGCTAATCCAGCTCCACAAGTGAGATTTTTTTTGTTTTGTTTCATTTCAAAATGTGCCTCGTGGGTTCTCCTCTGTTTCTGAAAGCAGCAATAAAACCCTTATTGACCTTAGTGGAAGAAAAGGTGGACTAAAGTCAAGTGCTTGCTCTTTTCTAAATATACTGTCTTTGTGAATCAGTAGAGTGGCAAACTTCTGCAGTGATATAATAGTGATAATCTGCTTACCAAATGAGGAGATATAGAGGACAGCAAACCTGAAATCACGTTCTCCATCAAAATTCTAGTCCTGTGGCAAGATTCCTGATTTTGGCAAGTATCTGGAACTTTAAAGGGGGTCCTGAAACTTTTAGTTCAGCAAATTCCCATTAATTATGGTAGAGCTGCACTTTGCTGGCCTTTCATAGAATTAGGTTGCTCTTATTTTAGTGTTTATGTATTGAAGATTATCTATGTGCAGACTTCCAAGTTTTAAATATTTTGCCTTTTTGTATTGCAGCAGAACATTTAACAGATGTCATTTGTTTTCCATACCAGTGTGATAACAAGCATATGCCATCATTTTTTAGTAAAGGAATATTAGTATATTTATATATGTGTGATATTAGACGGAGCAGTTTTCTTTTAGGAAAAGCACACTTCACTTTTGCCATAAACTCTTATCTTATTTTAAAGCCTGAATTTACCCATAATTCAAGTCATCATGGAAGAGACTTTACCTGGGATTTGAGTCCTTTGGGCTGTATAAAAATAGGATTATAGAACATCTGGCTGCACAGTAGGAATATTTCACTCTGAAGTACAAAAATAAAACTACAAAAGATAGAGAGAGAAACATTCCTGGCAAGAAATTATCCTTTCTTTATGTTTCTTGTATCCATCAAGCACTAGCATCTTATAGATGGAAGGCAAGGAGACAATGAAAGAAAAACAGAGAGAATTAAAGAGCCACATCATATCATTAATACTTTGGCAGTTTTGACAGCCATGAGTAGCAATGAAAAACACTGCTGTTTCAAAGTCTGCAATCAATAGGGAACTCAGCAGGTCCTCGAAGTCAGGCCCTCAGTTCAAATTCACAGAAAATGAGCATCCCACACTGTTACTGGATGATGATGTACTTAAGAGCAGAAAATTAAAATGATCAAATGTGTTTATGAAATACTCCCCAGAGAATTTATTTTTTTAAAGTCTATGACTAGAACTGAGCTTTTTAAAAGAAAAATTTTATATATATCTATATATATACACACATTTTTTAAAAAGTCTGACTTCCAGGAGTCATTTGTTCATATCTTCTTTAGTAATTTTCTGTGTCTCAGTTGAAAACCCAAAGGGAGCATCTACTAGAGCTGAATTTCTATCTTTTTCTATCATAAAGATATCACAAAGATCTGTGGTCTGCTGTATTTTCATTAGCACCTCGTCAATCCAAGAGTTACTTGTCATGACAGTTGGTGATAGCATAAAATAGTAGCTAATGTCTTGGATATTACTTGAATATCAGTTGTATGGCAATGGAGCAAAGAACCATGTTGATCATTACAAAAAATCATTGTTTAATTCCAATATAGAAAGCACTAGAAAAATGTGAAATATTTTAAAACTTTTAATTAAAGCCTTGCAATACCCATTTGAATTGAATGAGTGGTATTTTTACATTGTGAATAAAAAGTATTTATCAGTAGATGTATTAGATATACAAAGAGATAGCTAGGTAATATATTTCATAATTAGGAAGGTATTTTGTGCCTCAGAGTTGCACAGAAATCTGGTCAAGAAAGAAGAACTTGCAAATGAGATGTACTTAAGATAATATAGCCTAACAATATCCTATAACAAAACCATTGAATATACCATGATTTAAATAATTTATTTAAAGAAAAATAATGGACCAATTCAGTTTAGAGACAAAAAAAAAAGTCCACCAAAAAAAAAAATACCCTTTGTACTCATCTATCTGTGAAGCTGAGCTCAACAGCCCAGGCTGAAGACATGTTACATGTTAGCTTGAGACATGAAAGCAATGCAGGGATTAGCTCCCTGGTACATATTTTCTTGCCTGTTAGGATGACATTCACTACCTTTAGCTGGTACATGTATTTAAATTTCACATTCTGAAGCTTCACTTGCAGACAGGCCTCTGGTCATACTATTTCCCCCACTTGGTTTTCTTGCTGCTTCTGCTGTCCAGATAGCAAAGAGAATGAAATACTGTAACTCAGTCTGATAACACATGGCCACTCTTTTTCTTGCAGAAGTCAGTATTTTCTATGTTAAGGTACTGCAAAAGTGCAGTATTAGATGACCATTTGCTTTGAGTTTGCTAATACTGCAGAGACTATGATAAATTACTGCTTCTGTTTTTAAAGTAAATTATTCTAGAATCGGCTCCTCTCAGCGTTTGTGCCTGTACAGTGCTGGCTGGTTTTACCAATTGTCTACTTTGAATGAAGGGAGATTAGAAGCTATCAGCAGGTGTTTATGTGGTGTTCTTCAGTGCCTTCATTTTTACGAAGTGGGAAGCTGAAGCTGGGGTCTGTCATGTTCCTCTGTTGTTTAATGTCTACTGTCTTCAGGGAAGGAGGAATGTGTTTCCCAGTTTTGTGTTGACAGCACCGTATCTATGAAACATGTCAATTAAATAAGTTGAAGCAGTCCTGTGTTTATCTCTTCTATGGCTGATGACAAGCTTTTGGCTCACAACCACTTCCATTTGACAAAATGAGACCCACTACTTCTAAGAACAGGAATCTCCAGTAGCTTGATGTTCAGCTTCCCTGCACTGTTATGTTTGCTGCCTGCCAGCAACTGCTTGGGCATAATTCAGCCTAATAAGAAGGTTGCAGAGAACTTCAGCAGAACCAGCATTCCTCTTTGCATAGTGATGCTTCAGTAGTACAAAGTGAGTCTTAAGCAAAATGTCTTGCTCATTTTAGTCAAGCCACCATTATTACTGGAATAGATAGGATCTTTTAGAATTATAAGGAATTTTATGTAATTTCTTTCAAATTGTTTGACACATTTACAATATATTAAAGACTTGCTAAGGAAAGACAATAATAATTTGTAATAGATGTAATACCTTCTTAGCAAATTTCCTTGCCATATATTTTAATTTTCCATGATGTTTCACCCACGCTACTTAGAGAGCAAAATCTAAAACTGCTGTTGTGATTTTAAATTCTTTTCACAATTGAAGTTGAAAAGGTAGATTTTTCTTCAATACTAAAAGATGGCAATTATCTTGAAATGTTCAGACTGAATCTTGCTGATTATTACAGTGATCAGACTGCGTTTTACTGCAAGTATAAAGTTAGCATATTAAAACACTTTTTTTGGATTTTAGTTGTCTTAAAATACTAAATAAGAAACAGAAAAGTGTCTTTTTTTTTTAACATGGGCAGTTTTCATTATTAAGCTTTTTCTTGTAGAAGTCTTAAATATTTAGTTAATGTACACATTGGCCTGATGTGTGTGTAGATATATACATATCACACCAGATGGGTTTGTTATACATCGATACAGTGATGAAAAAATATTTTGCTGTTTTTTCACTTATTCTCTCTATATTAATTATT
>NW_010972775.1:11381432-11381888 GCF_000737465.1 Haliaeetus leucocephalus
ACAAGTCCAGGTAGATGATGTCAGTTGCTCTTCCCCTACCCACCAACACTGTAACCCTGTTGTAGAAGGCCACCAAATTTGTCAGGCAGGATCTGCACTTAGTGAAGCCATGTTGGCTGTCACCAATCACCTCCTTATTTTCCATGTGCCCTAGCATAGTTTCCAGGAGGATCTGCTCTGTGATCTTGTTGGACACAGAGGTGAGACTGAGTGATCTGTAGTTCCCCAGGTCTTCCTTTTTCCCTTTTTAAAAATGGGGGTTATGTTTCCCCTTTTCCAGTCAGTGGGAACTTCACCAGACTGTCACGACTTCTCAAATATGATGGATGGTGGCTTGGCCACTTTGTCTGCCAGTTCCTTCAGGACCTGTGGATGCACCTCATCAGGTCCCATGGACTTGTGCACCTTCAGGTTCCTTAGATGGTCTCAAACCTGATCTTATCCTACAGTAGTGTG
>NW_010972775.1:11382840-11514906 GCF_000737465.1 Haliaeetus leucocephalus
AGGAGCTCCTTGTTCATCCATGCAGGCCTCCTGGCATTTTTGTCTGGCTTCCTCTTTGTTGGGATGCATCGCTCCTGAGCTTGGAGGAGGTGATCTGTGAATATTAACCAGCTTTCTTGGGCCCCTCTTCCCTCCAGGGCTTTATGCCCTGGTACTCTACCAAGCAGATCCCCAAAGAGGCCAAAGTCTGCTCTCATGAAGTCAAAGCTATTGAGCTTGTTGTGTGGCCTCCTCGCTGCCCTAAGGATCTTGAACTCTACCATTTCATAGTTGCTGCAGCCAAGGCTGCCATTGAGCTTCAGATTTCCCAACAGCCCCTCCTTGTAGGTGAGAACAAGGTCCAGCATAGCACATATAATGATTATTAATGATATTTATCTATAATTATATCATTATAATCTTACCTGTTCTAACACTAAGGACTTCTCTGCTAGGGAATGTTCTGTGGAATAGGTGAGAGCACCGCTGTTCCCTAGCTGAATGTTCTTGTACCTGCTAAGCTTCTCTGTATGAAGGGTATTTACTGTAGACAGAGATTATTACATGGGATTTTTGTGCAAATTGGTAATTTACAATGCATGAAAAAATTATTCATTCTACATTAACTATTAGCTACTTAATATAGACAAGTTTGGGGGTTTTTTTAACTATTTATATTACAACATCTCACAGAAGTCTAACTGGGATTGGTGTCCAAATGATGTAGATAACTGTAAAGTTGTACTAAACTATGATCCTCACTTATAATTGCTTAAAATGTGAGTCATAAAGATAGATGGGATACAAAGACCAAATGACCTGTTCAGAGGCATATTGGAAGCATGTGGAATATCCAGTAATAGGATTTTGGGTTCCTATAATATGGTTCAGTGTTGTAGGCAGGCTCCTCTTTGCCCTAGATACAGAAAACATAGTATTGGCCTGTGTTGTATATCCACAGTTTTTTGCAATGGCTTTCTGAAAAAATGAGCCTTGTGAAAGCATACTGTCTGCATCTGTCTGTCTCTGCTTCTACCCTAGTAACTTCTGAACCAATGGGCCAATTTCAGTGACATTAAGCAAAGAAATGGAGAGCTTCAGGGGGAGTTAGTTCTCGGTTCTTCAGATGGATAAAAGAGAGACTCTGTGGCACTGAGAGAAAAGCTGTGGAAGGAATTCCTGCTCAAAAGACAGAGGCCTCTGTTTCTTCAGATCTGTGCCCTAGCTTATGGAAGAGATCAGTCAGCAGTTGCACCTTACCAAGCAGATAGAAGTTGAAGACACAAATCTGCAGAAAAACAGATTGCCTTAGCTGAAATGCTCAAAACTTCACTTCATTTTTAAGCGAATTGAATGTACATATTACAGGCTCTTTCAGCCAGATCCTTATGCAGCAGCAGAAGGGAAGCCTGAGCAAAGATATATTTCAGGTGATGCAGGTCCAACTCTCCCTTATCTTGGAGTAGTGACCAGGGCACAGGCTGTACCATTGTAATGCTTCACGTAAGGAGAAGTAGAAGTTTCGTCTTTTGGAGTTCATGACAACTCCAAGAAGAGAAACATGTGGAAACATGTAACATGGAATAAAGAAGAAAAGGGCACGTGGACTTATCTTAAAAAATTACTCAAAAGCTAGGTAATCCACCCAAAATGACCAGTCCTGAAGCTCCCGTTAAAACAGATGTATATAGCCTTCTAGAACAGAGCTGCTGTTTCATGTTCCTACAGAGAGGAAAAATTCCAATGATGAGGATATATTAAACAGGTGATCAGTACTGTGGTGAAATGATCCTGGGACAAATTCTCACCAATATGCTGAAGTGCACTGGAGCTGAATGAACATTTTCCAGGAGAGAATCTGTCACATAATTTAGAGAACTATAAATTGGAACTGCTCTGTAAAATAACCGAGGAGACTCTTAACGCCCAACTTGTGTCCCTGTGTTCATTTTTTCCAGTTTCTGTATTAATCTAGTTAAGTGAATATCCCAAAGAACTATTTTACTCGCTTATAGAAGTAATGTTAATAGGGAAAATGTGTGTGACTAAGCAGGTAATAAAAACAGCTCCGAAGTAGCTTCTTCAAGACAACCATCTAAATTATCATTAACAGTTCCACCACTTCTGTTTTAAGTATTTGTCAAGAAAGGCTTTAACATCATATAACTGTGTTCAATTTATTTATTTTTATCCTCTGCTGTTATTTGCAATTAAATTCTAAAGAGAACAGACGTTACTGTTCAAGGGCTGAGTGCTAATCTTGTATTTAAAAGGGCTTTTTTCCTTGGCAGTTGAGTAAGTTCAGCCAGACGTAGGATGCAGTAAAATTTCCAGAGCATCTACTCTGTGCCATAGTTTTTGTATAACTCTGCTTTTATGGTTTTTAAATCTAGAAATGACATGTTTTACATCAAAGAAATTGTACAATTCAGGGATATACAGAATGCTAAAAAGAACTTGCTGCAAAGTTGAATACATGTTGCAGTACTGATACCGCAAGTTTGCTAAGTGTTGGGGAAAGATGTTTATATATGAAGTGGATATTTCTGTTTCTTGTATTGTTCTTTCTAATATCTTCATCAAAACTTTTTGTAGTCATACCAGTGCAATCTTTCCAGCCTGGCTGCAATAACCATCACATCATGGTGTATGTGTCTTCCACTGGTCATGTCAGAATCAGTTTATTAATATAGTTACTTTAGTCTTCTCTCCTCTTTTGTCTTCTGTAAAGGTACTATGCTATTATATCTGTGGCCATCCATAATTATGTAAGCTGCTGTTTCTAGTACAGTTGAAGTATCATTAACAGATATTTTGGAAATGCCTAAAAAGTGGTAAATGAGATGATTTGATCTTTCTTGCAGCCCCTTTACAGTTACAGACTCTTAATCTAACATGGACCTGAGTGGAAAACTTTGAGGGAATTAAGTTGCTGCCAAGAGAATTTTTGTGACACACACCCCCCCTATTTCTAACCAACTTAGATCTGCTAATTTTAGAAGCGTCCTGTGGTATTTGTGTCTTTTTCTTGAGGCTTTGGCTCTGCAGGGAGTTGCTCAATAACAGCTATTTCTAAATACTGATTGCAGTCTAAACATTTTGGTTAACTTGGGGCATCTCTGAAAGTAGGAACAGGCTATAGGTGTCATTTGCAGAGGGAAAGGAGACAGTGGTACCATCTTTTCTTTGCAGAAGAAAAAGGATGGCCTGGTAGCTTAGAAGTGAAGACAGTAATTGCTCATAAGATCTAGACTTCAGCATCTGATTCTGTGACTGTTTCAATGTTTCATATGGAGGCACCTGCCTTTCAGAGAACAGCTGGAGGGACAAAAAGCTCCATTCGTCTGTATTATCCTAACACGAGGTCTCAGCTTGTTTCTAGGCCCTGTCCCAAGTGAGGAAAGAAGGGACTTCAAGATGGGCTTTTTCCATCCAGCGTGACTGCCCTGAGCACTAGCCTAAAGAAAATAATGGAAGGAGCACTGTCTGCATTTCCAGTTTTATGAATGGCACCTAGGCTGTCATGGGAAGCTGGCAAGGCCAGCTTGCGAAGTCACGCTCTGCCTGACATGCAGTGCAAAGAGACATCACCATTCCCAGAAGAGTGTTTTCATTTCTGTGTCTCTGGACTGATTCATACTGGGACAATCCCAGCACAACTGGAACAGTCAGTGGGCTGCAGTAGTTGCTCTGAGCTTGCTTTTATTCCTGGAACTGAGGACCAACAGGCCTGCTGACTGCCTGCAGGGCATGTGGAAGTTGATGGCATGTTAGCAACTCAGAGCTTTGCAGACCTTCTGCTGTGGCTGGTTAGCCCAGCTGCAGGGCAGCATTGTATTTAGAAGGGGTACATGAAGTATTCACGTTGAAACTTGGCTGATGTCTCTTCTTGTTGCAAATATTTATTGTTACTAATGTTGCTAATGTTTATTATAGATATCCTTGTTTAATTCATAAACATAACTGTAAGTTGTGAGTGTAGACATGTGAGCTGATAAAGCCCTCAGCTGAACGTGTTTAGGTTAAAAGCAAACTTTTTTGTTGTTGTAAGGAGGTCAGAGATGCAGTAATCCTGTTGTTTCAGAAGTGACGCCAGATCCCTAGATAATGTCTGCCCATATGAAATGCAAGATGCATCTGAGCAGCGTAACAACAAAGTGCAGCAGAGATAAAGAACTGACATGGTTTGAAAGGGATATCCAGTATAATTTTCTGAAAGACTGGATAACATTAGTTTTGAGCCAAACACGAAAGATAGCAATCTTTTTTTTAAAAGAGGTGACCATGTGTTTAGCAGCTGATCAATTTGCTACAATACAAAGAATTAGTAGGAGGAAATTAGGAAGAGTAGAGAAGCTTTGTTGGCTAATCCATGGGGGGTTTATGTGCCTTTCTAATTCAGATCTCCATTTTGTATTACTCTTTATTTCCAATTTGTTGCTCTTTACTGTGCTGTTACCTTTATTTCAATATCATTAATTCATTTTGATCTTAAGCGCAGTTGGTTGCAAACTGCTGTGTCTCTGTTACAAATTGATTTGTCCTTTAAAAAAAAAAGGGAGACAGACAGAAATGTCAAACTTGTTTCACAACGGAAATGTTGAACGTAAGAGTTGGCTCCAATACAGTGTCTACCCAGTGGTTCTATGAATAAGTGTTTATAGATTGTACTGAGCTTTCTAGCCAACTCCTAGTGTCTCCTATAATTGCTACTGTAGGAAACAAAAATGTTTGTCTGAAAAACCAAACTCTTCATTTGAGCTGTGTAAAGCTGCTATTCTACTTTATGTGTAGTTTGCTAAAGCACAATAAACTTATGTGTTTAAAGAATATAGAAATACAAGATTGACTCACCACGAATTTCCTTCTAACTCCAGTGATGGTTGATAATAACACGCTGGTTTATTTGACTTCTTTTAGGCCCCTTTCTGGTTTTTGGTATCTTGTTGGGGGTTGCAAGGGGTGGTCCATATATCGAGCTTGGTGTTTTGTGGGTTTGAGGACATCTTTTTCTTTTTTAAAAAATGTTCTGGGCTTTTTGGTGAAATTCATGGTTTTACTCTAAAACCTCATATCATCCTCTCTGTGTCTACATGCATCCTTTCCACTGTTTCTCCTGTTGGTTAAAAAGGTAGAGGAGATTAGTTCAGCAGAAATGGAAAAAAAAAAATCAGAGAAAAATTGTAACTATATTGACAAAAGTAAGCATTTGCAGCAGGCAAAGTAGCCAGGAACAGCTATAAAACATCTATCTGATAGGCGTTAGAAGAATGTGCAAAAGCATATACTTGTGTCTAGCGTACAGGATCATGCAAGTGATGAATTTTTTTTGTCATTCGCATTAAGCAGCTGCATGTGAATTGCTCCATATTGCTTTAGCTGATTGATATTGGTAATTGCCCTTTGAATGTATTAATATGGGACATATGCTAAATCTTTCACTAGCTCAAAGTTATAATCTCTATAAATAAAAGAGTTACTAAAAGGTACACAGACAAGAGTCATTAAAAACTCTGAAATATATGCTGTAGAAGCTGGCATTGTTCTACAGTGCCACTCTGCTGCTGCTTTTTAAATAACATGGGTCCTATCTAAACACACAAAATGGTATACAGTAAAAAGAGGGAAAAAAATAAGGAAAAATTGTATACCACCTGCTGATGTGTGAATTGGATAGCAATGCAGGAAATGACATGTGTTAAATTACTCTGATGATAGAAGAAAGAAAAGTTAGAAAGTAAATAATGTATTTTAAAACACTGAATTAGAACATAGCATGTGTTCAATTTGAAATACAAAAGCTGAATTCAATGTAATATCGGCCACTGACATTTAAAGTTTGAACAAATGCAATGGTTCTAAAATTTAGACATGAAGTAATACAGCATACTGCTATAATGTATGCAAAGGTTTTAAATATTGTACTTTATTAAATTTGAATCACAAGTCTGAAAATCTTTCAGCCTTAAAGTCCATTTGTGTAGGAGTATGTGTGCATGGATGAGTGTACTTCTACATATGAAATACAATCAGATTTCTCTAAAGCTCTATGGACAATGCACTTGTGGTTTCATATGCCAAGTGTCAGATATAGATCTTCATGCTATGCTTTTTATACACAGGAAAGGTAGATTTTTAACTTTACCATTTGTATATGCTATTCAGCACAAAAACTGGAAGGAAAATTCCAGAAGCTAATACACTCATTCATGTAATGTGATTCCCTCTGTTTATATGATCCTTTAATTGAGACATATTGCTGTGTATCAAAATGTCAAACTCCTATTTTATATTAGAACTCTTAATCGCAAAACTTGGCAGCTTCTGATACCGTGTCACTAAAGGAGGTAGTCTTGGTCATAGCAAAACCTCTCTTCAAAGTCTGTTTGCTAATATGTTATGGTGAAATTTTAGGGGGATGGAGGTGGTGGGACAACACATGACAAAAACAGAAGTTTAAACTGGGACTTGCTTAGGAAGAATGCATTTAGTGGCCAGAAAGTCCCAAATGCTCTTTCAAGAATGAGGGAAGCTTTGGCTTAAAGGCTACTCTGACTCGGGTCTGAACTGAAGACTAGAACTGATAAGAAATTAATAACAAACCTTGTAACAGTGGAAAAAAATTATAGCAATCCATATGAAGAAGTCATGAAACAGAAAATTGAAATGGAAAGGTAGAGCTATCAGGAGAAAAGATATAGTTGATATAGCTACAAAAATGGGTAAATTAGGAACAGATCACATCCTAGCTGTGGTTTTGACCTGTTAGTAGACAGGGGCGGCAAGATCACCAACAAAATGACGAAGTGCATTTACTATTTATTTTCTGTACTGGGAAGGATGTGGGGTAATGTACTTTCATTATGTGAAGAAAGCAAATAGTTCAAAGTCACTTAGTAAGCAAGGAAAATATTAACCATCATTTAGGTCTAAACAATTGATACAGTATCTGTGGATCAGCTATTTGAATGCTCTATCCAGTTCAGAGGTCCAAATTTTTAAGTGATGCTGCTAAATCAAGGAAGGTGCTGAAAAGAAAGATGAGGTGATTATAATGTTTCCTCTCCATGAGAAAGACTCTTTATTCTGTGTATTTATCTCATCCAGGAGGTAAAATCATAACAAGAATCATCAGTTGGAAACTGAAACATAATAAATTCAAATGAGAAATCACACAGAAGGTGAACAGTGGCGCTGATTAACCTTGAACAAACCCAAAGGAGTGCAGAGGTTTTCCAGCTCTCGACAGACTGAGGTCAGGACTAGGTGCCTTTTTGGAAGGTCACACAGAAGATTTTAAGCTCAATACTGGAGCAACTAATGAAATGTAATGACCTGTAGTATACAAGAGGTCTCATGAATGCGTCTGACTTAAAATGTTCAAATTTATTAATCTTGATGGGGTGAGGGAAGTTGAAAGTCTGTACTGGTCCCTAGAAGACAGTGGGCCAAAGCCAAGAGCTCAGCCGTCAAGCTGAAAGCCTGGTTATGTATTCTTTGTTGAAGGGAGGCAGCGGGGGAGGCTGGCACAGGGGCTTGGGGGGTGGCAGCCCAGGGGCAATGCCGTGCCACGCTGGCACTGCAAGGATAATAAGTAGCTGGCATTTTGAGGTGTGAACTTCAGAAGCCTTTCTCTTAGTGGCTGTCCCTCGGGGTTGCTCCTGCTCTTCTCCGACTCCAGCTCTTGGCGTACGGAGAGAGCTGCTGCTCTTATGCATAGCTGGAGTCCTGGAAAACTTTAAAACAAACATCTTCCAACAACACATCATTTCCTGTGGTTGTCCTAGCCATGAATTTTTTACATTGCTCTGCCTTCCTTCTTCCACATTGCTAATCTCTGATCATGTTTCTTTCTCTTCTCTTATTCACTGGAGTCCAGGTTAGCTTTAATGTAGAGACCAGCTTGCACAGCTGATCACTGCACCTTTTTTTCTGTCTTTTTTTTTTTTTTCCCCCTTGAACTATATGGAAAGACTAGGTCAAGTTGTTACTCCTGCGCTGGCTAGTTATGCTCAGTATGTGACATTCCTCTACAGTTGTTCTGATTATGCCACGTCCTACTTCATTCCTCAGACTGTATGCAGAGCCAGATTTGCAATAGTCTCTTTTTCCTATGCCTTGTTTTATTCAGACAAGCAGATCTGCCCATCTTTTAAATGTTAAGTACTGACATATCTAGAGCACTAGTAATCGGGCTTTTTACTGCTGTCAGCAGCTAGTATCATCTAACACTGTTGTGCGGTGCACCCAGCAGTAAGAAAATGAGGAAACCACAGAAATACAGCTGTGTTCCAAGTTACTCTTGTTTACTACTGCATATAAACACGCATGGCTTTTCTATTTAGATATGCTGTCTGTCTCTCCAGTATTCTGGTAGTTTCTACAGCAGATCACAGGAAGAGCACTTTGAATTGTGTAAACGAAACTGATTTTTCAGTTCTATAACATTAAATGATCCAAAGTGAAGATTATTTCTGACAAATTAATATGTATATAAATATATTTTTGTAAGATTTTTTTAAAGCCAAAATTAAATGTTTTGAGGCATTTGTACAAAAAAGTTTGGAAACAAACAGGAATCTTTGACTGGATTCCAGTTCTTCTAGCAAAGTGGTGAAGAAGGGTACTCTCCACCCCATTGAGCTCGGTGATTTGATGCTTAACCCACAAAACAGAAGGAAAATATAGTCAAAGAGACTGTGCAGTTCTGTTTACACAAATACTGGGAGGAAGTCTGGGATGGGGAGGAGGAGGAATGATTTTTTTTTTTTCCCCCCCCTCGGGAGCTTGTATCTGAGAAGGAAAGATGGATTGACACAGAGAGTGGTGTACTGAGGAATGCATAGCCCTCTGAAGTATTGCACTCTTAGCATGAGACAGTGTAAAGGCTGCTTAATAAACAGAAGGAAATGGGAAACTCATAAAGGAATAAACAATTGAGAAGCAGGTATACCAAAACAGTAATGATAACAGGGCTGTCCCAAGGAGATGGAAAAGCAAATTGTAATTTTTATACCACCACAAAATTATTGAAATACAGAAACAGTGGTGGGTTTGGTGGGGGGTTGGGTTGCGGGTGGGGGGGGGGGGGGGGGCAGAAAATATGAGAAGCTTGTGAATCATTCAGAGGTTAATGTTAGTCCACTGGTTGTACTGATGGTTTTAAAAAGGTATTACACGTAGAGGCTTTTATTGAAAAGGTGATGAAATTGTTGCTTCCTACAAAATGTCCATGTTTCCTTTCATTAGTGGCAGAACACGTAGGGTCCTGCATCACAATACTCAGCTCAGGAGGGGACCTGTGCATCTGAATTTTTTTTTAGTACTGTAATGATCTGGTCTGAGATAGCAATTTATGTTTAGCAATTCTGATTTAATTTACAACTCAGCTAGAATATAATTATTTTCTGATTATACTTTAGATTTTGTTATAAGACAGATTGTTTTTGAAGTTTGTAGGAAGAGGAAAGACTCATAACTTTTTATAGTCAACATTTATTTCTAGAAAACTGATTTTTTTGCTAATGCAGAGTAGGTCATGAATTTTTCTGAGTTTTATTTATCCTAATGTCAGAATTGATTCCAGGCTGAAGATAGGGAAGGGTTAATGGATTTCTTTATAACAAATTTTAAATCCTAATGCCTGCACAACAGAGTTGTGTTAATTTGTACTGATGACTGAAAGATTTGCAAATTAGCTAGTAAATATGATTTGAAAAAACACAAACTATGCATCATAAAAGTCAATGCAGTCATTGATTTGGATATTTATTATAAAGCTACTGTATTAGCAAACATAGAGAATAAAGACTTATGAGACATCAGTTTAGCACCATGTTTCTACTTTAAGCAGTTGTTATGCTCCTGTACCTCTACTAGTGCATATCTCGTGCGTTTTTTCTCTTGAATACTTGCCAGCAGTATCCCTGAGGGACACATTCAGCCTTATGGACTTTCTGCATCCTACAGGAAATGTGGAGAACCAAGCATGCCTCCTGTGTGTTTGCAGCTCTCACCTATCTTCTTGTCCAGGCCTTTTACTGCCTGTGTCGGGACTCTGAAAACTCCATTGGTCTACCATGCAACTTCTCTCTCTTAATTTAGCATTAATTTCATATATTTTATATATTCAGGTCCTTTTTTTTCCTTTGTAAATCTCACGGGATCTGTGATAGCATTATTGAGGCCACAAGCCTTGTCCTTTCAAAATGGCTGTGCCAATTCAAAGCAGATGCTGTATGTATCTCTGGTTTTGGGGAGAAACATATCCCTGGTGGCTGAATAGCACATCTGCTAGGCAGGAGACATCAGACAAAATACTCGAACGTGCACACTGGCTCCTCAGGAGTCAAAGGTACAAGCTCAGGCTTTATTATCTTATGAAAAGCCTGCATCTGCTCTGGTGTACCGTGCATCAGTATGGCAGAGAAATCTTCATCAGAGGAGGTAAAGAACAGGTGGATTTTCAGAGGCAGACCCTTTTGAAGTACTCCTCTTCCCGGGCACAGTTCCTCTCCTCTCAGTCTGATCCTACTGCTGTGTCTCTGTCCCAAATCATTCCTGGGGGCTGGTGCATGCTACAGTGCTAGGAACTGTCGCTGCAGCTCCTGCTCTGAAGCGAACTGCTGCTGGCACAAATTCTCAAGATAGCATAGACTCTTACAGAGTTAATTCATCACTGCAATCATATTCCACACATTAGCCTGCAGAAATGAGAAATCACAACACTGGCAGACGTGTTCCCTGCTCAAAAACCTGATTTCATGCTGCTCTTCTGGCTTAGTCTTGCCTCTGATGCCAGGGTTGCAAGTCCTGGACTAGCAGACTCGTATACTTACCCAGGAACTAATGGTGTTTCCCCAACCTTGTACACCCTCTCTATCTGCTTACTGTCACAGCTGTCTTGAGGACGCCCACATGCACCAAGAGCAGCAAGTTGCCTGTTGCACTTACAAGTGAACTGTTTTTGAGAGCTATCACTGACAAAAAAAGATGGAGAGATTGCTATAATGTAGCTTTAATTTTTTTCTTCTTTAAACTGGTCCACTTTCTGTATTTACTGATAGAATCGCAGTAAGCAGGACAAAAGGCAGCGGTGTTGCTCACTAGTGGCTTGTTCATCTCTGTGTCTCTAATAAAGCAAAGTTCCCTGACCTGCAAGGTCTTAGGAGACTGTGAAGCCTCTAAAGCTGATGCTGAGTTTGGTGAAGAGGTGCTCCTGTCACTGCGTGAATAGCTTTATACCTTTCTAATTACCAGTAGTAGAATATGTCTGTGGATAGTTACTCAAAAGTTAGGGTACAGTTATTTATAATAACTTGTAATTTCTGCAAGAGGTATTGACTGCATGCATGTAGCTTGGGGTCTTTGGCACATAAAATTCTGCAGCTGAAAATACAAGTAGGTTGACAGAGGCATTGGTTCTGTATTTCACCCTTTGTGCTCTCAGGGGGAAAAAAACCCCAAGAAACCAAGAGAAACCTTGGGGGTATGGCTAGCCAAATGTCTCTGAGTTCCAGTATGAGAGACTCGTGCATGTGTATTTAAATAACAGCATGATAAAAGAGTATCTTGTCATTTTAAAGCTTTTCTTTAAGCAGGGAAAAGAGAGCACCAATTTGGGGGGGATGATTCTTTTATAGTAATAAATATCTGAGCTACCTGAGGCACCAGTTTACTGTGGGTTTGGGTCACTGAAGAAATTTTACTTATACCACTGTACTGGGTGCAGGTGGCAAGGTGCTGGCAGCAGGGGGGCTGCAGAGTCAGCCTCTGTGAGGAGGGGCTGAGGCTGCCCCCAGCCAGACACAGCCGGTTCCAGCCGGTTCCCCAACGGCCACACCACTGGCCACAGCTGAGCCCATCAGGAAAGCTGGTGGTGCCTCTGTGGAAACCTATTTAAGAGCAGGCAAAACCCCACACAGGTGGTGAGGTGTGAGGAAAAAAGTGTGAGGAACAGCCCTGCCAGCACCTGGGTGAGAGAAAAAGCAGGTGGGGGGAAGGTGTTTTAGTCTTTTTCTTTGTTTCTTACCATCCATCTCCATTTTAATGAGCTATAAATTAAATTAATTTTCCCCAAGTCATGTGTTCTGCCTGTGATGGTAATTGCTAAGTGATCTCCCTGTCTTTATCTCAAACCATGAGCTTTTACATCTTATTTTCTTCACTGTCCTGTTGAGGTGGGGAATGAGAGAGCGGCTGGCTGGCTGGGTGGCTGGCAGCTAGACAAGGTCAACCCACCACAACTAATTTGTTGTAGGGCTCTAAAATGTTCTGGTTTTGCATCAAAATATGTTCATGGTTTCTGCTGGCAGTACAAAGAGTGTTTGGGTTTTATGACTTCATTCAAAGCAACACAAGAGGAAAATGAGTACAACCGGAAAATCCTTATGCTGCTGAACTGTTTTGGGGTGAGGGATCACAAAGGGAACTGCTACCTGGCTAGCGTAGCTGCAGTTTGCATAGAGGAACGGGTCTGTCGTATTGGTTGCAGTCCATGGGGGAAATTGCTGTGTTTGGATCTGGGTCTGCTCTGTAAGAGATCAAACCACAGGGTGTCTGGGAATAGCAGTGTCAGAGAAGCATTTAACAGCAGAGCTTGCTTTTGTCTGGCATACTTGAAATGGAGTCAGGGACTCCCAGTGATAAAAGCAACACCTGTTGCATCTGAAGAGCCACACTTATGTGCACGAACAACATATCTTCTCTGTGAATTGCTGCTGAGGGAGGCTTGCAAGACACACTAATGGTTTCCTCCAGCACTCTCCCCTTCCTTGGTCCAACTGAGTTCATTGGTCACTCTTCAGCACAATACCCAGTTGCAGAAGCTGAGAAGCGACTTTAGTCACAAGGATGAAATTCACCCTTGTGCAACACCCAAGTAGAATTTTAGGCCTCTCTTGACAGAGCTGAACTTAACCCTGGAGGCATAACAACTTCACATGTAATGCCAAACTTCTTTCATTTTTCAGACCGTACAGTTGTTATAGGGAAACAAAGTAGGTAGAAATTGAGGGATGAAAACAGTAAGCTATGGACATGGCTATTACATAAAAAAAGTAGTTAATAGTGTTGCTATGTACATGAGTTACAACTTCCTGATGACTCGATAATATAATCCCATATTTAATTAATAAATATTTTTAAGAGTATTACAATGTTTGTCACTTTTAGGCTTCTAATAGCTCCCTAGGGATAGGACAGCTAGTTAGATGAGCAGATCTTCCTCGGGCCCCAATTTCACATCAGTATAAGAGCTTCTGTGTTGCAGATATTACATATACAATTCAATCCATGTAAAGGGGGGAATGGCTAGTCTGCATGTGCTTCCTGTTGATTTGCATGGAAAAAATATAAGGATTAGAGACAAAACTTGTAGAAATACTTAACTTTACCATTCATGCAAGCATCTCAAACTTCTTAATTTATGTATTCTTGATAGACAAACTTGATTAAAATTTTCATTGTAGGACTTTGAATTGTATAAACAAGCTGATTTATTAAGTACATATTTACATATTTTAGTTAAATTAATATCAGTGGGCAAAAAATATTATCACCTACATTTGAATATGTTACTCTCTTAAAATAATGTTCATTTTAAAAAAAGAAGTGGAGTAGCAAGAGACATGGTTAGTAGCAGTTAGTAGATGCTAGCATACCTTTTATTTCAGTAATGCTAGGCTTTTCCTGTTCCCCTATTTAAAATGCTGGAATTAGATTACTAATGTCCCTCAAAGGATACTTAAACTAATCAGGAAATATCTGAAAGAGCTTATCTCCTCCCAAAAGGACCTGATAGGGTTGTCCCATCTGCCATGTATTATTTGCAATAGCAAAAAAGCTTCAAGGACTACTTAACGAGAAAGGATAATGGAATCATATATATTAATGGTCAAAGCCTGAGTAAGAGCTGATGCCCCCTAAAACAAGTTCTGAATATGTCCTTTGGGAAACATTTCCTGCACAGATGTTTTTTTAAAATGTATGAGGAAAATGTACTAGGCAGTACCACTTCCAACATTAAGGGGCTCACATGCACTTGTCAGATAGTGAAAGCCAAATCCTGAGACCTATAGCATCCACAGCCTACAGCTTGTACCAGTTTCATTAAAGGCAAAAGGTTTCATTCCAGCTAGATAACCAGATCTGATCTCCTTGTATATCATAAATCACTGCATTCCACTTAGTTACAGCAATATGAGTTTTCATAGGTATCTTTAACTGAAACAAATTGCTAAACCATACCCAATCCAATTTGCTAGTGAATGCACCACTCCTCCTTACAGTTTCTGATGGTTAACTTAAGAAAAGGGGAGCTGTATTCTTAACTTTAATTTGCCTTGTTTCAGCTTCTAGCAATTAGTTCTTGTTATCCCTTTCTTCATGGTATTAAAGATCCTCTTTGTAACGAGTATTCTCTCGGTTATGGTCACTTCTCAATCTTCTTTTGTATAAACTTAACAGATAGAGCTCTTGGAATACTGGAGACCTAAGACCTTCTCTCCAGTCCTCAAAACATTTCTCTGGTTCTCTTTTGCCACTTCTTGATGAGTTAGGGTTTCTTAACACTGGATTCCTCTTCTTTAAGAGGAAAAATATCTAGTTCTTTAAATACAATTTTTTTTGAAAGCAGTCATCTCAGACTCCCACAGTATAGACTTACCAGAACTGATTATCATTTGTGTTGACTAAACATAAATAATTTTCACCAGAAAATAGGGTATCTAAACCAAGAATACTCACTCTGGAGTAGTGGATGTTTCATGACGTTTGTTCAGTTCTGTTCTGTTAAAAACATTTTTAGACAGCAAAAGAACATCAAGATTGCAAAATTAAGCGCTCAAAAGGTAACAGATGCTGAAACAAAGGTTGCCTTATCCTGCTCTTTTTCCTCTCCTCACCTCATGCACACTTAAGCCCTGCTGCTTCTCTGGGCACTAGCAGTCAGCACTACCCTAGCTGTAGATGTGGCACCCGATTTTACCCAGGCCCCTTCCAGAGTGTCCCCAAGACATGCCCAGTGTATATATCTTCAGATTATTTCATTTCCAGAAACTAATATATCTCCAATGATCCTATACAAATAAGAGCTTTCAAAGGTTTTTCATGTAGCCAAACTTCCATTTTCTTAGGAACAACAAAAGGTACATCCTTAAGCATAACTTAATTTGGGTGTTCCCACGCCAAAGCTCTTAATTCAATAATTGTGTGAAAATGTATTTATACTGTGACATATTGAAGCAAAGTATTTTCAAAAAAATTCAGCTCTGGGCATGAGCCCAGCAAAGAAAATGTCTCTTGCTTTCCCAAATACAAGGAGTAATGAGTCAAAAGTACTGGATCACTTGGGCCTCCCAAACTAAGAATCAGCTGCATATTTGCAGATACAGAGCCATAGGCAACAAGAGAATTTTAACACCTGCGAAACTTAGCATTTTCTAAGTGAACTGACAGCTAAATGAGGTTTTTCAGACTTGTGTTTTGGGTATAGACACCAAAGTCCTTTACAGATTTTGTCATAAGTGTCCTGAAAAAAAATCAGAAATTCACAGAATCAGCCTTGTAATGAAATTCTAGCTGATAAAGTACAGATGATTCAAGGTTTTTAGAAACCACTTGGCTTCCTACAGTTCCTTAGTCATTCATTGTAATTTCATAGGACAGAAAAAGAATATTCTTCACAAGGGAAACAGTTGATGGAGTCCTAGATGAAATACATAATTAGAACACCCGTAACATATACAGTCTGCTGCTCTTTCACCGTTTGTCTACTTCCAAATTGCAATTGGTTAGTAAAGTTATTTTCATTTTTTGAATGTGTTTTCTACATTGTGGCAGTCAATTTGTTCTTTCTCCTTTCTTTCAGATAGGTTTTAGTATGCTTTAACTGTGAGAGTATTAGGAGTTACCACAGAACATTTTAAGGAATGATATCGACCAATTAGTCCTGATAATTGTCTTGATAAATAACAACTGGAGTCACAGAACGGTGACCAGGTTTGTAGTCCAGGATCAAAAATCATGAAAAAATTCCAAGCTTTAGACAGGGATATATTTTTTTTTAATTAATTCTATTAATAACTTATTCAGTAATTTCCATTACAAATAGGATTTTTAAATAAAGAATTCCAAAATTATTAAGAAGTAATGTCTGAAAATTGATGAGTGAAATTACGTATTTTATTAGAGGTTTCAGAAAGTACACTTTTCATTTACTTGTTTAAAACATATATAACCAATCAAAAGGCTCTATTTGTCCCCTTACTAAATATAACAAATGAGCATCCCCTTACAGAGGAAGTCAAGGAAAAGCAATTCTTGGCATCAGAAGTTGGGAAGCAGTGGAACTGTGCAGAATGCTTCCATTCTACGAAGCCCTCCTTGTGTACAGGTATTAGACTGCCCCTGTGCAGAAGGTCCTGTGATGATATAGTTGTGAGGTATGTCTAAAACCATGCTGCTGCTCTCCCTTTGTAATTTGCTTTAGCTGCCAAGATTTTCTTTTGCACTTTGTCCTCCAGCCCTTCAATGATGTGCTAGGTGAAATATGACAAACCTCTTTTTTTTTTTTTCCCCCCAAGTTTTGTTTCCTAGGCCAGCTTGTTATACTTTATTTAAACTGCCTTGCAAATGTCACATACTTCTGTTTCTTTGCATAGCAAATAAGTAAATAGCTTTCAGCATTCTTGAAGCCACAACAATGTACAAACTTGTTGGAAACTGGTGAACTAAAAATTATATCTGACTGCGCTGTTGTGAATAAAGATTTAAAGGACTGAAAATATTATTAATTATTTCAGTGTAATGTCTTCATACTGAGATGATTAGGATAAAAGGTTGACCAGGTATATTTAAGTTTTGCTCCCTTATTTTTAGTATGAGCTTCTCCTGAAGAAGTTTGAATTACGAAGAACAGAATGAAGCAAAGATGCAGTTTGCATACTGAATTTACCTAGCAGGTAGTTCAAAGGTTTTCAGGAGAAAACTTTCATATGTATGGAGGTAAGTCAAGGTGAAGGCTTTTGCTTAGAGCAAACCACAAGCGTCAGTAGAGTTTTAGAAAATGTATATATATTTTACCCTCCATTTTCTTCTTCAGTTCCGTCATCTTCTGTACAATTGCCGCTAAACTGTGTTTTATTTCATTGAGAAAGGTAGCTTGGGATTCTAGCCTGAGTTTCCCAGCCTGATTGCAAATACATATAGAGGAAGTCTAATAAAAATGAGTTTCAAGGTTCTCAGTTCTGGTCAGGTCCTGGTAGTTTATCCTAATGATTACCCTGTGGATTGCCTAGTGTCATTTGAGAGCTCTGACACATCTGCCACAATTGTGCTACAGCAATGCAGCTTTGGACTTACCGTAAGTGTGATGAGCCAGGATATGAGTGTGCATATACAGGTAATTTGGCTGGTGTTGCAGCCTGAGATTTTCTGCATACCCCTCTGCTTCTCTGGTTGGGGCAGAAAGAGGAGGATCAACCAATTCTGTCGGTAGTGCTTTCTGTGTCCTTAACTGAACTGCAGTGCCTTCATCCATCTGCAAAAACTGTGAGAAGCCAAGGTATCCTGTGGGGAGGAAACTGTTGTGAGATATCCCAGACTCCTCCAATGGTGTACTTTCATAAAGGGACTACTCAAGACACTTGACTCTTACTCAGATCCTGTTGTATTTGTTGATGTCTATATATCTTCATATTTGCATGTGGAGAAAAAGAACCTTAAAACCATACACATAAAGATACAATATAGCTGCCGTTAAAGCTTTCTTATTGGGGGAAATATCCACTGCTAGAGCTGATCATGGCATTTGTCTGTTTTCCTCCTGCCTTTCCAGCATCTATCTGTTGCTTTTTTTGGGCTGTTCTTCATAAGCCTAATTTAAGAGATGATGCCTTTAATGGTGCTCAGAAGGCACCTGTCACATATGGGACACTACTAGGTGTAACACATAATGATGATAATCAGCCCCAGAACTTGAAATGATGTGATAGTAAATGTGAAACCTGTAGATTCCCAGTTCCTCTGAAACCTGTCAGTTATCTTTAATCTTTAAGTAGAAGAGCTGAACTGTAAAAAGAGCTTCATGTGAAAGATACAGAATGGAAATGAATGCCTGGCTATTAGAATGAATAGGTGTCTAATATCCAAATTATTTCAAGGATATGAAAAAAATCTGAAAAAAACCCCTGTTTACAAGTCCATTTTAGCAAGACTCTTTTATTTAGACTCATGGTACTTTATCAGTGCCATATATACTAAAACACACGCAAATGTGACCCATATTATGATTTTGCTGGTAATTATTTTCGGTTACTTTTTAATTACACGTAGCCCTTTACTTAAGCAATTTTTTAAAATGGAGATTTTTTTAAAAAAAACTGGAAAGGTATCAAAAGGAATAAGTATGTTGTTCTGCAAATTCAGCCTTTAACGTAATGTGCAAACCATTGGATTAAAAGCAGTAAGTATCACAGGTCAACTGCGCTCACTAATCACTGCCTCAACAAGAGATTGACTTTGTTGCTAGCTGGCTGCAGTAAGAATAGTAAATCACTTCATAGACTTTATATTTATTCAGTTCACAGCTTGATCACTACTGTTTCACCTTTCCTCTGAAAAACAATAATGCTCTTCCCTTTGTCCAGGAAATAGAAATTGCTCATGGAATCTCCTAACTATTTGTTTTAAGTGAATGAGCAATACAGCTTATGCCCACTGGTTCCTGAAATGAAGCACTGTCATAGCATGGTGGTTGCAATGAATATTTATATTGAAAACTGGGGGGGATTTTTGGTTGGTTGTTTTTGTGGGTTTTTTGGTTGTTTGTTTGTTTGTTTTTTTAAGACAGCCTCTGACAGATGACTGTGCTTCTTTATGCGTTACAGTTTCTGTACTTTGTTATCTGTGAAGACTGCCATAATATAACTTTGCAGGTAGAACTGCAGGCAGGCATCATGTGAAAGATGAGCCTCCTGGGATACTGATTGCATTACCATGCTAAACAAAATTGCTGTAACAAAAATGTTTAGCCAAATCTCTGTAGGAAAGGGTAACATTCATTCAAATGCATTTTCAAAGGGAATCTTCTGAAATGGAGGAAGAACCTAAATATGCCTTTGAAATAACTAAGTATGGAAACGGAAGATGAAAAATAAGTGTTTGTTGACATCCTGCTTCACTTTCAAGCTGTAGAGTTTTAATTTTATTAAGAATGAAAGTGACGCCCTAAATATTTATTGACACCAATATGTCTCTGTGACAAAAAGAAAAGTCTTTCTGTCTAGAGCCAGGTTTGGAAAGATAGACTTGGAGGAAAAACTGGGCCTACAGCAAAGAACTGCCATGCTGGGGCTGTGGGACATAGAGTTTCTGTGGGAGGGACATAGAGATGCAGGCATATTCTTGTTGGAGCAAATACCCTTCTCCGTTGACTTTGTTAGTTCAGGGTCATGTCTTAAGGAAAAGACTGCTTCAAATGTGAGCTACAGACAGGTAGGTCTGTAACACCAAGTTTTGTGACTGCTAGTACATCCCTTTGTAGCCAATCACTACATAAAAATAAGTTTAAAAGCTTCGCTTTGATTGTGGGTGTTTCTTCTCTAGCTCTTAACCTAATAACTTCTGAGTTATAATTTGAATGTGATTATTATCATCTAGTTTTGTGATCTGACTCTTGTAAAGAGGAAGAAATGGCTTTAATTCAGAAGTATTCCAGCTCACAAAATGTGTTTTGAAAGGTACTGAATCCTTGCCTGCATAAATATTTCAGACCCTGTTAACAAAGTAACATACTGCTATTAAACAATGAAATCAAAGGTTTGTGATAGTCCTTTGTAAATCAGTGGCAAGAAAAATGAAAGTACAACAAACACACTGTTAATTTAAGCCAGAGTTTCCAAAACTATGTCACACATACAGTTGCATTTAAATGTGTATGTTCTAGACATGCAATTAAGTTGGTTGTGGTACAGCTAATGAAATACAATCACTGGTTTTTACATACGTCCTCCTGAGTATTCAAACTTTAATATATTATTGTGCTTAAGGCAGGGTCTTGAAATACAGTGGGGGAGTTGTTATATAGTCTGTTAGTCTCAAACATAGGAAGGCATAATATTGCTGTAAAATGCTAAGGATATTTCAATACAGAAGTGATAAAAGAACAGCTGTTAAATTGGCTATTATTTTAAATGATAAATTATAGCAAATCACTCTTCTAAAATAAGCAAGTAATAGCCATTCATAAAGTGTCATTACTATTGGGTTTTTCATGCTTTTTGTAATTAGCATACTCTTCGTGATTAGCTCTCTCAACTCTTTTTTTGAGCATATAGAGGCCCACCCCTTCAAAGTTAGGGTCGCTGATTTTGATGTCACAAAACACCATTTCAGGAGCTGTCCTTTGGAAAGAGGTTTCTCTGCCTTGATATTTTAGTGTACTTCCAGGATCCTGACTGATTGGCCTATGAGTTGCATTAAATTCATGTATTTGGTAGTTGGAAGGTCTGAAGTTTGCGTCCTTTTGGAATAGAGGCTAGGTAGAAATGACAGCTAAACAAGCTGCATTATTTTGGAAAGGGCTAATTCTTGGAGAACTGAGGACAGTTTTGTTGTGGAAGAGACTACTAATACTTGAATGGAAAAGAATACAGCTTCAAATAGATTCAGCTGTACCTGGCCTGAGGTATTAGCTGCTTCATGCTGACAGAGAGAGCATAGCAGAGAACTCTGGCATTTTACCACATACATCTGTAGTAAATGAACCAAATGCTGGAATCATTTTATATGGCAAAGAATAAACATCTATTTATTTATATATCTCTTTATAGATATATAGAGAGATAGATATGCTTATGTTTAAATGGTTTTTAAGAATAATGTGGAACACAAGTGCATAGGATATTTACAGATGTGTTATAATGAATATTTAGACTGTGATTCCTACAGTTTCTCAGGGTTCATTACTAACTCGAGCCTAATAAAAGCATGCCCAAGGAAAGAAAAGCATCCTTGGAGGACAGAGGCAGACCTGCACATTCCTCTGTTCTGCAGTCCTAGGCTCCTCTCCTGCTGTAGCAGGGTGTAGGGATGCTGAGACAGAGAAGAGCTGCTGTGTGAAATCCTGTACCTCACTGATGTTGTGACTTTACAGTGGAGTCCAGATGTTCTTGGTTAAAATTTGCCTTTGAAAACCACCCCTTTTTCCCTAGAGGGGTGATAACCGTAGCCAATAAAAAGCTTTGTCTAAAGGGAAATGAGGGACTTGCTACTCTCTGGGTGGGAAGAAAAAGTAATCTAGAAAATGTTTCCATGGTAGTGGTTTTCTATCTCTCTTCCAGGCCTTCAGAATATTCCAGTTTAGTGATACCTGTTATCTGCTTCTACTTCTTCATTTCTTCAACTAATGTGCGTTGAAAATGTTCGCTTATCCACCTGGGCTCAATGGAGCTTTATACACCATATGTATTCCTGTTAAAGGTGGAACTTATTTTTATATTACTTCAGGTTTTCAATTAACCTTGCTTCCATGTATTTCACAGCATTAAAAGCAGTTTAGTGTTAAACAGAACTTGTGTCTCCTCACATCTTCCCTCCTTCCCCCATAAAACTTTAAATGCAGCTCTTCTATGCTGTATGAAACCTTATGATATCTGCGTTATATAACCAATTCGATATTGCATTTACATTATTTCTAGGAAATAACACCAGTGGTAATTTTCCAGTGTTTTACTCCACTGTTAGATGTACTAGCCGGTGTCGCTACACTGAGCTGCATTCCTTCAGTAAAGCACAGACATCAATTTTTATTCAAGGTGGATAGGTTTTTTAATGTGTGTGTATACATCTAAAGAAATAAAAAATACTATTATTTTGGAAAATTGTGTTAAATTTAATGCATTTTCGTGGAAATAGGTGAAGAGTTGATTCATGAAGGAGAGCAAAAATAGTGAGAAATCCCATTCTAAAATGTTGTATTTATTGCTACTGGATTTCTTCTGTTGTCACATGTATATTTTACACAGACTAATCTAATGGATGTCTAAATTAATGAGTATTTTATGGTAATCCAGTCAGACAAGCTGACTACACTAAGATGTAAAGTAAAATTAAGCATTGGGTTCATAGTGAATTTTAGGGCGTTATCAGTTCAACCATTTGTTACTCTTTATCATCTCTAAATTTTTGAAAGTACTTATCAATGTTTGGTCAAGATTAATGTTTCTCTTGCTAAGGCCTTTGTCTTTGTTGTGCTTGATACCATCTGTGACATACTACTTCGTAAGCTGAAGTTATGGGTGCCATCACAGACCCTTGTGATTTGCAATATAAATTTCATCTTTAGGGAATCAACAATTCTGTCTTCTCAGCTAATTGTTCCCCTCTGAATGCATATTTGGATGTCACTTGAGAATATCTTTCTTAAAGCTTTTTAACTTAGAATTTTTACTTTTTTTTCTTATTCTCACTCCTTTAGTCTCAAATCCTGACTCTGCCAAAACAGTGTAAATTTCATCTCAATCATTAATAAGAAAATATCTTCATCCAAAAACATCCATTCTTAGTGTCTTACAATAGTTTACTTTCACTAAGCGTTCTGGACCTAAGTGTTCCTATTATCCCCAAGCTCTCCTTTGCTTCCCAGGACTATAAATTTATCTTATATAAATCATAACATTAACTTTCTCAGACATTTTATCAGCCATTTGTCTGCCAATGCTTTGAGGGGCTTGCTGCTGCCTCTGCTCAAAAATGCTGAAATCCTTCTGCATTACCAGAAACGTGACAGGATTGCTAGCATGTATCTTTCTATCCCTAGAATGGACTTGACCATGAAGAAAATGGAAATTTGAACCCAAATTATCAAATGTTCATGTCCTCACACTGAAATATGTCCCATGAATATGAAATATTTCACACATTTTTCCTCAAAGTACAAATCATAGGATTTTTCTGAGATAAAAAGCATAGTGGGCCAAATATGCCATATCTTTTAGCCAGTTCAAGTGTTGTGTCTGAATGAAAACAAGATATTCAGAGACCTTCTATGGATCTGCAATCATTTTTTAAGTGCTGCAGCTCCATGGTAAATTAAGCTCATCCACATGTCAAGTTCTATTCATCTGTGACAGACACCTTGAGAGTTTTAAATAAAGACCCACTTATGACTTGGTCTAGCAAGGGTGGAAAATGCTCAGCGACTTTTTGTTGTCTCTTCTCCCTTGGTCTCTTTGCACAAAAGCAAGCAATGTTCCTGAATTGATTGAGTTCAGCATCTGCCTTCTCTCTGAATCTCTCAAAGCCATCAAGACCACCATTCTTATAGATACTTTCTCTGCTTGTTGCTTTGTGCAGTAAGGCATTTCTAGCAGAAATCCTGTGACCAAGCTGGCTTCCTCCATGGTGCAGTCATTCTTTTTTTCCTTTCTCAATTCTGTCGGATGCCTAGCTACTATAATTGAAATCTTCACCCACAGTCCTAATCTCCTCTTCACCACCTTTGACTCATTCCTCAAAGCCTCTTCTCCCACCACAATTTCTTTCTCTGAGAAGGATCTTGACAATTTTTTCCCAGTGAAAACTGACAAATATATGATTTTCATCTTCATAACTCCTCCTTTCACTCATTGCTCTGTTCCTGAAACAGTCCTCTAGCCTGTCATAAGTTATAAAGTTTTCCAGCTGCTATCATCCTCTGCTCATCCACTTTATGCAGTGGCCCCATCTTTTCCCTTTTTTCCTCCAGTCTGTCACTCTCTTCTTCCTCTTCTCTCGCACAATTCAAGCTTGCCTTAGTCTTTCACTTCTTCAGAATGTCCCAGTGCTTACCCCACCTGCCCTTATAATAAGCTCTCATCTCTGAATTCATGGAGCACACTACAGTCACTGCCATCTAATTCTCACTCTTTGTAGTCAACAGGCACTGCTCAAACCAGTCTGTAATAACTTTCTCCAGTCCAGTTAGAGAATCGGTACTCCACCTTTGACCATGTGAACCTATCAGGTGTTTCAATATGTATTTAACTTTGATAATCTTACTGTAATCCTTTCTTCTTTTGGCTTCCGTGACGCTATCCTTTCCTGTGTGTGCTCTTTGGTGAGTCTGCCTTATCAGGTCTCCAGTTGCAGTTTACAGGAAAGTCAGCTTTTTACTTCCTTCTCAGTTTATCCATGAGGTATCTCACATGAAAGCACAAATTCAGCTACCATGTTACTGAGGCTGATTAGGAGCTACGTGGACCTCTGTACTTCAAGCCTGCCTCTTCCTACCCAAACTAAAATCTAAGTCTGTTTCTGTGTAAATATTGAAGTGGTATCTCAAACCAACATTGCTAAAACATTGGTCCTTGCTCTTTCTGCAGAAGTCCTGTCAGTAACTCTTTCTCATGATGTCTATTAACCTATCACCTCATCTGTCACCCAAATTCATTACCTGAGCTTTGTCTTCAACTGGGATTTCTCTTAGCCACCACAAATCCAGCTGGCATGTAGTCTGACACGTGGCCTGGCCATCCTTATAGGCTCTTAAATTTCTTACACTGTAAATTTTTCTCAAATCTCAACAAACACAATCTTACCCAACGCAAATAATGCTGTTAGAAACCTTGTTTTCCTACTTTCTCTCTTTTTTTTTGCTCATATTGCTTTCTGATGATAACACTCAGGTGATATGCTACTCTCCCTTTTCTCTTTTAGGCAGATTATTTGTCCTTTCTCTACTCTGTGTCATCTCTCAGTCAGTATGAAAACAGCAGCTTCAACTTCAGTTTGAGTCATGATGTCCATTTCCTCCTCAACTCTTGTTTTCAAGCCAGGACCTTCGCGCTTTCTCCTGTCAAAACTCTTCAGACACTTCTGCAAAACTGGTTCTTCAAACCTCTCCTCAAAATGTGCCTTTGCCAGGCTGCCTGTAAAAAATACTGCTTGTCATAATGGCTATTATCTTCTTTTTTTCTCTTGCTTCATACTGACCTATTGCCTTTTGTCCTTAATCCACTGTATAAATTCTTAGAAGTTTTTTCCACTGTGCATTTAGCTAGGGCTAACGTTGTGAAGTCCTGGTCCATGAGTAGAACTCAGAGGTGCTGTGGTGGAGTAAACAGCACTGAAGGGAACAGTAAAGGCCAGGAGGAATTGAAGTCATGGCTATATCCCTGCAGAACGGGCCTGGCACGCTATTCTAACAGTTAATATTTTTGGCAAAAACACAGATGTGGAAACTATGTCCATGGCCAGATGTGCACACAGAGCTGCCAAAAAGGAGTAGTATACACTGTAAGCTATGCTTTTTTCCCAAATAACGTACACAGAGATGCTAGTCCTTACCTTGGAAAAAGTGAAACACTGAATAAATTCTGGGATCAGCAGCTATGGTTCTGGGGTGATTTAAAGTATTGTGAGCTGATGCTTAACCAGCTAAGTCATTCCCTCCAGCACCCTTTTGTTGTAATCTTCCTCCAAAGATATTAAAAATACAGAAACCTTGGCCAGGTTGTAGTTGATCTAATTTATAAAACATTTTCTGAGTATTAAAAGCTAGGGCAATGCACTAGTAGTTTTTAAATTGTGTTAAATATACTGTAAACTCCCAGAAAGAACCTTTCATTGAAGATTATTGTATGAAGATTTGAAGATTAAAGTGTCTAGATTAAAGATTAATGTGAAGTTCACTGGGAAATTGTTTGATGTATAAGGAGCTATATAGTATATTAATCGTGTACTTTTCAAAACTGCCTGAGGGAATTAGACACCCAGTTCTCTTACATGTCTTTGAAAAATATCACTCTAAGGTATTTGTTGTTATGTAGTGAAAATGGTAATATTTTCATTGGAAGCTTGAGTAAAAGAGGAAAGGAGAGATGTGGAGACCCTCTGTATTCATGTAGGGCTTGATGTTAGCTCCTTTCAGTTTTTTCCTGTTTTGAATTTGCTCTGTTATTCTATAGAGGCAACTTGGATTTGAGTGCTATGAGTTCACAAAACTGGTCTGACCCAAGAACACTGCTCCACCTGCCTATGTGTTTCTTGTCATCAGTTCCATTTTTTCTTTGCTTTCACTTCAAGATAGTTTTCATGTTCTCTTAAATAGAAGTAATTTGAATAATTTTTATAATAACCATGTAAAGCTTAATGAAAGAAATGTATTCATGTACATATTTGTATTTACAGTATAATATGCATTAATTAAAAGTAACTAGCAAAAGTACTTATATGTTATACGTGTATTTTGTAAAATAATCCTTTTGCTGCAGTTTTTCTCAGTCATGTTTTTTTGTATAGAAATTTCAATACTTTAATGAAAGAAACGTTCCACATATGGTAGAAATTACAAGTTTGCTTGTCCCTGAAGTGCTGCAATACAAATAAGCTGTTAAATGCCAACTTTGAATGTTATTTTTCAGATGTTAAGAGAGATAATCCTGTACTAAAACTATTAGGAGGCAAATTTATTTGAACTTCAAAACCTCTTTGATCTGAAATGAAAATGAACTGTGTATGAGTGTATGCTTCATTAATTCAGGGTTGGACAATTGTGTGCATTTTTGTTTGTTTTTTCCATGAGGCGTCTTTCTAATGCAGTTTATTAAAACTAATAATGCAACACACTTATTTTTCCTGGTAAAATCTGTTGCATTGCTTTCATAAAAGGACAGTTTCTCTATAGAAAGTACCGTGTGGGAATCAATACGCAGGTTCACAGTCACTCAAAAAGTCAACGTGCTGGTGTATTGCATTCAGATCTATTTTAGTGGTCTTATCATTAAACCTGCAGTAGGCATTTATAAAGTAAGGCTTCCATGGGTACTAGGAAGGTGTGACTAAAAATAATCATCTGTCTGATGAATATTTTCCTCTGACTTTTGGCAGGATCACTCATCTGAATTCGTGCCAAACTCTACAGGAACGCGGATGCCAGCAATTTAAGGATCTTCACATTCGGTCTCAGTGGTAAGGTCTAAAGATGCCATAGTAAACCACATTAGAATATTACTGTTTACTGTTATGTTATACTGAAACTGAATCTGTGTGAAAGATGAAGTACTTCCCCTTGACCAATGCAAGGATAGAGAGATAGAAGAACATATATTGACCTGCAAGAAATTTTGCTCAGGACAGAAGTTCTGAGCAATTTTCATCAGACTAAAATCAGAAAGGCTGTTTTTATTGTCCTCTCTACTAATGTAACTGCTCTCAGAAGGTTTGACATTTCACATTTTGAAGAGTGTAACCATTTACAGAAGGATGGTGGGCAGGCTCCAAAGAGAAAGTAAAATGCACAAAAAGAAAATTTAGTAGTTTCCTCTTGCTGAAAACTGAGTAGTAAGTTTTAAAATTACAAATTATTTTCCCCTCTAATGCTACCTTTGTTGTAACTAGTCTGATTGCTCAAACCTTGAGTCAGATTCTCAAATACTGCTGTGGAGACATTGTGAAGGGATGTAATCTGTCTGCATCTTGAAGCTCAGAATTTCAGCTGCAGAGATAAATTCTCTGCTTTGGTAAAAGTGAAGAGGAAGAGGGAACAGCCGAGTCCCACCATACTTTTGCATCAATTTGGAATACATTTTCTAGAAAACTGTAGTTGGGTAGTGTGGAGTAGCACTTTAACAGGAAATCATGTTGGTGTGTAAGTGTTCAGCTTTTGGGGGAAGAAAGATCTAATTTTTAGATTATAATATTGCCTGTGATGATATTTTGGTTAAAATTATTCTCACCATTATGCCACATGCCACATTAAGTATTTGGGGACCTGGGGAAGTAGGAGGCCAGGGGAGGCATACTGCTGTGTGCTATACTCCTCCATTTAGCATTGACTAATAGCCGCTGTTAGAAGCAGGACATATACAGCCCTTTGACCTCACCCTGTCCAGTCATGCTCATGCTAATTTTAGGTCACTGTGATACAGATGTCAAGTACCACCACTTCCAAGTCCTGACGATTCCAGGCTATTGAAATATAAATTTTTTTGAATTAGATTACACCACAAAACCTAGAACTCTTCTGACATGGAAACAAAACCTGTATTCAGCATTCCTCTAGCAATTTATTGTCATTAACCAAGTAGTTCAATAAAATCTCTGCTTCAGTTTAAAGATGTATTCAACAATAGCATTCCTGTCCAATCCTGCTCTTTTCACACAAAAATGAGCATAATAATGTGTTATCATAAATCCTTAAGACAGATTACATTTCATTATTACTGGGTAATTTTTCTAATGTTGGAATATCTTCCTAATAAAACACAGTATCTCCCTCAGAGCATACTATACTAGTAATGCCCTTTATTAGAAATAAAGGAATACAGCATTCATATCATGTTACTTGAGCACATAACCAAGGCGCAGAACAACAAATTATCAAGGCAGTTTTGTAAGGAAATAATATGATCTTAATAAAACTATTCTAAACTTTTCAGATTGTTGTTTGACACTACTAAATTCTGTATGCACTGTAAGTTGGAGAGCTGAAAGGTCAATGCTGTTCTGACAGTCAGAATTCATGGAAACTAGAAGTGACTGGTACTGAACTATAGATCTTTTTCCCCTGGAAACAGAAGACATTAATGACCTAGTAAAGGAAAGCAAGAGACCCTCATTTGTTGTGTCTTAACTAAAGCAAATGAAAATCCATTGTAAGTCATCCATGGCCCAGCCTTGTGACAAAACTCCCTTTCACTTCAGCAGGAGCAATTCAGGTAACGATCACTTAAGCACTGATATAACTGGTTTTAGCTAAAGTTCTTAGGATCTAGGGGAAAAATTTGACCAACTATAAATACATACAGGGAAAGAGAGAGAAAGTTCCATATTCATGTTATCAGTAAATATGTAGTATATGCCTCAGAAGGATTAATGACCTTCAGGGCATACAGTTGACCAGTTCACTTGTTCTGCTGTTACAGAGACAAAAAATAGTTCAATATTCTGTACAATTAAAGGAAAAGTGTGTGTATATGCACATGTGTGTCAAAATGAGGAAAAAAGAGTGTTCCTTCTTACTGCACTTCTTTATTTGACCATCCCTTCACACTTCATTTCAGCCTTTATATGTTTTTTGTGTTCATACTTTATTATATTTTCTTGAGGCGAGAAAGGTTTTCAATGAGAAGTTGATGAATGTCCATATTAAATTGGATCCCCTTTTTTAATTAAGTTCATCTAAATTTAATTTTGCCATTTTACCTCAGTAAACTCATTTGACTCCAGATGTTGAATGTGCTTTTCTTATTCCTGCTCTCACATAATTGTACCTGTAAAAGATTTATGACTTAGGCATTTCTGAACACTTTTGAGTGTTTTAAGCATATGTTTCATGGATGGCTAGTAACGTGACCAATTGGCATCCAAAACAACACTGCTCTGCACCCAAGCTTTCTTTTAATAGGGTGTTAATTTTATTAGCTTGAACTTTAAACAAATAATCAGTTTAAAAGAAACATTATCAAAGCATTTCAAATGATAGAGGGATATTGTGTTCTACAGAAATTTTAAAGGTGAAACAGAAGTCTTCAGAAGTTACAAGATGCCATAAGAAAAAATATAACTAAGAATTACTCTGATTAAAGCAAACCCCAAAGGATTTGTGGTTTTGGGGGCCCCTTCCTTTCATTACAACTGTGGTGGTGAATTGTTTGGTGCTGTCAGCATGGTACTTGAACTTTGTAAACATGGGAAATACATACCCAAGTGCTTATTGGTCTTAAAGATTTCAAAATGCTTTTACTCATTTTGCTAACATGAGCAATGACTTTGCAGATTAGCTATTACCACATACTTTTCATATCCTGTCATGACTTCTGCATCAGTGTGAATGGCTTTTATTTTAAGAATTACCCAGAATTTGCTCCTTAAAACTGGACTTATTGAATAACATTGTGTGTAACACATATAAGGCATTGTATCATGAAGGCTCTGGTTCTCATCAAAGAAACAGATACCCCAATTAAAGTTTCAGATAATATTAAAAAGAGAATAGTCCAATTGTAAACAAAAAGATGGTTGTATTCTTTTTTTCTTCAAAACAAAATAACTTTCCTTTAGATTTTTTGCTGATCTAAGCACTTTTGATATATTAATTTGAAATATTTATCCATGCAGTTACCAAATCCAGTTTTAAACATTTGTGTCAAATCAAGGCTCATAGGATGCAAACTGTTCTATGTGTGATTGGCAATCTGTCATTCCAGGTTTGTTTGGAGGTTTCTTCGTAACTAGCAGAATTAGCAGTACCAAGCATCAGTAATGCTAACATGAATCAACTTCTCTGTTTTCTTCATTTATATTCCTACAAGCCTCCGTAATATAACTTGGCACTTACTAAGGAATTCAAAGAGGTTTTGTTATTCCTGGGGTCCATGTCTTAGGAAAGTGAAGGAGTAAGTGAACCCAGTAGGTCCTGTTTGCACAAGAGATGTCAGTGTCAAGGCAGGCTGTGGAGCAGTGTCTTAATGACTTTCTGTAGGCAGTGGAGGAAGTCAGTCGGGGGAGCTTCCTCAGCCAGAGCAATACCGTAAGCCCTGGAAATTTTGCTCTTCTTTTGTGCTCAGATCATTACTTTGTAGCGAAAGATGATCTTCTAGTGAAAGTCTCACCTCTGTGAGAGTTAGTCTTGGGAATCTTTCTAGTAACACATTTTACTACCTTTATTGCAGTTGATCTCTATTTCCTAAAAGGACTTTTCTCCATTCAGCAATAGAGAGTGCAATTTTGCATCATTTTAATTTCCCTCAGTATTGTTAGTGATGCTGGGTTAAAGTAATTGCAATACATAATGCAATGCAAGTATACACTTATGAAAGTTTTAGCAAAGAAACTCAACTAGTTCATTTAATTTCTAGCAAAAGAAAGAAACAAAACAATCCTCCATTGTGTGAAAAGCTTCTGAGCTTTAAAGGCTTCGTGTGGGATTCTGGATAGGACCCAAACAAGGAACCACTTCAAAATTACAAAATGGCACAGTTTATGTTATTGTTAAATTGTCAAGATTTGCTATATATTTGCTGAGATGGTAACCATACAGGGCGTTTTCAAAGACACTAACTAGAGAAGGGTATGTTAAACCTCCAAAGTCTTAAGAATGCCTAATGACTGCCTGCCAATACATCTGAATCCTGCTGTGTAATGGGGGAATGCCTACCATGTAAATATAAAGGGGGTTATTTAGGAGACCCAGTGAGCTGTGAATTATTGCCTAGGTTGTCAAAAAAAAAAAAAAAAAAAAAAAAGGGAAAATGAGTTGTGAAGAGGAAAGAACGTGTACTGAGTTCTGAATAGCTTTGTGAGACTTTTTTTGAGATAGATAGGGAAACTTACATATGCTTTCTGCAAAAAGAGATATCTGTTTTGCCAGATTGCAGATGCACCAGCCACCTAGATTACTGTGAAAAACCCATTAAAGAAACAAAACTGGGTTATTTTTACGCCTGACAAATGCATGAATCAGAAGATAATAATATTTGTCCAATAACTGGATTTAAGATCTGTATTGATCCAGCTTCTGCTGAAGTCAGTGAGAACGTTTCCACTGGTTTTAATGGGACTTGGGCTGGACCCTTGGGGAGTTAGAGTTAAGAGCTGGATTGACAGGAGAGATAGCAGGGAATGCCTCCCAAGCCCCATTGTATTGTGCATCATTAGCACAAAGCAATTGAAATTATAAACTTGGAAATACTTTTAAAAAAATGTGTCAATGTGCTGAAGCTCATAATCTGAATCCCAAATGAACAGTAGGCAAATCTATACTGTGTACTTCTACAAGGTTACATATATGCAAGCAAATCTTTAAAAATGGGAAGAATTTCACTAAATTATGAAGTTTATCTTTCTGTTCCCCTCAGGCACTTTATCACAGACTGAGGCAAAAAAACCCAAGGTAGTAGGATCTAAACAGCATGTTGTTTCTATTATATTAAATTCATACAATATCTGTATTTTCTGTTCTGTTATATAGTAACAGGAACTTACTCTCATCATCTTATCTCTTTAAATGGAGTATGTGAGTTTATAAGTATGGTGACAGAAAAAGCACAGGAAATGAAAATAACTTATGTCAGCTGTGTTAATTTTTTACAGCTAGTTCCTTTAAGCAGATCAAGCTGGAAATAGTCTTGTTTTTCAAAATTGTCTTTTCAAATTAAAGCTTTTTTTTTTTAAGTCCTGCTTTCAGCAGAATAAATAAGATTTTATACAAACAAAGACTGAATAAAAGGGGAAGACTGAGACCACAGGAAAGTGTATTTTGTTGGCCTTATTTTTCAACTTAAAAAGTTTGAGATTTTATTGCTGAAAATGAACAGCTGAAATTAACAGGAAAAGTAAATGTTTTTTCATCTACATTTGGAGGTGGAGTAGAATTCTTCAGATCTCAGTAATTGTTGGTAAGGACTCTGCTGAGCTGAGTGATTCTAAATTAAATGATTTGTTTTTCAATATGAATAAGATTTTCTTATCAGTCAGCTTACATGTAATCAACTTAAATGCAGTTTTAGAAAGAGATGAACCATGGCAATGTAATTCTCAAGATGAGAAATTAATACCTGATGAATGTCATTCTTCTAAGATAAAAAATAATGCATTACTTTAGCTTTTTTTTTTTTCTTTGCCCTGGTGATTCTGTGAAGTGGCAGTTATGGGGTGGGTTCTTGTTACACAGAGAATATTCTCCATATAATGTATACACATACTTACTCTTCTTGTACCATAATTCCATTAGTAGTGAAATATCCTCAAATATCTTAAAGGTTTTACCAATATAACTGTTTAAGACCACTGCAAATAAATTAAAGGTGACAAATTAGGCTAGCCAAAAAGGAAGATGTGGTTTTGAACAAAAACAATGGTAGCCAAATGTGAAGTGTGGACACATACTTTAAACCATTGCCTTATTTTTGTTGGGTTTCATGTGACAAAGGTGAATGTGAAACAATAGTCTGAAAGTAAACTTTGGCCCCAAAGAGGAGGGAGATATTTATGCTAGTAAGACAAAGTGAGGTACTACAGAGGATTTGGTGTTAAGCTGAGTTGAATTTCCTTAAAATAGACTGTGAGATGACAGCACAGAGTCAATGAGAGATCTTGGAAGGGACTGCAGGCAGTTGTTTGGGTGCCTTCCATGCAATGTGGGCTAGTCATTAACTGTAGTGTTAAGAGAAATAGAAAAAGTGGTGTTTGGGACAGAGTATAATATAAAAGCAGGTCAGCATGAAATCTTATATGACACTGTGGTGCTTCATGACTATATGTTACATGTGCAGGAGGGACCTTTTACCAAGGTCCAAGCTAATGGCCCACTGGGTCTCCATGTTATGGAGTGATGGCACGTTACTATATCCCATAAAAATAGAATAATTCTTCATTCATGAAAATTATTAATACACAGTACAATAAATTCATTAACTAATTTCTTATTTTTTTTTTACCAAATATTTACAGTTAGAGTGCAAACAATAAGCAGTAATTAAACAAACAAAACAAACAAACAAAAAAAAACCCAACCAAAACAAACCACAAAACCCTACTGGTCCTCCAATTGTATCTGCTACATGCTAGTGCAGAATTACTAATGAGAACATATTTAGATATAAATAAATCTTTTATCCTCTTTATAACTCCACTGTGTTCCTACAGTGAAGTCATCACACAGAGCTGCTTATGAGTTGAAAGACTCAATAGCCTCTTTTATTTATAATAAATATTGCATACTAATGTTAACAATGTCATTGTGTGATGTCTCAATAGAGGATTATGACTTCATGTAATGTTAGCTTGATGTCTCTTCTCTCCTGTAATGGAGTCAATTTTCCTTACAAAGGAGATGAGAATCACTTATTCACAAACCTTGTAACAAATATTCTATGTACATACTATGATAACCCAATATTAACGTGGTGCAATGAAGCTCAAAGCCAGGAAATAGAGACTTATAGTTCAGTGCTTAATCTTAATTTAATCCTGTTGGGTGCGCTGAAATACATTTTAAAGTTAGAAATCCATATTTCCCCCAAAATAGTATTTGAAGTGTGGGTTACTGCATTTGGTGTAATTCTACATATAGGTATATGGAATATTCCTGCAATGTGCATGACTATAAATAACATAATGATAAAAATGATTTTGTGGCACATAGCTAGTGCAAAGAGAGGATAAAATATATTTATATTAATGAGCAAAGAGTAAAGCAATCTTCCATCATCTACCAGAGACAAATGGCATGTTGGGGAATAGGGACCCAACTCAAACAGCACTTATGCACATGCTTAACCTCAATTATGGCATCAGCGGGACTTCAGTGCAATCTTAAACACCAGGGAGAAAAAGGAACTAATGCATTGGCGTAAAGACTCATGTTTATATAATAATGCAAAATATTAAGTAAACTATAGCACAGTCATTTGTGATGCATGAATATAGATATCTTGTAATATTAACATAATACAATTGGATGCTTAGCTTTTGAACACCTTCAAAATTTATCTGAATGCTCATGAGAGAACTTCAGGCTGAGATGAAAAGCATAAATCCACCTAACAGCTAACAAATAATAACTGTCTGAAGACATGTTCAGAATACAGGATTTTATGATAACTAAAGGGCAGAATATTCCAGCTCTTATGAAAATACCAGCTCTTATTAGTGCAACTTCGCAACTTAACATGAAAAATAAAATTAAACAAGAATTATTCTAAAATAAAACTCAAATAGAAACTGAATCCTTTTTAGTGGAATAGGACACATCTGGTAGAAAACAGTTTCAGAACCAATGCTACCATCCCAGTTTTGCACATCTCTACAAAAAATAGATGTCACATTGTATAGGCCAGTGCAGGTACTGAAAATACATGGATACTTCTTATGGAAAAAAGAAGGTGTGATACTTGAAAAAGAATTATTTCTCACTTAAACTAAACCTTTGTCTATATTTTCATCATAATATCACTTCTAACTGCAGTGCAATCCTACCTGATCTGTCTGGAGATCTGCAACATACTAATATTTTTATCTGTTACAAATATCTCATTCAAGAGCTATTATTCCATTTAGTAATTTTAGGAACTGTTAGCTAGATTGTCTTTTTTCTGCCAGTATAAATTTGGAGGTATTCCACCCATGTCAGCAGTCAACTTCACATTTACACCAATGTATCTGTAGAGGATTAAGTGTTTGTCCTCTAGTCTATGTTTTTGAAGTTTAACTCCATATTCATAACTGTATTTGGAGTTTCCTTTTATTTTCATTAGAGTATGTACTAACTAGGAATAATCTTAAACTACAAAATTACGTGGATTGTGCTGGAGTGAACAAGACAGAGGATGTGTGCATGACACCCTCTGGCTGAAAGAGATGATCTGTTCCTGTGTGCACAAAGGAAATTGGTTAGGAATCCCCTGATATTTTTGCCTCTAGTCACTGGGATGACATGAGCATAGGTTTGAAACGTGTGAAATGAGGGGAGCAATGAACAGATGTAGTTTCAGCTTGTTGACAAGGTGGGTGTCAACAGGTATCATTTCAGGCGCAGTGCACACACTTTTGGTGCTCAGGTGGTGTAGATGTGTTTACCTGTGGAATTTGTTACCTCTGTGGTGATAGTTCAGCTAAAAAGATCTAGGCTTTGTCCAAATAACTCTAAAAAGACAGGCCTGAGTCTGTGCAGGGCTCACTGTAGGATTCATGGCATCTTAAAAATTTCCATTACCTCTGACATAATTTTGTGTTACTTTACTTCAGTGGGGACTGTTCACCTGCTTACAGTCAAGCATGTTGTAAATGTCTACAGGTTCAGAGCATTTGATCATAGCTCTTTGGGACACTGCACTGTGCTCAGCGCAGGAGGGTTCAGGCATAACTGCCTTGAAGTTTTAGCATGATGTAAATAATCAAGAGAAATGTGAAGCTCTGAACTTCAGCCAGCTTTTGAATGATCTTAAATGTATTTATAAAACTGGAAAACCACTATTTTAATGTCATTTTCGTAACATAAAAAATTCTAAAGGGATTTTTCCTTTGAACTTTACAAATATCTGCTGAAACCATGTAACAGCCCAGCACAAAAGCTGCAGGTTTTGAGAATTAAAAACGAGTGAAAACACAGATTTTTGCTTTATAAGACCATATTTCCAGTTTATGGGATGTGTTTCTAACTGGACTTCCACCTATCATAACGAACAAGGGCCAAAACTTCTCCATCTGTGAGGGAATTCCCCATTTGTGCAGGTTCGCTCTGGTCATCTTGGTGGACGTGAAAGGAAGAACCTTGATGAAAAGGCCTGGAGCTCTCGCCCACTGGGTCTTGGTTCTGCTGAGGGTCTGTCTAGGATTGCCCGTATCCCACGCTGCCAGGCTGTGGTATGTGCAGTAGCCATTCTGCCTGGCAACAGTGTTAGTGCTGGGCTCAGATTACAGCCTGACTGCACAGCCTCCCCGCAGTGAAAGCCATGCATTAAAAGAGTCCTTGTAAACAGATAATTAACTTCATGTTTAATTATATGTCCAAAAATTGTCTGAAAATCAATGTTCCAAAAATTAAAAATTAAAAACTAATTCAAATTTTTTAGCTGCTGTCACCACATTCATTAGTAAAATCCTCCAAAAAATTGTCTCTCGAATAAATAAGCCTCCACTTAAATAAAGGGGCCATATTTAGATTGCAGTTCAACATGCAGGAGAAACTTGGCAAATGTTTTCAAATCAATTTGGTATGTTATGAGAATAATGTCAGTGGAAAGGCTACTTTTTAATTTTTTTATCTTAAAAAATGTAAAGGAGAAGGAAGAAAGTTGGCTTTGATAAACATAAAGGCAATGCTTTAAATAGCTAGAGCAGTGATAAGGCAAAGAGCTTCTAAATAAATGAGGCGTGAAAATTTTTTTTAAACTCTAAATTAAAGTTGTGTATTCACCAGAACAGCTTTAAATTTTGTGAAAGAGGACAGCAATATATTTTACAGTTTCAAGCAAGGAAGCAGAGTCTTGCTATAATAGAATATGTACTACGTTCCTGCAAAGAAGACAATATCTAAAATATCAATTTTTTTAAATTAAATTTTTATCAAACAATATCTAACAATATCTAAAATGCTTTCACCTTGACCAAAGAAATTCTGTAAGATAGAAGTAATTTTGATTTTGCCACAATAAAAGAACATCAGAATTTGAGTTTGATAAAACTGTTCTGTTGGCTGGGAATTTTGCCTTTCATCTGTGTTTGTGATGTTTGATTCACTTTGCCAAAATATTTCATGGCAAGTATTGCTATTAAATCTTTTATGTTGCAGATATTTTTGTCAACAGACACACAAGGATTGAGTTTTAAGTGGAGTTAATCACTGAACTTGGAGAAGAGAAACACTGGGGGAGTATTTTACTTAAACAAACCACCATGCAAGCTTCAGCCATTTCTGTAATTATTACCCTGTTTTCAGAATAGTGTAGGTAAAACATAAAATCTGGCTCCCCTTCTGATCTCTATTCATGTTTAAGGCTTGTAGAACCTATTACAAGAAATGGATAGTTAAAATAGAAAAAGCCATGTATTTGCTGCAGCTGCTGGTGTATCAAATCTTTTGAAGTCTACTTCAAGCAATTACATCTGAGCACTTCTTTTGGAAGCCTAAGAAATAACATAGAACTTTCTAAGATATCATTGTTTTCTGACTCTTTCAATTTTTTGTAAATACTATATATCATTACAATGACAGATTAAATGTTAATCTGTTTTGCCTTCAAAAAACAGACCTTAAAAGGAAAAAGGATCCCCATAGAATAAAGTAGTGTCCTGCCTTTTTCCCCCTGTACCCTCCAGCATGTCCAAAACAGTCACATTTTTAAATAATATTTTTAATTGGTGTGTGTGGTTTCATTTTACTATTTGATTTACATTGTAAATTTGGGCATCTCTTAAATGCAAAGGTAAATATATATATTGCAAAGGTGTGGTTCAGTGTTTTTGTTACTGTGCACTCAGGTGCATGTAATCACTGAGCATAGATTAGCTCTGTAATAGAAGCTGCTAATAATTGTAGACATTTGGCAAGTGATCCCTTTCCATACCAGAGAGGAGAAGTAAGGGCATACTTGTACATGGATAATACTGAGTAATATTTAGCAGATATTACTGCGGTATTACTGAAACTCTGGCTTATAATTCTTAAAGCAAGATCTACCCTCCATCACCAAAAGCAGTGAGGTGTGGTAGTCAATTGTGATTGGGATGTGGGAGAGAAAATCCATGACACAATTCAAGATAAGAAATAGATCATAGCCTGACAACAGGGCAGCTCTTGCTACCTAATGAAGCTATAGTTCCTAATGAGCTTGTCGTCCTGAACCATAGAGGATAATGGATCTATGCAATTCCGGACTTGCTTTCCCCATTTTGCAGAGCCCAGGTCCAACTGGGAGGCACTATGACTTAAAAGGATGACTGCCATTTCCTATTGCTGACTCTTCAGTTAAAATGATTTGTCCTTGTGTTTCTTATTTTCCATAGTAATCACTACCATAACTCTGTGTCCAGTGGCATTTGACTGTGAAAGTGACACCCACGCTAGGGAATATGTCTAGAAAAGGAGCAGACAACATGACAACTGATGCTAAAGTAGCATCATTCCTGATGGGTTTGTAGCACTCTATCCCAAATAGTTACAAAAACTTACAACATGGACCAAAAAAGTCAACAGTCTCAGGCCCTGCAGTTTACCAGGGTCAGCTACAGACCATCTCTAGTTTGGGTTTTGAATAAGGTGATAGGCAGTGGTCCTGTCTTCCTTAACACCTGTCTGATCAGAAGGACCATGGAGGGCTGAAGTGCAAGGTGGAATCCCAGGTATTGTTTAGGAACTGGTGGTAGGGTACAGCAAAGCATGCTGATGTTCATTGCCTTTCTTTTGGTGTGCTGATGGTTCCTTGATAAAGTTGTCATGCATTAGACATGGCTAGGCAGTGCAACATGAAAATCCCAGTGTGGATGCCACAAGTAATCTTTCTTCCCAGACAATGAGGGGTTTATAGGAACTGCTTTAGTCTGGCCTGGCAGCACCCAGAAATGTTAGTTTTCCCCACTACTCACTTTGGCTGCTGCTGTTCCTGCTTCAGCTATAAGCCAGTAGACAGACCCTGCACCAGTGAGCTCACTATACAGCCGCAGGCAAAAGTCAGGCAAAGAGTAATCCCAGTACGATTATGAAATCTTAACCAATCCCAGTTGGTTATGAAATTCCTGTGCCAATTCCGCAGCTACCTGGAGATGACAGAAGAGACATAACAGTGACTCTTCCAAAATATATTATTTTGAAGGAGGTGGTGTGGCTACCTTAAACTTTGGGACTGTATATAAAAGTGTATAAATAACAGCTCTCTGAGCCATTTTAAGCCTTTTAAAATTTGTATTAATCACAAAGAATTTCTGTCCAAAAAATGTCTCTTCCAGCAGAGACATGTCTGTTGCAAGTACTTAAAAATAGATCCCTGAACTGAAATTTCCAAATTAAAAGTTTTATTTCAAAATAAAACATTTTAGCACATGTTTTTCCTGAGGAAACTGATTGATTAGACTCTCTGCTAACCTGTTTCTGCTGTAAGGGCTGTGCATGGTGTGGGAAGGTGGTTCTTCCCATGCAGTGGGTGGCTCTGGGAGATGGAGCTGAAGAGCAGTAGGATGAAAGGAAAGACCCCAACTCATCTGCCCACATACCAACAGGAGCTGTGGCTTGTGCAAGCCCTGGAGCTTTAAAGCGTGTTTCTTTTGAGGGAGATACCCATGGACTCCTGCATCCTACATTACTTTGTTGTGCACAGAACAGCTGTTTGTATGGCCTGTGTTATACAGCAGAGCCTATGTATTTTTAAAATAAAGGAGAAAAACAGCCCACTTTACTAATCAGTCCCACAAGCATCTGTTTTGGGGACAGTACAAGGGCAGAAATAAGAAAGATGATGCAGAAAATACCTGGTTATTTTTTACCCAGGAACATTTTCCTCCAGGTACATGATGTGGTCTTCAAAGGCTTACTTTAGCCCAACTGGGGAGGATACTGGAGTACAGGGGCACAACATGTGGCCAAGGCTCCTTCAGCTGTCACTTCTGTGGAAGGAGACACTTGTGAATGTAAATCCCTGGATTCAAGTCTTGAGAAGCCCAAACCAACCAACTGGATCTTGCACCCTTGTGAGTCCACAGAAATCAAGGCTTGAGTCCATCACCAAGACCTGTTAATGTTATTTTCATTTTTGCCTGTATCATAACATTCAGATGTCCAGCAGATACAGTAATGCCATGCTGGCAGAGATAGGTAAAGAATATTTTTCTGAACAGAAGTGGAAACAGGTGCTCTGTAATGGCTCTGTGTTACCTTGAAAGAAGAGACAGAGAAAATGCAATGTGTCCCTTGCCTGTAAAGTCCCTCTGAGGCTTTAACTTTGTGCACATCAAAAGGTTTTACTCTCCAAAAATTACTCCTCAGTTAAAAAGAGGAAAGGTGCCCTTTGCTACTTTTGCCTAGAGCCCAGTATCTTCCGACATTCCATAGCATCTGTGGCAATGCTCTGCTTAATGCAAAGAACATCTGGGCTGCCTCCAATTCTGGGAGAGAAGTGTCAAAAGTGTCATAGACATCCTTGAGCAAAGAAGGATCTTCACTTTTATTACACAGAAGTGTCAAAAACAGCATTATTGAACATCAGGTTGCAATTTGGCACGCAGACTATAAGTCTGAATAGATGTGACAAAACCCCTTCTAGGAAATTGCTACTTAACGTTATTTTTTCATAGTTTCAAATTAGCATTTAAAGAAAAAGAACAAATGGGGAGCAGCTAGGTAACCCTGACAATGAAAGATCCTAGCATTCTTTTTTTGGTGCTTACTTCACCACCTCATTGCTGTCCACTGAGTGACTGAGATTGATTAAATCATTGTCATCATCAGTGAAATATACTGCATTGATCCAGCTTCACTCACAAAGCCAGTCTATGTGACGCAGCTAATTTGGCGTAATTGAAAGTTCCAGCTCCAGAAGGTCACTGAGCTGGACTCAGGACACTAGTTATCATTTTATCCTTGGAACAGGGTCAGCTCTCCTGATCAAATGCGATGGCTTTGTGTCACACTCTTAATTGCTTTTTCATGGTTTGTGTAGGATAAACCCAGGCTTTCATATTTTGATTGAATTTTTATGGTGGACAGGAGAGAATTATCACGTTTTTATGCTAATTTTTTTTAACTCTGATTAGACCAATATATGGGATTGAACTCTTGTTTCTTACTCAAGTACAGTTCTACTAAGAAAATATTCATATCAGGACAGCAAATGTCTTTAGACAAAGATGGCAGTGTGATACACATCATTAAGTATTTAATTTATAAAGGAAAACATGGCACTAGTTAAATGTTGGAACAGTGATGAAGGCAATGTTCCTCTCTTCTGTTACCACATCTCTGTTTCCCACCTTCCCCTCTTTGTCCATTTTCTGCTGTTCTCTCCTGGAGCTTGAGTCCTGCAAGCTCTTAGGCTGAACAAAGTTTGAGACCATGGAGTTAAGTAAACTCAACAGTCACACACAGAGAACAGAGGAGTCACAAAAAGACATGCAGACAGGCATCAAGACGGGGTTCTCAACTTCTTAGCAATGCCAAGTGTTTCAGCTGAAACTCCTCTGAACAGGGTCCAATTTCCTGATGAAAGGTTGTGCCTTCAGGAAAATGGCTATCAGGCCATTTGCTTCATGCTTTAAGATGGACACCAAAATCCCACGCCACTTTCAAGGCGCATGGTTTATGTAAGCAATGCAGTATGAATATGCATGTGTAAAAACTGTTTCTCATAAAGAGAAACGGTCAAACACTGAAGTATTTGGGAAAAAAAATGTTTCTTTATGCTTTACAGAATCCAGTGGGCAAAGCTAGGAATTTAGGTGGGTCTTACAAGCTGTGTAATTGCTTTGTTGGCCCTTTGCTCACAGTGAAATTAGCAGCATATCTTTTATTTCTTTCCTGTGTTTGCTGTTAACAAGTCAGCATATCCCAATAGCTCCCATTACTTCCCATTCCAAGTGCAGGTTAAAATGCTAGCTTTCTAACAGTGAATGTCATGTGTTATTTATCATCACAGAAAAAAAGTAATTGATAAAATTTCTGCAATAGTTTCTTTTTGCTTTGTATTCAGATAAGGGGGGGGTTGTGTTTTGGGGGTGTGTTGGTTGCTTGGGGTTTGGGGGTTTTTTGGAAGCATGCCTTCTACCAGCTATAAAACAAGCAAAGAAGAAAAGGCACCAAAATGCTAATGTACTGATAAATAAGGTTAAGGACGGCCGTGGTACTCTTGTGGGACACTGGCTTGACATAACCTTTTTGCAGTGGATTAGTATACCTTAATTTCTGAGTTGTTCAAAAGTGATTTGTGGGGAAGGACTTCCACAAAGCAAGCAACATAGAATTGTTACAAGTTTGGTGATATAACATTTTTTATTACAATGAACACAATGAGTTAAGATAGTTGGCTTACTGACAGAGTGTAAGACACACAAAAAGCAAATAAATCTTTCTACAAAGTCTAAAAAAAATCTAGTGTTTGGACATATGCATAGAAATAGGAGGTAGATCTATATCAAATACATAACTCTTTTCAAAAATAAAGGTCTAATCTAGGCCAAAGGGAAATGACAAGCCTCAACGCAATAGTTCTGATTGGTTTATGTTTTGTAAGGCTTTCAAAAGTTTCATCCTAGCAGCTTTTAAAACAAACTTGCAGTTGACAAATCCTACTGGGCTCCTATTTATAGTATTCTAATTTTCAAAGAAAGCAAATCAGGCAACTGTTTTTAGCATGAATAATATTGCTCCCAGCATTCTGCCTGCAGCCCACACATTGTGGGTTTTGGCATGATCGTGGCAATTAAAAAAAATAAACAGCTCTTTTTAATATTTTTTTTATATATAAGCTATTGCAGTCAACGCTGACACAGCTGGCAAAGAAACTCAGTGAAAAGTAAACATTCTGCTCAAAATGTAATATAACATATTGTTGTGTTTGGTTGTTAAAATGTAATCTTCCTGAAAGAATATTTTAAAAGTAAGCTTCTTTTTAAAAAAAAAAAAATTTAAAAAAATCTAGTATATTGATATCTGATTTAAAAAAATAACCTTTTAAAACAATGACACTTATGATACTGGATATTTCAGTCAACAGCTTATTGAATTTTTAAAAATATTCTTACCAAAAATGAGGAAAGAAAATGAGGTATGATGTTTTATCCTTCACCAGAATGTAATAGTCTGAGCAAGTAAAATCAATTTCTTTTAATAAAATTCTGTCAAAAGCAGGAATACTAAATGTCTTCAACTATTTAAAAGGAAGAAAACTTCCAACAGAATTAAGATTAGTTTGTGACTTGCTTCAGCAACAACGAAAGATTGTCTAGTTCCTTGACCTAATTACTATGAGCACATATGAAGTGAGATTGTAGAATGGTATGTATTTCACTAGAGAAAACAGGCAAAGATGTTTCTTTTAGGTAAGGGCCATAGGTAAATAATTACCTGTCGTATATGTCCAGAAGTTCTCAAGGTACTTTTAAAACCATGACTTTGTGTGATTGCTTATGATTAAGATGCTGCAGTTCCAAGATTTTATTCTCTGTTGGAGGCAAATGCAGAGGTAGCCAAGCAGTGCAGGGTGCATGCAGGATACTTGGTGCTCTCTGCAAGGCGCGGGAGGATCCTTGGCAAGAGCTGGGTAGTGCCTATGTGTTGCAAAAACCCCCTCTGCCTCAAAGTATGCTGCTGTTCACATGACAGCTTTGTGGGAAGTGTGCATAAATAAACAAATGCAGAAAGCACCTAGTATAACCATTGCGGAAACTTGTGGACATATTATAGCTACATGCACTCCATACTGCGTGACAGCTCAGCAGTTATTGAAAATCCTTATTGATGTTTGCTGGCCTGACATGTAAGAATATGAGATGTGTCATTCTGTGCTAACTGGGCAATGGAACAGTATTCTGTCCCTAGCCATGTGAGTGTCCACCATAAATGGTGTCCCTGTCAGCTTGCCTGTCACACTTCAATTACATTTGAAAGGAATTTTTGAAAAGATCCAACTTTTCCTTTTACTGAATACCAGTACATCCTTGGTATTGGGGTCTTCCAACTCCCAGTTGTTTCTCCTTCTCTCAGACTGAATTATTAAAAGGGCAGGTGTGCTGCAAAATAGGGATCTGCCCTTTTATAATCTAGTAAATAGCCCTCTGGGTACATAGTTGGAGTATATGGATTTGAGTTTATAAAAGCAACTGAAAAGTTATTTTTAATGCGTATAACATGGGATGAAGAGAAGCATTTAAAGTTCAGAGCAACCTTCAGTAGAGAGGAAAATTAGCTGGTGAATCTTATTGTTGATCTTGGAATATGTTTCAGATGTTAGGCGTGGTCTACATATTGCCCTCAGAGCAGTTAATAACAACTAAACAAGCATTAATTCTGCTGAAGTCAGTGGAGTTCTATCAGTGTGAATCCAGGGTGACTGTTATCCTTCTGTCTTGTCACAAAATAAGTTTAAAATAATCGCGCAGCAAAAGCAGTGTAACAGAAATGTTCTAAGGCCTGATTCTCCAGTCATTCTGATCTGTTACACCAGCATAGCTGTGACCAGGACAATTGTGAACTAAACTTGTTCTCTCTGACTAGGATAAATATAATGCAAAAGATTTTGATTACGTAGAGATTGTTTCCAGTGGAAATACCACAATTAAAAGGGAGAAAGCTTGGGGGGGAGCAGCAGCTAATCCTGGAATTTTTGTCTAACTAGACTTTTAACAACTTGTGCTCTCTCTGTTCCTGGAGATGATCATACCTGGTGTCATATCATAAAAATAACAAAAGACTTGGAGCGTGATGTATTTTGTGTGAAGACTCAGTTACCCTGATCTGATCCTCATATAAGAAAAGAGGGGAACCTTTTCCAGATTCAGGAGGTTTCAGTACAGCCTAAACTCTTAGAATATGAGTATTTGCGGGGATCCCACATCAAGTTTTCTATTGGTTCCTTAATCTCAGTAGATACACCCTATACAGCTGTCCCAATGTGCATGTTGGATTTGAGAAGAGTCATATACTCCTGACTGGGGCCAGTGTCTTACTGCTCTTACTGACTTTCAGAGCAAGCGCCTTGCCAAATGCAAAACCCAAACATGATGATTAAATAAAGTGAACTATGTTGTATCTATCAATTACACTATAGACCCTCTAGTATCAGAACAAATGAAAATTTAATGTGCCCCTCTCTACTATTGGCAGTACATTCGGTTTAGGCTTTTGGAGCCATTGATATACGTTCGTCTGCTCTCTGCTAGTGTTCTTCGCAGCCTACATAGGCCTGTACACAGCAAAAAGTCACCTCTAGTTGGTATAGTCCTGATGAGCAGATCATCACCTGTACCTCTTCCCTGAGGCTTCTAGCTGAGCAAGTTGGAGCTCCCTGTGTGACTGTTGGTGTGCATATGCCCGTGACAGACAGCAGGCTCTGCATTTCCAGTCCAGCCCAAAGTCAATAGGAAAAAGAATTTAAGTCTTTTTTGATATACACTATGATTATTATTATGGACCCCGTTTTAGGCCCATGTAAAATGAAGTTGTTGATGTTAAACACAAAAATATCCAAGATAATTTTATGTCCATTCATAACAAAAGGGGTGGAGGGATAAGAAAAGAGGGAATATGCAAGGGATCGATGTTTGCTTAATAGAAAAAGACACCATCTGTAGGGAGAAAATTGTAAGGTTTTTTAAGACTATTACAAAGATTAGAGAATAAAAATAGAGTTGGAAAAAGCAATAAAATCTGTAAACATTAATTCATAGTGTGCTTTTTTTGAAGTATATGAGATTTTTTTCCACAAACCTACTAATAGGGTTCTAAAAATGAGTGAGAATAGCAAATTGCTTTTTCCATCTCTGGGATCTATAGCTTCACCTCTACACATGAATAAAAACATTTACCAAGAGGCAGATACTTATTTCTTTTGTTTATGCTCAGTCTCAGGAATTTTTCAGCTGAAATCAATAATTAAAATGTTTATTAGCCATTGTGTTATAAATTCAACTTTGTTAAACACAGATGTATATATATCTCTTAGATAACTGAGATATTTATGTCCAGATTTTTTAGCCAAGTAACAGAACTTGGGAGGAGAGACAATGTATAACTTCATATTTACTTGGTAGATACTGTATTCACTAAGGAGATTCAAACAGTTTGGTATCTTTTCATTTTCCTTACATAATAGAAAGTAGTAGTTCTTAAGAAAAAACAGATTCACACACGGTTTATTTCAAGTGTTACAGCAAGCATGGGCTTAACAGAAAAGCTTCTAAAAGATCACAGAAGAAATGTACTAAATGATTACAGGAAGTAGAACTCCTGGTGCAACCAGAATTTCAAACACTGTTCTGAATGAATGTAAGTCTCTGATTAATCAAAAATACTTATAATACCTACCTGAGGTTACATATGTAGTTTTATATATGCATATGGAGCAAGATGATTTGAAAAGAGAAAATGAGACCTTAGCATTAAAATACATATTTTGGCTTGTAATATCTCTACTGTTGTCTATCTATTTCTTTACTGTTGTCTGCTGTCTCTACTGTTGTCACTGGTGCTTAGGAAAGAGAAGTGTTATTTTAAAAATTTCATAACAAATTAGCTGAACACCATCTTTGTGTCAGATGTACAAGGTATCAGCACATGAACCAATTTTCAAAAGGAGTGTTTGAGCACATGTTTTGGATAGAAGAGGGATCGTGTGTTCATACACAGTACTCTGCCATAGAGGGGCAAAGGTTAAATAGACCCACACTTCTGTTCCTCCGCTTACCGTGGCACTCTGGCCAGGAATGGTTTTACTGCTAAGGAATGAAGACATGGTTCTTGCTTGTTAGGCTCTTGGGATTTTAACGCTGAATATAGTGAAATAATCCTAAAGCTTTTGGAAGCTTTTCTTCAGATATTCACAGAAATATAAATCTGTTTTTATTTTTCTGAAATTTCGCTTAACAATTCCACGCTATCAATTACTTCGCCCTGATGAACCAAAATGTAATTTCCTCTTTTTGCTCCTTCTGAGCATCCGTAGCTCTGAAGTGGAGCTGCGTATCCAGCTGGCAAGGTGCTGACACAGGAGTGCCACTGCTCTGGCAGACTGCTGCTGTCCTTTGCATTCTGCAGCAGTCCCTTACCGAGAATCAGTCAAGCTCTGCTGGATTCTTCCTTCCAGCCACAGATCTAAATCCACGAAGCAAAATAGTTCAAAATACTATGTTGCTCCCTTGCTCTTCTCTTTACACCAGTGGTGCTAGCTCGAAGTACTTCATTCTTACATGCATCTCTGTTTTTCACTTCATGGCTTTTCTGATAAAATGCCTTAGTTTAATGAACACGTGAAATGCTGCTCTTCTCTGAAACTCTCCTCAAAGCAAAGTCTGCCGCAAGAAGTCACTTACACCTAGGGATAGCAGGGTTTCTGTGATAGCCAGAATGAAAGGTGATTTTTGTTAAAAACTTTCAGATTATTTTGAAATCATTAAACTGTGAAATAGCTATTTTGTTAGCTTACAATTTTTTCTACACATAACATTTATTCCTTTTCATCATTCCCTGTTTCTGCTTCTCATAGCTATTAGTTGCATCTTGCTTCAGATGAAAGCGTAAACTCTGAATATGCCTCATATCTTCTTGCTCACTGGCCTAGCACAGTGAAGCCAATGGTAGCATCCACATCACTTCAAATAATAGTCAGCCCCCTCGAAGAAACCATAGGTAAGCAACACCCTTCTCAGTATTAACAGTCACCAGGCATAGGTACAGTTCATACTGTAGTACAGCATATTTCTTAGGAATTCTATTCTGTGGACTGTACTTTAATATGCATTTCTTAGGATAAAGCTATTATTCTATAGGCCAAATTAATACATCCACATTTTAAAAGGAAACTAATCATCTGGATTTAAACACTATGTCTTGTGTTTGCAAGAGTGGAGAAAATTGAGTCTAAGAGGAAACCCATGATTATATATCCAGCGTAATAAACACTAACAACGCATTTCTACAGGCTATTTAGAATTTGCGGTAATATGCCCTCTATTTAGTTCTCATTTATACATAATGTGATAATACAAACAAAATCCTTATAACTCCAAGAGTTACAGCTCCTCTGAGTTGTGATCAGAACTGGGCCTTTAGTTTGTATTGACACTAATCTGCCAAAGTTTCTGACTGACAAGGAGCTCCTTCAAGTTTTGCAAAGGACTGGAGGACTGAAAGTCTGCTGTACTTCTGTGGTCAAAGGCACTTTGTAGTCAATGGCTCCTTGTAAAAAGCAGTGATGGGTTGAATTTTGTATCCTTCAATTAGCTTCTGGTTAGGTTTCTGTAAGCTCCTGGAAGGATAGTTTTTAAAATATGTGTATTTCGTTAGAAGCTGAGCATGCCAAAATATGCCCTTCTCTGCTTTATTTGCTGTTGCAATTTGGAAATAAGTAGTGCAGTTAAAAACAACAGCTATTTTGAGGCTGTTAGAGGATGTAAGTATTATGGAAGAACAAGGTTATTATTTCTGTGTGTTTTTCATTTAATTGCCAAAAAGTTTAGCCAGAATGAAGAAAAAAATATTCATACTGTGTAGAGACTGTGAGATGAGTGTCACTTTAAATACTCATCCCCCCTTTTTTAACTCAGCTATAAAGAACAGACTTAGCTAGGGAAGGAAAGTACAGGACTGGTATACTCAGCTGTATTTTCAGAATACTGGATACATTGTATGCAGCCTGGCATACACACCAAAAAAAAATGCAAAACCAAAAAAAAAGTAAACAGGCACTCTAACAATAATTCATAATTAATAATTCTCAGCTAAAGGAAGAAAGTGTATCTGGTGAAACTACAAGATAGGAGGGATACTGAGCTCCTGCTCTGCCAGATGGAAAGAAGATGGGTTTTGGATCTACCATGGCTTTCCACACTTGGTCTGGAAAGTGCAATGCTGTGTGTGAAACAGCCAGTTTGCTGGTGCATTCCCATGCCAGAGTCTCTCTTGACACTGCTCAAAAAGGAAGACATTTATTTAAATGAGAATAAGAAGAAAAGACCCCCAAAACATGGTCAAATCCCCCAATCTGTTAGTCTATTATAAATATCACAGGAACCCTTTAGGACAAGAAAGATCTCCTTTTTTTTTCTGACTCAGTACAAACCCTGGGCAAGGAAAGGTTAATCCTGAACATTGATGCCCAGTTTTCAGTAGGGAGTAGCTCCTTCCAGCCTAATTTTGTCTAGATTAGCCCACAGGGACCTCTGTGCTCATAGAGCTGGACTGCTTCTTGTCCAGCAAAACTCAGTTAAGGTTGCAGATTCTATGGGGGAGGTACTCATCATAGGCCACTGGTCAGGACTGGGACTTTTCAGTATTACAGTAATACAAATAATACATTACATTAGGAGGCTTTGAAAGAGAAATGTTTGACTGTATTGAGCAAGGAACGATGTTTGATGTACCTCCAAGGTGGCAGTCAGTGGGTGAGCCTTGCAAAACTCAGCTGCTTCTCTCTTAGCAAGTTTCCGCCTTATAAACAGTGCCTTTGTTTTCTGTCGATGTGGGCTCTGATGCCTTAGATTTCCCTTTGATGTATGAATGAATCCAGTGCTTCAAAACAAAACTCAAGCTAGAGCTGGAAAAGCATAGGGGGAGAGAAGAAAGAAGAGAAAAGGAAAATGTAGTTTTGAATATCCACATTAATAAAGCTGGTGAAATGATCTGTATACAGATAGGATGATTGTGTACTTGCTGTTTGTGACCCTTTCGGGCAGTTGAGGCTTGTGGATATACTTGAGGTTGCATGAAGTTTTTTTCTGTTCTCTAGCACCTACCTGTATATGAGCAGTGGCAACATAAAACAATAAAAATTATGACCTCTGACTCTCTGACCAGAAATGGTCTGATTTGCATTGGTTATTTGAAGCGTGCAGTTGTGCAGACAGTGCGTGAACAGCAACAGCTAGCTGTCTTTAAGCAGCTCAGAGGCAGAACTTTGTTTACGCAAAGTGTCTGTCAAATCACTCAGTGCAGCAACTAATTCAGGTGAAAACAGTCATCTGGTCTTGGACAAACTGCAAGCAGATAAATGGGCCAAAGACAAGGCTGCTGTGGCCTGGGGGGGGGGGGAGGAGGATGCTTCTTTCTTTGCACCTGTCTATCCCATGGCTCTTGATCTCTAAGGATCCTTTAACTGATTGGTTATCTCATACGGAAATGGAAAAGAGGGGATATGCCCTCTCTTGCTATTGCATGTCTGTCTGTGTGTGAGAGAGAGAGATGAGGCTGTTTCCTGGGTTCACGGTCTAGTGAGGCCACACAGCGGAGCATGCAGGACAGGCTGCCCTTCTCCTTTACGTCTCAGAGTTGTGAAACAGAGCCCAGCTATACTGGCCCTCAGTTTGGCTAATAAAGTTGTGTACTATAAATGGATCAGCCAGTTGGGACTTGAACCACAATCCTCAGGGAACCTTTCAACAAACCTGGTTTGAGTTTCAAGTTGCAGTGAAATATAAAACGAGGTGGGTTTCATGCGGTTTCAGGTTTTGTTGGAAACCTTTCAACCAGCTCTAGTCAGTAGCTGTTGCTTTTTTAGTGTCCTCACTCTAATGTATCTCTGGTATTTCTAGTTGAATGTGCTTCAGATCAAGGGCAGTTGGAAGAAGGGGTGGAAATAAAAGCCCCTAGATGTGACTCAGCACACTGGGAATTGAGAAAGAGTGCAGGGGATGCCCTTTCCTTGTTAAATTCCTCTTTTTGTCCCCCTTCTTGTGGAGTTTTACCAAAACTTCATTTTCATATGGAGATTTTTGGACTGTTTAGCTAACTGTGATAATAGCACTACAGATCACCTCCTAACTGGCTGGGGCTGGTGGAAAAGGAGCCCTGCAGACTCTGTTTGGCAAGTGGACAGGAGACCTGGAGAAGCAGTTGGATTCCCAGCTGGCCCATGGCGCTTGCAGCCGGGAAAGCAGTCTGCACGCTGCCTGCCATGGAGCCGGGAGGCAAGGAGGTGCTCGACTTCCCAGCTGGCAAGAGGAGTGAGAGGCCTGGAGAAGTGGGCTGCTTTCCGTTTGGCTTCGCAGGTTGAATGACAGGCCAAGAAATGAGGTTCAGTTCCCATTAGCCTGTCTGGTTCCTGATTTGCTTCCTTTAGTTAAAAGAGGCAGAGAATACTGATCATGTTTTGCCAGGCACAGAATTGAAGCTGAGTGGCATGGAAGAATAGAGACTTAAATAAGCACAGCTCGCTGTCTCCACGTGCTTTTGTCAGTTCGTGTAACAACCTTGCTGCCAGCAACCTTCCTTACTAAAAGGAGGAAAAAACAGGGGTCACTGGGAGGTGATTGTGCAGTTCTACGTTTGGTACTTAGGGTTGTTTTAAATTATTACAGAACCATTTATATCAGTAGAAACCCATTGTTAGACTAGGCAGCGATGGTTTAAATATTTAGGAAAAGATTAGTATTTAGTGATTCCTTCCCAGGTATATTGGAAAATAATAGTTTGCCTGTTAAAAGGTTATTTAAATACATCACAGGTATTTTATGTGCAGACGATTTAAGCTTCATCTCCCCTGAAAGCATATTTTAAGTATATTAATTTTTTTAAATACATAGTAATTATGAGAAGGACAACAATAGATCTTCTGTTAATATGTGGCTAGCTCCATTTTAAAACCTGATTTTTACTTTTTTCCCCTCATTGCCTGTACTTATTCCTTTGGAATCTGTGGCCTGTTTTTAAAAATCATTCCTGACTTCTGTGCCAGTCTTCACTGGAGTTTGTAATAACACACTGTAATTTAGGCAGCTCTCTGAAGTCCCACGTGTAAAGTTATCTGTGTAGTGCTTGCATGATCAGAATCCAAGACAGCCCCATTTTCACTGAGTGCAAGATATTAACATTTTAAAATGACTTCAGATCCATGATTCAGTAAAAGCCAGTGGAACCTGAACTTCAGGGCTCTCTGCACTGCAGGCAGTAGCACATCTGTTACCTCACTTGTAACACAGTGCTAATAGCCAAGCCTGTGGCAATGCATACTTCAGCTGAGAAGCACCCAAAGCCTTTGGAAGGCGTGAGCAGCCTGGGCTGAAGTTTGTGCTGATGCAGCTTCCCTCTTGGTATCTGAGTCAGCCAGTGAGTCTCATCCAGTGCATTCACAGGTGCAGCTTTAAGTACACGTCTGGTCCCAGAGTAGAGACAGCATGAGTTGCTTTTGAGTTTTACTATGGATTTTTAGCAGATAACATCCATACATGTACATAACCAGGGCTTTTTTTATATTTGAATGCCCTTTATAGTAAGCATACTTTGAAACTGGTCTCCAGTCTCATCACACCACAGCGAAATCCAGGGCTGTGAATGAACTCATGAATACAGTGAATTAGTGGGGCACTCCTAATCTATCAGCACATCTTGGGAACCCTGCGTATCTAAGGACGTGTCTCCAGGGCGCAACACAGGGTTCCAAGAAGACAATCCAGGCTAGTTCAGGTACTACAAGCAGTATGACCAGCTTTCTCTGGCAGTCCCCTGGACTCGTTAATTGCATTGTATCATGTTATCATTGCTCCATGGGTCCTGAGTGGGCTGCTGGGCCCTAATCTTGGGGAATGAGTCATTGGTGAGGCGCTGTGAGTTTATTCATCAAACCCCAGCATCTTGAAGCAGTTTATTATGGAAAGCTGCTCAACTAGCTAGCATCTTCTGAGCCATGGAGGGGTATTGCAGAGTGCCTCAAAATATAACACTGTATGTGGCTAAGCAGAAACAAAAGAAAGGTAATATACTCATTACTAAATTATGGATAGAAGGCCCAGTAATGAGGAAAAACCACAGTCCAAAACAGGCACTCTCAAACCTTTGCTGAACCTCATCAGTATATTTTTATTGAAACGCACAACATCCATGAGGTGCATGAGCAACCTGCCCTTTGAAAGCACTTGTGGTCACCTTTTTTTCAGGAAGCCAGCTCCAATGGCATTTGAGGAGAGAAGAATGCATTACCCTACATTCATTCCACTGGGGAATTGGCGTCCTTGCAACACAAACACAGCGCAAGAGATTCCAGGGAAATTTATTCACCACGTTCCCACTTTGCACCCCAAGCTGGACTCACCCATCCACTTGGGGCAAATGGGTTTCTGTAACTCACCGCTTTCTCAATGCACAGCTCACCTGCATAAGGAAACATGTATTTGGCCTGCCTTTACTGTCACGAAATTCCACTTTTTCCATAATCAGTTTTAATCATAGTATTTATAAGTCGGTTCATTTTACTTTTTTTTAATAACAGTTGATTGCCACGTTATGTAGGCAATAACCTATAAGCTGGAATTGTTTTACACTCATAAAGGCTTAAAATAGCAAGTCTAATTTGTTTATAAAAAAGTGATAAAAAAAAAAGACAATGCCCCATGCTGAGACTTTGTACACCACCTTTCATTCTGTAGTACATCTTTATAGCTGTGTTATAAACCCCTCGTAAATGGGTTTTGTAGTAAAAGTGCTGACACAACTTTAACTATAGAATCTTGAACAGCAGCAAAGCAATAAAAGATCAAACTGTAATGCTAGAATATAAAGAAAGAATCATGATATGCAAAAAAAGAGCAAAAGGTTTTCAGAAGTAGTGGATCCTAATACAAAGATCCTAGATATGGACAAAAGAAATAATCTGACGAAGTCTTAAACCAGCCCTTGGAACATTTATCATTTGGCTTTTAGACTGCCTGCCCAGGAGGCACTGGGCTGTTGGTATACATCGATCAGGTCCAGAGAACTGCTGAAGCTCAGATGACTCTAGTGGGTTTCTGTTGTCTACTTCTGGCATGAACAGCTGACTGTTTGTGAACAACAGTCAGTTTGCACTGCACTAAGCAATCAGTAAACTAGGGACCTGAGAGAAATACGCTTCTGTAAGGGGTCTTTAGTGAGACAAATCCAGTGTAAGACATTCCTGCAGCAATGCAAGCTAGTTGCTGTCCATCCATGTTCTTGACAGCAGCTAAAACAGCATCCAAGTCAACAGCAGCTGTCTGTGTTTTAAGAGAATCCTTCTGGGGTACCATATGCCAAACAAATTTTTACTATTGCTTCACATTTGTCAGATTAAAGGTCTGTTTGAATTAGTGGAGATCATGAGGAAAATTACGAGTTTACCCAAAGAAAGATATATAGCAATTGCATATTGTAATTGAAATGGTTGGGGGGCCCTTTTGAAAGCGGTCTATGTCAGGTCACTTTGTTGTTGTTCAGCTTGGATGTACCTGTAACATAGTGTACCTTATGCAACTGAAAATCAATTTGTTCTCTCTCAATTCTAAGCTACCTCTCAAATTAAGCCCTATAAAACATTTCAAATAGAACAAAGCAAGCTGGCTGAAATAATATTTCATCTTCTGAAATAAGGATTTGTCAAAGCCAGTCGCGTTTCACGTGGCCAAGGAGGACACTGCTCATTTGAAAGGCTATTGAGAATCTGAGAGCTCATAAGTTCAAGTCCATCTGCTGCAGACTGCATGCACTACTAGCTATTACAGTAGCTTGACAATAATCTCAGCATCATCTTTTATTCCAGTCACAAAGGGCTGTCAAAAACCAAATAGTAAGAATTACTATAAACAGCAATGATTCAGTCTCAATGGCAATGGCTCTCTATAATCTAGCAATGTAATCTACTGCTCTACCCTTAAATTGGATATAGCATATGAAGTCCGTCAGCCATGCAGAAAGTGAAAATGTATATTGTCAAGGCCTTTGCTGTCTGCGAAACTGCTGATGAAGAGTCACAAAAGGAGTTTTAAATGCCCTAGAAGAAATTCCAAGTAACATTAAAGTCACAAATAGCAAATTTGACAACTCCCTCTGGACTAAGAAACTGCCTTCAAAAGTTTTATATTAGCTTCATGCATCATTGTTATAATTTATTAATGTACAATTTTTAGTTTTTTCAGACTGCGTGGCTAGGGAATGGTAACTATAACTTCTTTTTCATGATAAACAGCTGTTGAATGATTTGCCAATATTCCCTCCTCTTATAATTCAAAAGCGCATGCATTGCTTTTCATATTTCTGTTTCCCCAAAAGCATAATAAGATACTATATTTATGATTTAATCGATGAAACCCATTCTCTGTGGATATTACTACATTGTTTAGTTTGCTAATGTGCATATTTTCACCTAATCTATTAAAAATCAGATATTATGGCTGCATTAGGGCATATACTGGGTGAAAGCCATCTAACGCTTTGGCTTTTTTAGTATTCAGTATTTCTCTGGCAATTCTTATTCATCTTTGATTACAATCTCAGGAGCTTGGAAAAAAGAGACAAAATTGATAGGCAGTAAAAATACAGAATTTTGAAAAGGTCACCTGCTAGCAGGATTAAAACTTTGATTCCACCTGCTCATTATAACGAATGTACCAAACATGAAATGGCATAACTTGAATCTGTTCTTCCAGCAGTCAATGGTTTATATGACTAGCAAATGCCATATATCATTCTTATGGCAGTCTGTGTGCAGAGAAACTTTTGCCCTGTCTGGGTATTGAGTACACCAACAGCTGATGCAAGTACTGTTCTAAGAAAGGACGTTTTAGATTGTCCAGCCCCTGTAGCTGCTGAAATTTGCAATGCAGGTCTGTTCCTACCTCCTGCAAGTAGAGTGTCTGTCTTGCTGTTTTGCATCTGAGTTTCTCCATGACCCGTAAGACACTATTTCCAGTGCCCAAAGGTGTATAGTATATGCTTGATCTTTTGTTCATCTCTGTGTAGCATGACAACTAAAAGACCATGGTATTGTTTCTATGAAATATGTTTGAATTATAGGATCCTTAACTTAATCATACAATAAAACTCAATACTGGAGGTATTTGCCACATTCCTTCAAAAGGAAAGCATTGTTTAGTTAGAGACCTGACTAAATACATTAAATGTTAATTAAATGTAATGATCTTCTTAATATTTATTATAGGCAAATTCTTCATTTGATCTTAAGCAACTCTCAGGGTAGATTCAGGTAAATGGGAAGAGAGAAATCATTAGGGAAAAATCTACAATTTTCTATTAAATTCCACCTGCAGTATTGTAAAGGCTAGATAGTTCATGTGTCAGATTATTCCCACTAAACTCGGTGACAAAATTCTTGATTTTATTTCATCTTTTGTGTACCAGGTATTATGAACAATCTGCTTTTTGGTAATAGTTATTTGAAATCCTTATCTCTGTTCCTGAAATAGAGTGCTGTAACTGGCAATAGTTGATCCATGGTATAGTGTGATTTAGCTGCTGATAGAAAAATGTAACACTTTTCTGCTTCCCTGCATCACTGCACATAACACTTTCTGCTTCCTCTTGTGCCTCCCTCAAGGATGGATTCTTGTTGTATTCTTGTTGTATTCTTGCAACTCCTTACTAGCGTAAGGAAGTTCAGGAGATAGCCCTGAGGATTCTGCATTACAAACCCTGTTGTTTGTATACAAGCTCACATTGCCCTTAAATATGGAGCAAAATTCATCTGTATCAGAGAAGTGCTAGAGAATAAGGCTTCAAAAGATATTTGAAGGAGAAATTGAGTCACTGCATAAGGAAATATGCAGTGGGAATGTGTGTGCAATATGAAAAGGGTGACAAATATTTTTCATTATTTACGTGCTTGTTTTTAAATAGCTTTCATTTCATATCATTACAAAAAATGAAAGGTGGAACAACCCCCACTTTTGGGGTTTGACACCAAGTCATTGTTCTGTAAAAGCCGTTAACTAATATTCCCATCCCCAGGCTGTTCCCACACATATCATTACAATGATACTGGAGAACAAAGATAGAAGTAATTTTGTCTTCTGTTCTGCCATAAATGATACAATTCCAAATGTTTCAAATTGTTTGGCCAGTACCTTAGATCAGTACAGTAACAGCATCTTAGTAATTACCCAGGAACAGATAAACTAATGGCATAAGCAGATGTTTGCTGTGTAGGCATTTAGGCAACGGTACGAGTAAGTTATGACAAAATAATATTTTGTTTTCATGGCAATGGCCTCAGGAATTGCTGTGCACCCTGCAACTCCATCCTCTACCTCCTCACTTACCTTAGTGCATCAGGTCTACTCATTTGGCCTATACAGCCAAGGCACACTGTCATTTCTGGCCAGAGTTCATGTTCTACTTACACTGACCCAAATTTGAGGTAATCCCATTGATTTCACTGGCCCAACAGTGATTTAAACTGAATGAATCTTCCAGAAGTTTATCTTCAGATCAGGGACTTGGCAATGTTGTAAAAAATCCTTAAGATTTATATGGATGTTGCATCCATTAACACTGTATCTGGACTCAGCAAGTTTTGGTTTTACTCAGAGATTGAAGTGAGTAAGCAGGAGAGGAAAGATAGCATTTAAATTTTATTATGACTTCTTAGAGACTGTGTCTTGGGTGGGGACTACCCAAATCTGGACACAGCATGGAGATCACAAAGGGTTTTAATTATGTCGCTGTAAAGCATCCTAGTCAGAAATGGGATTCTCCTAACACTCCAGCTATGTAAGGAATTAGTATTTTTGTTTTCTTGAGGATACAAGTAAATCACAGAGAAGCCAGTAGAGATGCACAACTGAATTAGGACAGTTTGGTGTTTTTTTGGCTGTTCATTGTCTTGGACCTCATCACTTCTTTCTAGCATATGTTACTACTTTAGAGGGGCAGGAAGCACAGCCTGCTTTGTTACGACTCCATTCTGTTTCTGTTTTAGAAATTGCTACATCACCAGTAGATACAAAAGAAATGAAGGCCATAATCCGTTCACAATTGCACATTAGGTAAAATGACTGAAACTATTCATATAAAAGAAGGTGGCTTTGGCCCTATAATAAAGTAATAAAAAAATTAAAGGAAGTGATAGAGAGATTCAGATATTTAGATGACTACCTAGAATTTTTATCTGTATGAGTAAAAAAAAAGTCACATCAAATCTATTTTAGTGAAAATAGGATGAGAATCTGATCTTAACTGACATGAATTCTGTAATCTGTAAACTAAATTATTCCTTTACTGTCAAAGGAGCATCTGACCTTGCCTCCTTATTTCACCTCCCACCACTCTCCACCCACTTCCTAAGCCAGACAATGCATAGTTCACACCTCCACATAACTGCAGATACAGAATGTGTCAGGAATACCCTTAGTGCATTTCTGAAACCCTTTTGCAAGTGTCTGTCACTCTTTAATACATGTATCCTTCTCTTATGATCGCAGAACAAATAATTAAGTGCACTAATTGGTATTGTGACAATGCTTTTATTTAAATATTTTTAAAAGTAGTAAGTAGTGCTTTAAAGTTCTCCTTTGGTTCAGTCCATGTTCTTCTTTGCCCTCTCACTAAAATCACTTTTGCTGCTTGCTCTTAATTTATTTTCTTCTCATCGACAGTGCTCAACCTCCTTACTGTCATTCTCATATCTTCATCCAGTTCAGTTTGATGGCTACTGCTCCTCCATATAGACTGCCTGTGCTATGCTCCAAAGTAGTCAGCGCTGCTGTATTTTGGCGGTGTGACTGTGCACATTTACAGTATGCTCCTTGGGAAGGCCAAGATGAACTGTATTATCTGTCACAGGCAGAACTGGGCACCTTTTGATCCAAGGTTATCTGGGTATCCGGCCTCACAGGGCATTTGAAAGCAGAGGAAAGATTTACATCAAACATGTGGGCACTCTCAAAGTAATGATCGTTCTAGGGGAGATGAGTTTTCTCAGACAATTCCTTCTTCCATTCAGCTTCTCAGTTCTGCCTGATTGAAGTGTAGCCACCCATATGGTATGAAGATGTCTGGCTGGGCATAGCTGAACACAGCTGGAAATTGGTTCATCTTTTCTCACTTACTTTCCAGAAGTTCATGCTGTTAATGAATAACCTGGGAAGAATCCTGGACCAGGTGAGGGCTTTGAAGGTCAAGAAACAGATGCTTAGGAGGAACCCTCGTTAAATACAAATGGAGCAAAACTTTTCGATGAATTAAATTAAAAGCCCACATAAACATCAGGGACTAATTAATGGTGCAAGAAACACAATAACTGCCTCTTTGTACATGTGATGCAGGGTGCAACCACACAGCTCACAGCATTATAGCCAAGATCCTGTTCAATGAATCTAGTATTCAGTAAGAAACCTTAGAATAGTCCCTGTTCTTAGCTTTCCACATTAAGAATTTTATTTGTTTGGCGTGGGCAGCTGAACCAATACACATCTTTGAGTCCTTTTTTAAGCTTTGTATCAATGCTACAGACAAGATAGAGACTGACCATGCCACTGGGAGGAGGTTTGGAGAGTGACTCACTGTTTTATTTCTAATTTGGTAATGTATCATTTTTCCCCCACCTGCACTATAGTGCCATTGCAAGCAGCTGAAATGATTGCCTGAATGAACAGGCTGATGTCAGATTTCCAGAGCTAATTCATGGAAATCTGCAGTGTAGTCTTAGTTCTGGAGCATGAATCGTGCAAGAGAAAATATGATCTCTCTCTTAACGGAATGATTTTTCTAAGAACCATGATCCAGAAAAGAATGTCACCTAGTTACCCAGCTATAGGCCTGTCTGGTTACATCTCATGATCTCCCCACCATGTAGGCAACAAGCTGTGAGCCAGTAAGTGTGGTTTCAAAAGCTGTATGATTTTTGAGCACTTTGTTTCTTTCCCTATGGTTTTATTCTAGGTGAGTGCACATGAGCAATTACAATTCTTTCTGCAGATAATTGGCACTAATGGTATTCTTAGTTGTAATTATGAAACAGCACTTTGACTGCTTGTACAATGGCTGTAGGTACAGTAGTGTCAAGAATCCTCTAATCTGCTTTTAAAGCGATTCTTTCAAGCTAAGCTTTCATGATCGCTGTACCTTGTTTTCCCATCTTCTACCCTGTAAAAGAAAAGGAAGCATCCACTGGACTGTGGTGGTAGTCATTCACAGAGTAAAAACTATTTGTTCATCTTAAGTGAATGTAGTTCTCATACTGGTTTACTGTATACATTACTCTGACTGTAACTGCTTTACTACATTTCAACTGCCTATTTCAGTAGGTATGAATCACAGAAAGTACTGACAACTTGTTAGAATTGGTCCTATAAACAATCCTTTGGTTTTAACCAGGCCTTTGGAGGAGAAAATACAAATAATACAAAGTGAAAACCCTTTATACTTCTTTCTCAACTTATCCTGAATAATGCCCAAACTAATATCACTTCTTATTATTTCCAGTTGTTTTACACAAAGGCTGTTATATTTTAAGGCCAGAATATGTGCAGCATATGTTAAGCTATTTATAGATTTACAATTACCTCATCAGACAGAATCAGGCAGATGGTAAACATTACTACTAGGCATAAGTACATTTAGAATCAGACATTTAAATAAATTCAGATCTGTCTCAAGCTTATTTAAAGGGTTTTATCTCTTAAGCCATTTGAGGTGTCTGGTTCTGCTGAGTATATTTGTATCACTTTAAGATATCAGGCTGTATGACCAACAGCCTATAGATAGCTGTAGAAATGAGATTACATTAATTCTTGTTTTTTGAACCTGACACAGGCAATTGAACTAGTAAGCCAAATTAATGTGAGAATAAAGAGAATAAAACTTTTAGATTGAAAATGACAATGGCTGACTTCTTTTATGGTGTTGAAAGAATATACATGCTTCAGGGAACATCAATTGGTCTCTCTCTAAAGCTGAAAGACTTCATATAGAGATTAAAAAACTGACAAAGATACATGCCAGAAGGCCAAATTATAATCTTTCAACTTCAAAACCTCAGGCTATGGTGGCTTTTCACATGAATCTTACAGAAGAACAAAAATAAGAGTTCAAACTAGATCTGAGAAATGAGTGAGCACTTTAGTTGAATGTGATTAAAGTTCTCCCAGACTGCTTAAAAACATCTTTAGGTTCTTCAAAAATTGTTATTTTTAGGCAATTTAAAAATATATGTACAGTTAAAGGGTGTTGACAAATGAAACCAAGCAGTCAGAAGAGCAGACTTCATAATTTGAATTGAACTACCTGGGTTTTGGGCTTCTTTTTTTAACCGTTAGGACTCATTTTCTGTGTTCCTCCAAAACTCCTCACCTGATGCACTGTGATACAAACCTGTTAACCTGCTTTTTCTTTGGATGGCAGGGAAAGAATGCAATTATCCAAATTCTACCCTGTTACTACAATGCTATTCCAGAGCAATGTAACGAAAGTCAAAGCAATTCCTTCAGAACAGCTGCATTGTAGTGGAAAACAGAATTTGGCCTGAGGTCTCTTCAAGACGCAGTCTGGCCCGGGGGTCCAAAAATACAAACCAGAGGAAATATGAAATGATGTATCTAGAAATCCACTCTCTTAAGGTAGATAGCATCCCGCCAAATGCTGGCTGCAGGAAGATGGGTGACTTCGAAGTCGGTGCTGCTGTAACATCCTCATCTGTGCAGCAGCTCATACAGCAGTGTGAGCAAGTTCCCGGGCCAGTGGGAGCTTGCTAATGCCATTGGGCACAGTGTCACAGGCTGCAGGGAAGGAGCCCTTCCAGCAGGGTCCTGGCACCCAGCAGGCACAAGCTCACAGCTCCTTGTCAAAGGTGGCTATACCGCTCCCAGCCCTGGCCAGACCCAACAAGCTACTGACACCTGCTAGTATTTTTCTAAAACTTTGGTTGAGTTAATCTACAAAGTGCCTTGAACCACTACCCCTGGGCACTGAGTAACAGAGGAGTGCTGTGTGAGCCAGCAGTCTAGCCCACAGAGCTCCTCTATACAGCCAATACTGGGAGCATGGAAAAAGGTTTGCACAACCTCCACCTCCATGAAACAGTTCAGGCAGTTACATCTGCTATGTCCATCTGTGCTACCACAGACAGTCCTCTTTGTCTGGTTCAGATAATGTATTTCATGCTGGTAGCTGATCTGTAAAATGGATATCCACTAGGACATGCCCATGGGCTGGAGGTATACCCAAATGGGCGTTGAAATCTCCCAGCCTTTCGAGATACCCTCTGGGTTTTTTCAGTGCTGGACTTCACTGTTAAGTTTAGGATGCGCTCCATACTCTACTTGAGGGGTAATGCTTGCACATGTCTTACTTCAGGTATTTTCTTGGACTCTAGTTACTCTTTAAGAAGTCTCATTGGTATCTGAGAATTATTAGGCATAGAGTAATTCTGCACACCTAGAAGAAAAGTAACAGTGATGTATTTGCAACCATTTCTAAAATGGTTATGGTAATTTACCATGGTAATTGCCACATAACTGCTAGGGAGTTGGATATTTTTTTTCAATTTGCTGTGTAACTGTATTCTAGAATCTAAGCTTTAGCTGTAAGTCTAAACCTTTAACTTTTACAGTTGAAAAATAAATCTTTGAAACACTAAATCTATCTCAATGTGTAAGAAGATAGCGAGCACTGTTGTGATTGTACAGGGGTTGGTTTGAGAAGGGTGATGAGGAAGAAGACCATGAGTGGGACCACTGCCCTATGATGCAGCAGTCTCTGCATCTCTACACCTTACTGTGGATACCTGCAGAAGATTATCTTTAACAACCATATAGAATCATAGAACAGCCCAGGTTGAAAGGGACCTTGAAAGATCATCTGGTCCAACCTTTTGTGGGAGCTTCGATAAGATTTTCCAGCACCCTGCACAATCACATCTTGAAAACCTCCAGTGACAGGGAGTCTACCACGTCCTGTGGAGGTTTTTCCCCTGAATGATTGCTCTCACTGTAAAAAAAATTGTTATACAAAGATTAAATATATTTGTATTATATATTGATACAGACTGTACAGGACACAAAGCCATCCTAGACACCCTGTGGACTTCCACATTCAACACCAGATACATATTACCATCACTTTTTCTGCACATTATGAAATAACAAACAAGATATCTTTATTTGGTCCATGAGTGCGTTAAATCCTAGACAGAGTTGAGTCTGAATACAAATAATCTTCATACTGCAGCAAGTGATAAATGTAAATTGTTTGTCCAGCACTGTCATATCTATCAAACTCTATTGTTAAAAATACAAAGTAGAGTTAGTATAGAATGTACTACTGTGTTTAGACGTCATGCTTGGTTTCTTTAAAGGACTTACAGGTCTGTCTTTGGATATATAGAATTGTCTGGGGGCTTTAGGCCATTTTATTCCATACAGCATTAACATGCTAAACCTAATCTCTGCTGCCAAAGACGACGAGTGAACATAACTCTCCTATTGCAGGTGGCTCAATCCTCATTTCTTGTTGTTTGAAATTCACTCTGGTCTTGTATTGCTGTACTTTGAAACTTCCCCTTCTTCTTCAATTGCCTTTTTAATAACTGAAACCATATCAGGAGGGGCAAAAAACAAATTAATGAAACTTCTACAGATAAAAGAAGCAATAATAAGCTTACCTTCAAAAAGCTGCCTGATAGTACAGATAAATCATGGAGAAATAGAAAGCATAGTGTAGTCTAGCTAATTATAAATGGATTAATACTGCATGTAGTCAAACCCTAAATATTTGGTTTTGTGATCGCAGTAAAATGCAATTACTTCTACTGCAGTTTGTTACTATAGAATCAATAGGATCACTGTACGAATATGTAGAAACCTTTGAGAGATGTAGTTTAGAGAGTCATGTTTTGCAGTGCTCAAGTCATTTCTGATAAGAATGCTGCTTTTTCTTTGCTGGTAGGAAAGATCTTGCTGCATAACTAAATCATAATTTCTTTCTTCATGTAAATATGCAGTCTTGATTTACTAAGTTGTCAAAATAATTGTTAAAAGTAAGTTAATCATTTAGGTCCTTGATGTGTTTAGCCTGTTTCTTATTAGTTGCTTTAATTTGGTTTTATGTAGTTAAGAGTGGGCTACTTTGATCTGAGATTGCTCTATTTCATTCAGTATCTTTAACTTCTAATGAGTGTAATTTTAGCAATAATAGTGGTTCCTAGCCAAACTGTTGTATCAAAGTCTTTATAAGGAAATAAAGGAATTCACGTTTGTGAAGAGAGCTAATCTTAGTTTTCTTCATGAATCCGGAAGAGAAAGGGGGGAAGTTACTCTAGTTGTCAGTAAACTGGCAAGGGCCATTTTATCTGAGCTTTTGAATAAGAACTCTGAAGAGTACAGAAAGGAAGCTTTCTGTTTATAGATTCAGAAGTTTTCTGAGGAATGCAGAAAAATTATTCATGGAGAAATTGAAGGAAACATTTGTATTTTATCAAGTAATTGTAAATACTTAGAGTAGTGTAGTGTAGCGTCTGGACTATATTCAATACAATATAGTTTTGAAGCATCCAAAACCAGTAACTGTTTTCAAAGGAGTTCAGCTCACTTCTAGATCCTTAAGTGAGTGGAAAGTTTGGAAATCTGGCCAGTGGTGTCACACTGAGAACTTCAAGTGGCTACATGCTTTGAAAAGTCTCTCCTTAATCTTGTGCCAAATGGGAGGTGAGCTCTATTGATAATTTGGCCCAGGGTTTTGTAGTTGAAAGTTTGGTTGTGAGTCCATTTGGAAAAGTGACCTTTAATGAATTTCCTAAACTTATTTCCTAAGTTTTCTCTATTACCAAATGCAGTGACGGGAACAGGAAATCTTCTCTAACGCTAAGATTTAAAACTAGGGATGTTGAAAAAAAGTTGTATTTCTTTTCAGTTTTTCTTACAAGATACACACTGGAAATGAACTGTTCCAGTGGGGGCAGCAGTAAGATGCTGTGGAATCATTTTTAGTGTACATTACTTTCTGAACTTCAAGGAAAACTATTTTTTCACAATTATACCAGCTCCATGCAGAGCATAAAGCATAAATCAGGAGAAGAGTTTGCATGTTTCATATGTCAGCTGCAGACATGTGCAAGAACAACTTACAGAAATTCTGGGATGTGAAGCCAGAAAATATACCTTTTGCCTCCAGCAAAAGTGTTTGATTCTAAACGAAAATTGGTAAGAAGAGACGAAGGAACAAAAGAACTACAAGCAATCTCTTCGCACTGTCAGCCGCAGAATCCAGGGAAAGTCCCTGGAGATACAAAAAGATATTGCATATCTTTGCCCTATGCACAGCCTTTTGGTTGTTGCTGCTGAAATTCTTGGTGCTATCTTTTTGCCAAAAAAGGTCTTGTACAAGAAAAGTAACTTCCTGCTCCCCTACTCACCAAAAGTAAGATTGCTTGATGTTGGCAGAAGAAAGCTGGTGCTGTGCCATATAGCCACCTCACATATGAATTATGTTATACATATATGATACAATGTAGATGACACAACACTAGCTGTGCGCTGAAAAATGTAACATGGCATACACATCAATTTTTAGCAAAAAAAGCCTGATGCCATTTCATTGTACAGGTGCAAACCAAATGTTTTTAGTGATAAGCAAACCTGCCCTAGTTTTCAAGGCTGAATGGTAACTTTAACAGCAAGGCTATCTTCTGAATATATTTCTGTTTATCTTTATATTTCACTGATGATATTGGAGTCGTCAGAAAAAGGAAATACTTAGCCTGCCGTAAGGATAAATATGTGACGGGAACATGTCTTGCAACAGAGAGATTTCACAGCTGAAAAAAGTTGAGCACAGTTCCTAGAGGCATGGCTTCTTTTCAGAGGCCTGTGGACTACAAGACTACTGCTTCGTGTCCCAGTAAACTGCACGTGCAGCAATAAATTCAGCCCTAGGATCAGTGATTCTGTTAATTGAGATTGGCAGGCACAATGGGGCTACGATCACAGTCACATTAAATGATGCATACTGACTGGACTGAAAAAACACCCACATTAGGACAACCCCCTAGTGACATTCCTCGTTTTTAAGGATATCTGAGAGGACACCAGTAAATGTATTCCTATGTTTCCATCACGATTACTAAATAAGCTAATTAGAAATATTAAATGTAGGCTATTTGATTGCTAGAGATTTAACAGTACCTGCAAATAATTGTATGAATAGGGGCATGTGTTAGCCTGCCATAGGTATACAGTAAACAGAAACTTTGCATGCAATATGCAATCACTGAATTTTAACTGGATAAGGAATTAATGGCTATATTTAAAATGGTCATCAAGGAAAACATAGACTGGTTTGGGAGCCCATTTTTTTTATGTACTTTGTTCCATGAGGAAACCTGAAGCATCCTGATGGTTAGAATAGGCTTCCACATGAGAGTTTTTCCAGTGCATTTTTATTTAAAACTCAAGTTACTGGGTGACACCACAAGCAAATGTATCTGTAGAATTTCTGAAGGGGTGGAAATTGCAGCACTAAAGGCACAACTCTGTGATGGTTTAGCAGAGGGGGAGGTGGAAATCTCTGAAGCTAGCTTTGCCTGTGGAAACACTGTCACAGGAGGCCCGCTCTGAGGCTCAAAGCAAAGTACAGTTTGACATGTGAAAAATGCACATTTCACTAAACAGAAATGCAAACTCTATACTAATACATCTTGCTCGAAAAAATACAATTTGCAGAGATAAAAACAATAAAATTACAGATAATTTATTTGGAATGTAAGGTAAAAACAGCTAATGTTTCATGATATTTAGGTAAATATCATTAAACTAGTTAGCTGTGAGTCCGCACAATATAGCTACATTACAGGATTTCTCTACAGGAAAAAGTAATTTTATAAATAGATCAGTGTCATTTCAGCATTATTACTTGACAAGTGCAGAAATTTGCAGAACAAGTGGTAAGTTCTCAAGTGATGGCAAGTTCTGCCTCCCTGGGAATGTGCGTTACAGCAGACCCCTTGCCGCATGATCATGCAGTGACTCAACCTACTGCGCAATATTTGTTTTCACTCTTACTCCACTCTTCAGGGGAAAGGGCCAGCACCTTTTGCAACTTTTGGTTATCCATAAAATTAGTATTAGATGACCATGGCAGTGCCCAGGGCTTCGTGAACGATCCACCACTGCACATCTGACTGTTCGCACCACGTGATGAGTTGGCCACAGGGTGGACCCCGATGTCAGCTGGTACTTGTAGGTAGCCACAGCCCCTTAGACCTATGTATACTCTCACGGCCAAGGTACCAGTGTCATTCTGGGGATAAAGATTCCCAAAGATGGGTCAGGCTAAGAAGGCTGGCGGCTAAGAGTTTAGCACGTACATAGTCTCAGAGGCTATCTGTCAGCAAACCTGTGTGGGATCTGGGATCCTTCAGCAGGCCTCTCTGTTGAGCCCAGGGACCTACAGTTCTTCCCATTCCAACATGGCCACAGGTGGGGAAGGACCTTGGCTTCTGTAACACAACATGAATATGTTAATGTTGGGTTTAGAATTGCAATTGCACCACCGAATAAATTGGACCGCATTGTAAATTAATCTCATGCCTAATTTCAAGCACAAAAGTAATCCCAGAGAAGATTTCAGTGCTTTGCAGAACTGGGGTGTTAGAGGTTTGTTTTTCTGGGAAAGCTTCTGCTGTTTCATCTGTAAACTTAGCTAGATTCACTGATGTGAGAACAATGGAGCAACTATAACTTACTCCAAGTAAGGACAGCAGTGCATAGTGCACAATCACAATGTGATCTTTGAACACCAAAGTGATTATGTCAGGGGCTAAAAATCAAGATGTTCCCATCTCTCCCTCTCCCAAAGAAGATAAACCAGAAGAAGCCAAATGGTTTTGCTTCTGCCTTTCTCCAGGCTATGGCCAAGCATGAAAAATTTTAGCATAAAAGATTTTTTGAAGGTGTTTTAGAACGTGCAAAGTGACAAGGCGGAATGAAAGTGTCATCTCAGCCTTAACTCTCAAGTCTTTATTAAGGTACATCTTGAATTTCTTTTTTAATTTCTGTTAACTGTAAAGTGTCAATGTTGGAGTTTTAAATTATAAATAAAATGTTTGGTTTGACATATTTAATAAGATCTCATACCAACAGCCTGTCTGAATTGTTAATAGTTACCATAGCAACTTCACAATTTTTCTATCATTATTTGCAGCCTTTGGTCACATCATTTTAAAAGTTTGGTTTCTGTGATAGCATAGCTTAGTTGCAAATTTATTCATACCATTCTTTTTTTTTAAAGGGCTACCCATTTCTGTCTCTCTGCAACAGTGTCAAAGTTCCTAGCAGTTAAAAGCAAACTTGCTGTCACTTTTACAGCATTACATAGGCAGTGGCTAAAACAGTGGTTTGGGACTAAGCAAGAAGCAAGATGAGTCCGTGGTTGGTAATTAGCTTGTGGTTAACTTTGATAACTTTGAAAAAGTCCCAAGTCTGAACTGGCTGATTATCAGGTTTAGGCTTTAATGTCTACAGATTTAAATTTTCCATCTATAAATATTTAAAGAAACAGATAACTCTTTGTATGGATAACTGCCTTTTTTTTTTTCTCTGTGCTCACTGTTTTGTATATTAAAGTAGATATTTCAGAGAGGAAAACTATCTTCTGTAATGTAGGTACAGCACCCACTTCATGTGGTCCTCACTTTAACCTCCTCTCTGGGTCCCTCTGTAGGTTCTCTGACTATCAATTCAAGGTCCAACTACCCAAGATAAGATTTTTTTTTTTTTCTCTCTATAATGTTTCATGGCAGTTGAGATAATTTTTGATACTCAGGACTAATTGTCACAGGCAATTGAAGGGGGGAGATTTTGCAGTAATTACAAACCACATTTGAGGTGGTTTTGCTAAGCTACTTTTGTCTCTGGATAGTTGTTTCATGTCATCTGAGAGACTTCAGTTAGTTGACCTTTATGGGATGTGTCATAGTCAAGATTTCTTTTTCTGGGCTTTTTTGTTTTGTTTAAGGTGTTGGGGGGTTTTTTTGTGGGATATTGTTGGTAATTATGATGCATTGACTGAATAAGGAAGCATTTAATAATTAATCTGTGAGATTCACAAATTTTTCTTTGGACATATGCCAACTGTGAATGGATGGCTGTAACTAAAAACAAGTATGTGAAGCAAATAAATGGCACAATCAGTAAGCTTTTCTTGCTATATCACCTCAAATGATCCTTTCTTTGGCTCTATTCCACTCCTTGGGGTGACAGCACACTCAATCCATTTAGTTTTTATATTTTTCAAAACCCACACACCCCCAAATGTGTTATTACTTACATCTAAGTAATACAGTTCTATATGCATACTGCTTCTGGCGTGCCCTGCAAAATCCCTCTGTATTAATTTACTCTTGCCTTTTATTCTGTGTCCTTTCATCTATGCCTGCCATACTCCAATAATGACCTCAACATCCATCCACCTCTTATCTACTCCATCCATTTCCCTCCCAAATATTTTTGTGCTTTTTGACAAAATGATCACAATGTGGATGTATAAAGTCTTCAACTTAGCCACGTGGGCAATATTATTCTAATGATCCTAGATTTTCTTTAAAGCTATGACTTAGCAACATTTAACCATTTTTATAAGTAGGAATGTGTGAAGTCCCTAAATAGTTATAAAGGCATCATATTTTCTTTGTATTTTTTCTCTGCACATTTGTCCACACAGCGGTCTCGTTTGTGAGTCTTAAGGTAGGATTAAATCTTTTAAGAAGCAGCAATTACCTGGCACATTGTGTCTTCCCTAAGACACAGAACTAATAAGAAATATAAATACTTTCAGGGCACCTTCTCTGCTATACACAATGGCAAATTTTTTTTTTTTTAAAAAGCTCCTAGAAGCATTTGAAGGCAACTCAAATGTCCTGCATTAAATGTACCTGTTAGCACGTCACAATAGACTTTGATTGCTTAGCTGTTTTTTTATTGGCGTCCCACTGACACATTAGATAAAACGAAAACCAGACTGAGTCCCACTTTACCAAGATTATCAGTATTGAAAGAACATTCAGGTACTGCTTCTTAGAAGAGTATGGTGCTGGAGGGAAAAAGCCCAGAACAACCTTGAACTGCATTGCCTGTTGCTCACTGATTCTGTTCCTCCCCTGGCAGAAGTCCATCTCAGCATCATTGCAATCTACCAGTGGGTGCTGCTATGGACACGGGCAGAAAGGAGCCAAGTGTGAGATAGAGAAAAGGCAAAGACAAAAAAAGGGAAACCCTTGACCAAAACAAAGAGCAAAAATGTGATGGGTGCTATGGGTACTAATGGAACAGCTCTACAATTTCAGTTTAAGTCCTGCCACAAACAAGATTTTCTACTGCTCTTCCAAGTGTTGAAAAAAACTCTAGTCTTTAAATAGCTAAATGTTACATCTGCAAATCATCAGTGGAAATAATCCATCTGTAGTTTAAAATGGAGAAGTATTATCCTCATGTGTTTCAAGAGCTCAGGCTTTGAACTGTTTTACTCTACAGCTGTATTCTAGTCCTCCAGAAGAACAGCCAAGAGTGAAATGAGACAAATGAACTTGAGTTTGGTTTGCATGTATTTTGTAAAGTGTTTCCCTGAGTAGAGACACGGAAGAGTATCTGAGTATTTTAGCAGATCTGATCTTCTTCCTGAATATCTTCATTCTTACAGCTGCTTTCCCTTTAAAATCCTCACACAGGAAATACTTTCCATGTCCGTTGAAATCTGTTTCCTTCTGCACCCTCACTCACAAGCCCTTTAAGGGATTTGTTGGTTAAAAGACTATGCAGTAATTACTTTTGTTGCTACAGTACTGTGATAGATGAGACTGCGTGTAGCTCCCATACAGATTCACCACAGAAAAGTACTGTTCGTATTCGAGGACATTTTGAAGATTGTTTTGCAAGCATAAAATCCCACATAGGTCCATGTATCTAGTCTTGTAATTTTGTGTCTTAAAATAGCTTTGACAAAAAGAAATTTGACATAGATCAGCTGGCCTGCGGCACACGGGAGAGGACCATCAACAGTCTGTTCTCCCCTGCTCCCACGTAAAAATAAAAAGACGGGGCTAGAGTAGCAAGAACAGTCTCAGCTGCAGACACCAGCTCTGCGGAGGCCATGGAAATGGGCTGAGCAATTACAGAGAGCTGCCTGAGAGCCACCAGTTCCCTTTGGCTGTCCCATGCCCCCACCCCCATGCCAGTGGGCCCAGGTGAGGTGTGGCAGGCAGAGCCTTGGGGCACGCTTGGCCCACTGCCCTTGCCCAGGAGCTGCGGTGCTGCACCAGCCCAGCTGTCCTGTATGGTGTCACTGGCCAGACGTGACGTTTTGCATGTGAGGTCACAACAAAGTGCTGTGAGAACCCAATGGCAGTGGGATGGGTTCGTGGGAGCGCGTGGGAGGGATGAGGGTAGCCTGCGGGTTGTGTCTTGTTCAGCTCTGCCTGCCTTGTAGTCATTTGAGCGATAAAGAGAAGAAAGTCCACATGTTCTAATTCCAACTCCATGTATCCAAACTCCTCCATAGTACTATCATCCCAGCGCCAGGCAGCATCCACAGCTTCCCAAAGCTGAATTTGCAGGCAACAGTCATTTAAACGCTAACATCTTGCTAGTGCTAGTGCTGCCTTTGGGCTTCTCTAACTTTTCCCCAGGGGACTAACCTAGTGCACAGCTAGTGCTGGATCTGAGGAGCTCAGGCACAATATGAAGCAGCATGTGCAGGTATGCAGGACGTGCCAGCAGGCTGCACGGTGTGGCACAGCCTGGCACAGCCCTGGGTGCCTGCTGGCGGTTCCTGGGACAACTCCACGCCCTGCTCTGTGTACTGTCCCCGGGGCGTAGCTGTAGGGTCTGCACTGTGCAGATGGGGCTGGCAGTTCCCGCAGCGCTTCAGTCCATTTTGATCTGAAATTGATCAGTGGTTTTTTTCAAAAAGGTGTTGGAAATCGATTTGCAAATTAAGGTAAATCAAGCTAGCCTGCTACATTATCCATCATTTTGTGAATAAAGTGGACATATATTGATTTACGTTGTATCTTCTGGTAGCTCTTTGCAACTCAAAACTCTATATGTGACTGGATAGTAGGTGTCCTCTTCTTGAGGACCTAAGTTCTTCTTTAGGCTTTTCATAAAAGGCTTGTTGTGTTGTTGATTGCCTTCTGTCACATCCGTTCATGTTACATCAATTCCTGTGCCAATGTGACTGAAGGTCAGCAAAATAATATTACAGAGTGGTAAAACTAGAAGGCAAATATGCCTGTCTGTGGATGAAATATTGTACCTACTATCAGCTCAGATAGTGAACAGTCAGTCCCAGTTTAAGGCAGATAGTTAGGATTCTGTTATCTGCTAGAAGTGGGTAATTTTCTCTAACCTTGAACTATCCATGGAGGCTGAATACCTGTCCCCTCTATCTCTAATTGGTGCACTGCTGATGTGGCCAGTAGTTTTGTACATTTTCCCCCATCAGAAAAGATAAAGGAAAAATAGTTATTACGTAACAATAATCATTCCACCTCCTAGCCTCAGCTTTCCAGGAAGGGACTGAGCACATGTGCAGTACAGCCTAGGCAGCATGAAGAAGCCTGAGTGTAAAGGAGGGGGAATCTGTCCCTTTCTGCTAGCGAAAGAACAGGAAATTGGGCAGAATGGTTATCATAAATGCATGCTGGAAATGGAAAACAGTTTGCAATGATGCTTCCACCATTAGGCCTCATTCAGGAGCAATCTATAACACAAAAGTCATTTTGGATTATTACTTACTTATTTTTCTGCCATGTGTATGTTAACCAGAATTTTTAACATGTGCATGGTGGGTTCTTTGGGGTTGCATTACTTTCTTTGTGCTCTTGACTTGTTTTGGTGGGGTTTGGTTTTGGGGGGGGGGGGGGGGGGGAGGTGCTTGGCTGGTTGTTTGCTGTGGCCACGAGTTTGAAATAATGCAAACAAGTTTAATAGACTTGTTGGTAGTACACATAGGTCCCCATGGCATAGGGCCTGAGGGCAGCCCCCTAGCCCAACAACATCTAACACCACACCTTCAGAAGTCAGACTGTTTTTCAAACTTAGTAAAATCTAATTTAAGCCCTTCTTTCCCTCAGCCAAAACAGACTTCATAGAAACCTCCCACTCCACATGCAGTCCCTCAGCCTTTATAGGAACCACCTGACCACTTTCCACCTGGACCTGATAATTGAAAAGAGCTGGCTGGCCCCAAGCCCTGTGGCTCTTTATGAGGCAGACCACCCCCAACACACATGCCTTTTTCCTCAAAACAACATATGTTTTTTTGAGGGGAAAGAAACTTTTAAATGAAAGATGGCAAATGTTATAAAAAATACCAAGCTCCAAAAACATTTATATATTTTTAGAAGCTGTAATGTCTTCACAGATGTTTTTTGGAAAGTAGACATATGCAGCATCTGTGCATACATATCTATGTACATAGAGGCACAACTGCTTGACCACACTGGTCAGGTTCCTATGAGGAGATATCAGGTAAAAAAAGCAGAATTGTATAATCCTCCTGGTGTTTCAGACCTATAGATGTGAACCTGCTCATCTCTTTCCATTTTGTACTGCTCTAATACAGTGTCGTGAAAGGGTTCAGAGAGATGGAGTCCAGATTATGAAAATTTGATGACCTGTCCCGCTCATTCCCTCTGTTTCTGACTCTTCTTAGCACTATCTTTCATGGCACCAATATGGATTGGGAATGCTGGTTTTAGGTACTAAGAGCACGATATCAACTTCCTTTTTCTAACCTAGTGATTTTGCCATTTCAGCCTTAGTGTTCTCCTCTTTGTATGGACTTTCATCACTATGAGGAAAAAAAGCCCCAAACTATAATTTCTACGTATAATTTGTAAAATAGAAACATCTACAGTTAGAAAACTCTCGGAGGGGTTCTGACCCTGGTAATAGTCTGCTAAAATACCCAGGAATCCAAGAAAAGGACAGGTTTAACAAGGCCATTTGCTAAATCTAAGAAAAAAGAAAAGGCAACTAAAAAAGAGCATGCAAAAGTCAGTTAAAATCACTTCCAAAGGGCAAAGAAGACAGGAGGTCAGTAGTCAACAAAATGACATTTTGGCTGTAAAGAGTCTTTATTACACCTTGCTCCTGTATCACATGAGGAATGATAAGGGCTCTTTTCAGTGGGAATGTCAGCTTTGCTTCTCTCTCTTTTTTTCACCTTGTTTTAAGTGCCTCTGCTGTGATTCTTCCATGGAGGGGCCTTGAGTTGTCCCTGATTACTAGCTGATATAACTTTGTCTCACATCATTTCTTTTCTGGACTGTGAATCCAGAACAACCTTGAGGCTATGTGTGAAGGTTAAAAGATTTTTCTCATCCTTGTTCCCCTTTTCCAGTAATCTAATATTGCATGAGGCCCTATGAAGGTATCACAGAGCAGACTTCATTGGGGTGTCTTGTCTCTGTAACAGTAGCATTTGCTAAGAACTAACTGGTAAGAGAGCAAGTGGGAATGTGACAGAGATCTCCAGATAACCCATACTGAACATCTTAGTTCTTTTTGCTGGCAAGGTCAACAATAGCCAGTTGTTCCTTTTTCTTTTTTTTTTTTTTTTTTTTTTTTTCCTAAAGGAAATTAAATGTAAAAGATATGTTAGCACGGCCTTAAAGCTGAGATTTAGACATGTTTTCCAGTGTTATGATTCCCCCAGCAACTGTAATTCGACTTCACTGCACATTCTACTGTAAGGCATAAAAATTAACATCACACTGTATACAGCAGAATGTATTACCGTAGCACTCTGTGAAATACTGTAGCAATTTGAGAACAGCATTAAGTTGTGTCTACTCCAAGCTCTTGAATAAGTGTGTAACTTTAAGCATTAATATAGAAGTTATTTGGTTTTGGCTTATGTTTACAGTCCACAGTCCCAGGTTAGCAAGATTTTGTACTTACACGTAACTTGCAGCACATGATTTTTTATTTTTTGTTTCTTAGGGATTACTCAAGTGCTTAACATCACATGCCATCTTAAATACAACCTCCTGAGACCAAGGCCACTTCCGCTCAGGGGTTATTTGAGCAGCTGCTTATATCTTTTGAATCTTCCACTTTTCAAGCAAAAATTTCCCGTCCTTGGTGACTCTTTTTTATTACATTTAAAAATTAATTTTAATAAAGCTTGAGCAAAAAATGGTTCATTGTTTTTGAGAATGAGGTGAAGCAAAAAGGTCACTTTTCCCATTATAAAAATTGCATGTGACTGTTATTGAACAACTCAAAAGCCACAGCGGTTGGGCTAGGAAGCTTACATTTGGCAGGAAGTCAGGTGTTTGGGGGAAGAAGTGCCTTCAACTGTTCCGGTAAAAATGTATTTTGCTTTGCTGAGCGCTTGGAAACCATCGCTCACTCACACTTGGTAGTCCTTTAACAGCGGCCTTCTTTCTCTGCTTATGTTCCAAAAGCAAATGGGCTCCATGGCTAGTGAACAACGAGTCAATTAATGACTTGGGGAAAATATGATAAATTTATGTACTGGAAGAAGTAGAGATGTGTGTCATTGCACCCACTTTTACTACTTTTTCAGCTCTCCCTTCCACTCTTAATCTACTGTGGCATCAGACCTTATGCTAAGTATGATTTTACACTACATAACCATGCCTGGCATGTTGCTCCCACTAAAAGGGTATAAAATATTGCAGAGTGAAAGTTTCTTGAGATTTAAGCCACTGCTGTACTGCTCTAACAGACTGAACTTAAAACTCTTTTATTCTGCATCAGTAAACTGTGTGGTAACTCAGAAGCACAGATATGGTTGTAGGCAGTTTGTAAACCAGTTAATGATTTTGTACTTGGTACACAAGATATGGAAGCCCAGGTTTTTAGAGCAGAGCTTATTATTGCGGCATGTGGAGCCAGCTGGTGCTCTGCTGAGAGGACTGCTGGTTTCTGCATCTTTTATTATCATAGAATACATACTGGAGCCAGAAACACCTCTGCCTGGACTAACTTCATTTATTTTTCTGGCCTCTTCATTCTTGAAGTGTATGAATATCCTGGGGAATGTGCACACATGGCAGCTAAGACAGCTGTACATGTGAGTAACACTTGGTTGTTAGTTATGCTGTCTGTTGCTGGTAGTACTGGTAGTGACTGAGCCATGCTGGGCCAGCAGTCTCACTAATCCTCTAAAGGGTTTTCCTCTGCCTGTGCAACATGGATCAGCCTCCTGAGGCAGCAGGAGGCTTACAGCCTCACGGGGACAGCCCCATGGCCTCAGTGGCTCTGAGGACACAGAGCGAGCACAGCCTCTGTGAAACCCGCCGCCAGCTGTTTTGCGGTTATAACCTTGTGCGGGCCTAGTTGCAAAGATCAAAGATGAAGGAAGGAGCACAAGTGTTTCTACAGAGAATCTTATTGCAGTAGATGCAGGACCGTAACCCTGAAAGCACAAGGCATGGGAATTGTTGGGTCTCGGTACAAGACGACGTGAACCCTTTCCCATTTGCAAAAGCAGCTTCCTCTGTAATGATCAGTAGCAAACAAATAATTCAAATATTTCTTCATGTATTGTTTAGGAAATTAGAGCATTTAATATTAAAATAGTGAAGCGAAACATTAACAGTTTTAAGTTAGATTTCTCTGCAAAACATGAGGAGGAACAGGCAAAGGGTTTCAGCAGTGGTTTAGTCCCCCAGTGAACCTACAGACTGCAGAGTTCATGAACAGATGAAAAAATAGTGCTTTTCCACAGTGGAATACAATGTTTTTGGAATTACAATAGCATATGAATTTAATATCTCTAAGAATAACACATTTTCATTACTGGGTGGATACAGAAAATCTGGATTTTTCAGAAAGGGCTGAGAACATGACACAGTATAAAAGAACAGGCTCAGAAGGAGGTTTGTAGAGCTACAGGCACTTTCCTCTGGAGACTCCTCAGAGCTTGCTCCTGACAATGGTGGTAAACATGATATGATTAAATAGATGCCAGTTTGAACCCTGTTAAGGCTGATAAAGGTAAATAATGATTGTGATTTGGGTTGTTCACAGTCTTATCTGCAGTAGGCAACCCCCAGCTTCATGTGCCAAACATCTGTTTAAAGAGCCAGGTGCTCCAACGGCTCCCAGCGCTCATTGCTGAGGATGAGCCGAGCACGTTAGGAAAAGCTTTCCAAGGAAGCTCTCGCTGTGGCACCTACATAGCATACAAAGGAAGGCTCCAGATTCCACTCAGCTTTCCAGGGGACAAAATCAGAAGAGATAATCATAGTCACGCAAAATAGCTGTGGGTCCAGGTGAGAATAGTTTACAGCTTTAAACTCATTTTTTTCTAACTGTTCTGCAATCTCTTATACCTGCATTGACGGACAGAAAATTGTTCAATCACAGCATCCTAGATGAGATTAGTAATCCAGTTCTGAAGTTGTTTGAGCAAGGAGTTGCCACATCATCTAAGAAAAAAAATTGTGACATTTGTACTTTTATCATGGGTTTTTGCACATTTCTGATGTTCAAATTATTGTTCCCCTCTTCAAACTAGTATCAGGAAATCATGACCAATAACATTGTCCAAAAACTCATGTGGAGTTAAAATTGCATCTCCACCATGTCTCGAGGAAAGCTGATGAACCAGAGTCTTTTGACCATGTGTATCAGTTCTGTTAAAAGCCAGAGTACTTGCAGGCATCTACTATTAATGTACTTCTGTGGGTTAGGCATTAAACTCAAGTAGTACCTCTGCATTATGGGTTTGAGTCTTTCCCTTAGAAGCTTTTTTGACATCACTTGTATTTTGAAGGGACTCCATCTGAAAGATTTGTTCTAGCAGCATTTATACTGTAAGTCAATGTTTATTCTGTGGTGCTCTAAAATGCATTGATATATACAGATTTTTCAAATTTGTATTTCTTATTAGTGTTGGAAGTGCAGTGAGTGGGGCAGACTCGAAATCATTAGATTTAGGGAGTCTTCAATATTCAGACCCCTGAATAAACAGCTGCACTCTTCAGCAGATTATTATAATAATAAATACAGTTTTATGGAACATCTGTGCCCAAAGGCCTCTTCAAAAGCACATTTAAAATGTTAGCATATTGCAATCTCTTCTGCTTCTCATCACATTGCTTTAGCTGAATTGGGAAAGAACTGCCCACAAAATAGTCCTGCCAAAATGTCACAATAATCAGAGTTTACAGAGAAAATGGTAAGGTAAGAGAATAATGGATGAAATATATATGATTACAGAAGATTCTTGGTTTCCCTATAAACAACACTTTATCAATGTAAACTGCCCCAAAATATTGCTAATGTAGGCTTAAGGCTGCGATGTAATGCTCTTGCCTTGCTGAGAGCAGGACAGCTGGCTGGAGAGCAAGCAGGACAAGGGAACTGATCTTGCCTTTCTACTTGGCATTTCTAAGACTGTGTCTGGAATATTGCAGCTAGTTTTGGAGTGCCTGAGGACAGCAGGGAGTCCAATGGAGAGCCGCTAAGATAGTCAGGGACTGGAACAGACAACGTATGAGGGAGCTAGGTTTGTTTAACCTGGAGAAGAGAAGGCTCAGGGGGATATAATGTCTTTCACTACCTAAAGAGAGATGGAGCCAGATCCTTCTCAGAATTGCATGGTGAAAAGACAAGAAGCTATAAACACAAGTTGCAACAAGAGAAATTTTCGTTGGACATAAGGAAATAATTTTTCACAGTGAGGGCAGTGCAGCAGGGAGCAGGCTGGCCAGAGAGGCTGTAGGATCTCTGTGCTTGGACATTTTTAAAACACAGCTGGACAAATCCTTGAGAAACATGATCCAACTTTGAAGTTAGACTTCTTTTGAACAAGAGTTTGGACTAGATGATGATCTGCAGTGGTCCCTTCTAACCTCAATTTTTCTTTTCTGTGATTCAATTCAGTTAAGTTACAAACTGACCCCCTTCGCTCTACACTCTCTGACATTCCCTAAGGTGGCAAAGCTCCCCACAAATTGGTCAATAAATGAAGTGTCAAAAATTACAGAGAAGGAAACAGCATGAACAATCACCACGGCATACATTGTCTTGAATGCCTGCATTATCTGCACACAGTCCAGGGGTTTGTGTAACTAGTTGGGAGCTGTGTGACCAGAATATGAAGACTGAGGTATTCCTATCTTGAAGGAGTACACTTCAAGTTGAATCCACAGTGTCAGTAGAGGTGCACAGGATATTTTCACCAGGAGACTGGCAGCAGAGTAAGGCCATGTTGGAGAATGGTTTCTCTAGGGCTTAGCAAACGGAAAGGTGGAAGGCAGGGTGAGACTGATGAGAGGATAACAGCCTGCAAGTCCAGGGTGATGTGAAGGGAGGAGGCTTGGCATTTGAGCATATGTAGTTCTCACTACCTGCAGCTGAGATTTCATTCAGTAAAGAGATGTTAGACTTTATTCCATAGTACTCCTGATAAATGGTAAATGTTTATTAATTCCATTGTCTTATGCTAAATGTTGTGATACAGATTGTATTGGGTTTGCATGGCAAGGGGGGCTCCAGGGGCAGCTTCTGTGAGAAGCTGCCAGAAGCTTCCCATATGTCCAATAGCACCAATGCCAGCTGGCTCCAATACAGACCCGCCGCTGGCCAAGGCCGAGCCCATCAGGATGGTGGCAGCACCTCTGGGGTAACATATTTAAGAAGGGGAGAAGAAAACCTGTGTGATGGCAACTTCAACCAAAGAGAGGAGTGAGAATATGTGAGAGAAACAGCCCTGCAGACACCAAGGTCAGTGAAGGAGGGGGACAAGGTGCTCCAGGCGCCGGAGCAGAGATTCCCCTGCAGCCCATGGGGAAGACCATGGTGAGGCAGGCTGTCCCTCTGCAGCCCAGGGAGGTCCATGGTGGAGCAGATCTCCACCTGCAGCCCGGGGAGGACCCCACACCGGAGCAGGTGGATGCCCAAAGGAGGCTGTGACCCCATGGGAAGCCCACGCTGGAGTAGGCTCCTGGCAGGACCTGTGGACCCATGGAGACAGGAGCCCATGCTGGAGCAGGTTTGCTGGCAGGACTTGTGACCCCGCGAGGGACTCATGCTGGAGCAGTCTGTTCCTGAAGGACTGCACCCCATGGAAGGGACTCATGCTGGAGCAGTTCGTGAAGAACTGCAGCCTGCGGGAAGGACTCACACTAGAGAAGTTCATGGAGAATTGTCTCCCATGGGAGGGACCCCATGCTGGAGCAGGGGAAGAGTGTGAGGATTCCTTCCCCTGAGGAGGAAGGAGCAGCAGAGACAGCGTGTGATGAACTGACCACAACCCCCATTCCCCATCCCCCTGTGCTGCTGAGGCAGAAGAGGTAGAGAAAATCGGGAGTGGAGTTGAGCCTGAGAAGAAGGGAGGGGTGGGAGGAAGGTGTTTTTAAGATTTGGTTTTATTTCTCATTATCCTACTCTGATTTGATTGGTAGTAAATTAAGCTAATTTTCCCCAAGTTGAGTCTGTTTTGCCAGTGATGGTAATTGGCAAGTGATCTCTCCCTGTCCTTATCTCGACCCATGAGCTTTTCATTATATTTTCTCTCCCCTGTCCAGCTGAGGTGGGGAGTGATAGAGTGGCTTTGGTGGGCACCTGGTGTCCAGCCAGGGTCAACCCACCACACAGATTTAAGTAACAGGGAACAGTTAAGAAATCTTAAGAGTTAAGAATTCTAATTCTTTATTGCCTGATGTCCAAGATTTAAATTTAGAAGTACTTGCTACTCTCTGAGAACTTGTGGCACACTAGTGAGCATTAACTCTGTTGTAATGATGATTTGGAGTAGTAAATATAAAAGAAAGATGTAGGGGGGTACTTCAAACCCATCAGTAATGCCTGACTTTATTCATACTGCTATCTCTTTAGCTGCTGTAAATGAAACTCTTTATAGTTTTATCATGCTTCAGGTTGCACTTGTGCAGCTTTCTTTTATGCATATAAGGATGAAAATACTTGATTTTCTCTGAGGTTTTGCTGCTGATAACTACCTACCAGCTAATTTGTTTGAATCTTGACTTCTAAAAATATTTTATGACAAGAATATCTTGGTGGAATAGTGCAACCTGTCAAAGTTTTTGGTTCATAGCAACATTTACTGACTTTTCGTTACTATTTTTGTGCTATACCCATGTTAGTAACAAAATCACAGCGCAAGCTTAACAACTTATCACTAGAATAAACTATGCTAACTATCATACTTGAGACTGAGAATTAAAGAAGAATGCATATAATAAGTTATTTTCTAGCAGTCAGTTTTAACTGACAGTGGGGAATGTTGCCTGCTTTCAAACATCTTGTCCAACAATGAAGTATAACTTAAAAATATTTTTAAATTGTCATTGCTAAAATGAAGTATTCCTGATCAGCAGTTAAAGGTGTGCCTGTAATTCATGATGCATATGCCCAAGCTAGTATTAAGCTAACTAGATATGACGTAAACCTAAAAGGGGCTTCAAACCCCATCAGGGATTTGTTCCACTGCTACAGATCCCCCTAAGCTGCCACAGCACTACTGTTGGGCATGCCTGTACCCTAAGCAATCTCATACATAGTTTGTTACATTAAGACCAGTTTACACAGTTTCTGTCAGAAAAAATAAAGATAAATATACTATGATAATGCATCTACATTGCCAACATTTTTAACTGAGTGAATGAAGTTGGTTTTGATCAAAATATTCATGATTTGTGGAGTCTCTGGGGAAAAAAAAAGGTAATTATAATTAAGGCTGGATGGGCTAGCCTCCATCAACTTACAGATCCCATCATAACAGTATAGCTTGTAATCTTAACTGAAATAAATGCATAGGGCTCTCATTCTGATCTGGTAGCCTTTGACACTGGCCTGGCACTAGGATAAATAGCTGCGGTGGCAGAGGGGTGATGAGTTAGTCTTCCAGTATTTTCTGATGGACTGGAGTTATACAGGACCCATTAAACCAATTAGCCCAAAAGCCTCTAGTTCACTGAAACGTCCTTTACTTTAAAACATAGCTAGGTGAAACTATTGCTTAAACTTTTTAGTGTTTACTTAGCTACTTCATCCAGTAAATCCCTAATAAAGTAATCACAATGTGATATGCACAGGGAGGAACAACATTCCCTTCATAAACACAGCAGAGAAAGAACCAAGATATCTAAAACTATTACTCTGTGGAAGGTTTGGGTGGGGCTTTTGTGTTTGGTTTTTTTTTTAAAAACACAGCACATTCCATGTGGCAGCCTGGCTTTTAGGAAGCACTATTGGACCTTCCACTGCAGGATACAATATTTTCAAACATTCAGATGAAAGCAAACAAGGTCTGAGGTTCTGCTGTCTCACTTACAAGTTCAGCTATAGACAGGTAGATAAGCTTTTGCTTAAAAACGATGGCACGCCTGCTGCCTCATTAAGTATAGCTAGTATAAGCACTGCATTAACTGACTAATGCACAGCAGAATGCCAAATGGAGTCTAATCAGAGTGGATTCCAATTTATAGGAGAGATGAGCCAGTAACTTGAGGTTGCCCTCATCAAAGAGTGCTGATATTGTCGTTAAATCTTATTTACTCATCTCTGACGTTAAATTATAATCTGAACTATGTTGTTTTCTCTGTTTTTGTGAAGGGTTTCATCAGATATGGTTTGAAGGTACTTACCAGTTTTAATTGTGCTTCCTTGCTGAAAACTGAGCTTATGAACCTCTGATCATAAACCAAAAAGCAGTGGCTCTAGGAACTAGCAAAGGTTTCTGCTTTAACTGCATAGTTAATGCACTATGTTGCAATTGACACAAGGTACATGTATGTGTGCACACTGTGTACATACATTAAAGAGTATTAATGAAAGGGAAATGTCTATAAGCAGAGTGCTGGAAAGGACCAGAAATATGACACCCATCTCAGACTTTATTTTTGTCCTGGTGTAGTATTACCAGTCACCCAAATTTGTCAGTTCATAAATGGTCCCTGTAGCCACAGATACTGAGAGCACGGAATACCTCCTAATGGGTCACGACAGGCTGTCAGTTTTCCAGTAGGAAAACTTGATTAATCTCTTTTTACATGGCACATTATGTTTGCATTAGCATGAGCTGTTAGGCAGGCTATGTTGTTATTGCCCTCTTGAGCTATTACTCAACGATATATTTAGTGCAGCTTACGTGCAAACTTTTACGACTTGAGCTTTACCTTTCGTTGAAAAGGTCATGAGTTCATTTCCCAGTGAGAATGACTTTTCAACCCACTTACCTGAAATACAGTGTTGCCATTTTTAGCTGCACTGCCATGTTCATTCCACCAAAGAGAAAAATATCTTGGAAGAGCACTTAGAAATAAAACAAAGAGCTGACCTTATCATATTCTGCTTTGTAGGGGCTTACCTGGTATCTGTGCAAATGGTCCCTATAGCCACAGCTATTGAGAGCGCAGAATACCGCCTAATGGGTCGCGACAGGCTGTCAGGTTTCCAGTAGGATGCTAATTGATTATACAGCTTTCAGACACACAATATGTTCATCCAAAGCCCAGCATTCTACCTTTTTGCATCGAATGCTTTTCAGCCACACCGTGCTGGTTTTTATGGTTTCAGAGCCAGAAAACAGATGGAGGTGCATTTCAGGATTTTTAAAAAGTATATATTATTTGAACTTAAATTACGTGTTTTTACAGTCAGCTGCTGTGAAACTAATTATAAGGAGTCTATGCGCATTCAGTTCTGCTTCTTTAAACATGCAAATAGCTCCCTTGTCATTATTATGGTTCAGTGAATAGGAACAGGGCTAAGGAGGGAGTTTAGCTATTGATTTTTGTGGGGCAGGAACTTCACTAGAGAGCTCTCCCTTTTCTGACTTGGGTGGATATTGTGTAAGACCATGACAGTAATTATTCTCATCTCTGCTACTTCAGCAATGTTTAAACCTGGGCTTCAGGTTCCCTAATTGCAAAATGGGGACGGTGATCTATGCATTCTGCTGAGGAGGGTTTAGGCATGATGGGTAATTTTTGCATATGTGCCAGTGGTTACTACTCAGGTGAACAAGGTGAGCAGCATACTTAATTACTCAATGTGAAATAGCAGACTGTTGTATTCTCTGACTAGCTATTTCTTAGCTGTGTGGTGCCAATGCTATCCCTTGCCATATACAATCAAAAGATGCTGCAAATTAAATACAATCATCATAGCAGCCACAACTACCTGAATTCAATTTGCATGTTTTTCTGAGAATTTCTTCCGGGGATTTGTATTTTCAGCAGCACCTAACTTTATCATTAATTCCACAAACCTGGCACGGACTAGAGTACATGCAGAATTATTACCGGTCTCTATTAGTGCTCTATTAGTGGAGCAGGCAATGGTAACCAAAGCCTATCCCTGGCTGAGATCCCACACCGTGGGTCTGCTCCCTCAGCTGACCTGTTGCATTTTTCAAGTGGGTTTTCCAGTGTGAATTTGTTCAAACCAGAATGGGAATTACTGACCCAGTAATACCCATTATTGGAAATGAATTGAGAAGTTTCAGTCATGCTAGAGAGTACTGGTACTGCAGAATGTCCTGGTTTGCCTCCCTGGAGAAAGCCTTTCATAAAAAGTGCATATATTTTAAAATCTCTCATGTAAACTAGGTATTTGTAGTGTTGACTTGTCACATTTCTTGTGGCACAAAAGGATGTGGCACCCATGTTTTCTCCATGAGGAAGTAAAGAGCCTTCCCTGAGCCTTTGTGCAGAGAGGCAGAGAGCAGTGCAGCTCAGCAGCCCTTCCTGGTGCAGGATTCCTCAGTACCAGACCTAGCTGCCATAGCACAGGGAAGCTGTCTAGGGTATCTTCTTGCAAGCTAAGGGCAGAGCAGGTTGTCCTAGAAATTAAGCATTTGTAACCAGCTTCTTGATGGCTAACTAACAAAGTGTACAAGCACAGGTTGAGTTCTGATTCGAAATAGTGTAGAAATATTATAGTATACACAGATTTAGATTTCTTAGTGACCATTTTTTCTGTGCATCAAGCTAAAGGAAAGTGAAAGCCTTGTGATAAATGTACAATACAGAACAATAGTTAAACCTGAATAATAAGACCACATGGTCTTTCTTTGAATCCATATTACTAAATGTTCTGAGCTTTGTCTTTTGCATCTGTTTATGTCAGCTCTGAGCTATTGCCTGAAGGAAGTCTGATGTGACATGACACAATGCAATGTTCATGTCACCTGGTAATGCACTCTGAAAGGGACCCTGATTTTTTTAACGTGTTAGACATGGAGACTATTAATCGCGATGCTTAGCTGCTGTATTGTTTTGCTGCTAGTCATAGCTGTAACAAAAGCATCCAAGATTTTATGGCTAGTACAGTTCAGCTTTAAATTTATACATTCTATAAATGCCATAATACTGTTATTTTAATCTGTAAATCAGGTTTGTCGTGGGCTATACATTAAAAATGGCTCCTGTGTCCAATATAACTCCTAGCAGCCCCAATTTTGGTGGATAAGTGTTGATTTTAAAAGGACTCTTATGCCCTGAGCTCATCATACTCCTGACTGCCACAGAGCAGTCCATGCTATGGAAGATCAAGAGGGAAAAATATTTCTCTTAGTGAAGCCTTTATTCTTGGCAGGCATTGAAACTTAGCTGGATTTTCAGTTCTACCATTCCCCAGAACCAAGAGATCAGTCATCTTTTTCAAAGCTGAAACAAGTGGGAGTGGTGGGACCAGCCCAGGCAGTTCTGTGCTATTTCATGAAACTCCTTGAGCTCCTCCACAAGGAGCTGTGAGGCTGGGGGCATGCCATGAGCACCCCCCATGCTGGCCAGTTGCAACCCAGCTCCACCCTGAAAGGTCTAAGCAGAACGCTAAGCCCAGAGAAATTAGCTTTATTCTAAGGCTGGCAACAGTACCTCAGCATTGCGCTGACATTGGTACAAAACCTTGGGACCAGGGCTGGCCTGAGTGCAGCCAGCCTACAGTGTAAAGAGCACTGGTCTGAACAGAGTGGCATTCAACAGCAAAAGGAAAAAAAAAACCCTTGGTAATTTTATATGAACATGGGGCAGAGGAGAGTCAAAAAGGGCAGTACAGGAGTCACACGACACAGGAACCTCCTGTGGCAGAGCTCATAGGGAGAGGGTGAAAATTCACCTTCCACTTGCAGGAGCAAAGCCAAGGAGAAGAGATCTGGATACCAAAAGCAGGGAAGGAGCCAGGGAACACAGGTTAGCTAAGATTTTACAAGCTGCCTTTAAGCCTTGGCACACGCAGTGCAGCTGCCAGTGGCTGCCCAGCCACAGCAGTCAGTGGGTGAGCACGTTGCCTGTGTGCTGGGAGATGGGACCCCACAAACAGTGACACTGGAGACCTGCAAGAGAGGAGGCTGGCAGGAAAGATAGCAAATGGGCAGCTGCAGTATGAGGATGTGTGTTTGCTGGTATTTGATTTGTGTTGTCCTTAGAGAGTGTGACATCCAGGCGTTGCTGATAACACTTCTTCTTGGTTCCTTGTTTTGGCCCATCATTGTCTTGACACTGAGGTCAAGCTAAAGAGCAGCAGATTGAGGCTTCTTGACTTAGTTAGATGTCATTATATCTGAGAAAGGCAATGGGAAACATATCACAGTGTGTGATGCCTGCACTGAGAGATCAGTACTGCCAGAGCTGAGCAAGTGGCTAGTGTTCCTTTTTGCCATCAGACGTAGCTGAATGTCAGCAGTCGAGTTTCTTTCAGTTGTCTCCATGAGTATTTTAAGATGCTCCTGAATTAATTTTGCATACTGTCTGTTCAGAAGAGAAGATTACTTATGAAAACAGGCTAGTTCATGGTGAGTTGGTGTGAATCAAAAGAAGCATTGTTGCTGACAGGTATGAGTTGATCATATATTTTCAAAACTTCCAGGAAGCCATGAATTTTGGAAAACTTTAGTCTGTCTTTTTCTGTTACTGATGCTACTCCTTTTCCTGTCTTGTCATTAAACAGCAATTCTACCTGGTCAGACCAGCAGCTTTACATTCTTAATTTTTTTTAAAGAAAAAAGAAAAAAATACTTTGCAGCTGGTGTTTTTTCAGATAAGACTTATGGAAATGGAATGCCCTCACTCCCCTGCAAAAGGAAATATTGGGAAACAAAAATTAGCATAATTTTCCCTCGATTTCCCAAGTTGTACATGGCCTTATTTACTAGGGAAAAGTTCTACTTAGTCTGATTGTTTCCTTCCCTAGAAGGACAAAGAAGGTGTTTTGCAGTTCCTGATGAATGTTGCTCTGGTCACAGCTGAATAGAGCAGGACACCATTCATTTGAGCAGTGAAGCTAATCCTGTTATTCAGGACAAGGGCCCTTCATCACTCAGGCTGAAGGGAGATTCCCCAGACCTTGATTCCTCTCCCACACATGCTCACAAAGCTGGGGCAGTGGCAGCAACAGGGCTCCCTGGCAAGGGCTGGGACCAGACCCGAGCCAGGTGCTGCTGCCTGTACCCATAAGTGATTCAGTGAGAAGCAGTGGGCATGGGACCACCTTCCTTTCTGCAGGTCTTATTAGTTATTTTCCATTCAGGCACTGTTTTCTGCCTAAAGACAAAAGCAAGTATTTTTTCCTATGTAATTTCATCAGTTTTCCAATTTAGATATAATTTCAGCAGTATTGAATGCAAAAAAGTAGTACCTTTGGGGTAGCCTGTTACTGGGAAGGAAACAAAACCCCTGTTCCTAATGCAGGACAGATTTTAGATGTTTCAAACTAGAAAAGGACCCGAGTTACCTCTTTGTAACACACTGAAAAATAAAAATCTGTGCATTTCCAGTAGCCTGCATTTGCAAAGGTTCTGATCATAAAATGTGGTGGTAATAAAACAGATTGTGCCCTGCCTGTGTACCCAGTTCTTGAATGCTTTATGATTGTTTTGCTTTCTGATGCCAGCATTCCTTAACCTAGAAATCTTTCTCCTCCATCCAGATTTCAGAGCAGGATGTAAGACATGGTAGATAACACTATTAACTCTATTTACACAGTAATCTCTCCTTGAATGTTTGAGTAAGAAACATGCAGATCTGTTGTGTGGTAGTTAGTGAAAAATTTTGAATGGGCACATGTGGTGTTTGGCCAGAGAAGAGAGTGAGAGAGAGCGCAGGAGTGCCAAAAACAAAAATGTGTGCATGCTGGCTCACAGTGTGAGGAAGCATGTAACCTGCATTGCTCTGCTCTGTAGTCGTTATGGTCAAAACTTGTTCCCTTTGACTTAAGTATAATTAACAAGAGCAAAGTTTGGCCTCTGAACTGCAGAAACCCATGCGTGGTAGTCTTTTTTAAAATCTCCTCATATCTGTATTTGTAGATAATTTTGGTATTTTAACACTGTATATTTCTGGGCTCTATTACTGGAAGATGTGTCTGACCTTAGCCCTCTAATTGTGCAGTAATTAGCATCTAAATACCATGCAGAACTCCCTGCAAATCAACCAATTGGAATATTAATTCTTAATCTAAATATATCCTAAAAAAATTGTAGAAGTGCAAATTCAGTCTGTACGTCGTGGTTTAACCCCAGCCAGCAACTAAGCACCACGCAGCCGCTCACTCACTTCCCCCCCACCCAGTGGGATGGGGGAGAAAATCAGAAGGAAAAAGGTAAAACTCGTGGGCTGAGAGAAGAACAGTTTAATAGAACAGAAAGGAAGAAACTAATAATGATAATAATGACAATACTAATAAAAGGATTGGAATATACAAAACAAGTGATGCACAATGCAATTGCTCTCCACTCGCCGACCGATGTCTAGTTAGTTCCCAAGCAGCAATCCCCCCCAGCCAACTCCCCCCAGTTTATATACTGGGCGTGGCATCACATGGTATGGAATACCACTTTGGCCAGTTTGGGTCAGCTGTCCTGGCTGTGTCCCCTCCCAGCTTCTTGTGCCCCTCCAGCCTTCTTGCTGGCTGGGCATGAGAAGCTGAAAAATCCTTGCCTTAGTCTAAACACTACTGAGCAACAACTGAAAACATCAGTGTTATCAACATTCTTCTCATACTGAACCCAAAACATAGCACTGTACCAGCTACTAGGAAGAAGATTAACTCTTTCCCAGCCAAAACCAGGACACAGTAGAAAACTGTTTTCCCTGCATCTGATATTTCTGTGCAATGAGGTGGTTTGTATTTTGAGTGTATCCATAGTCACAGGAAAGTGCTTCTGAAACAGTGTGGGAGATCTGATGCCTCCCACTTAGTCTCATGGGTTCAGGCCCAGAGCCCCAAATAGCGTTATTCTGTATATACACTCCAAGAAAGAAAATCAAAATGTGCATCAAGTCACATCTTAGATTCCATTATTGACCATAACCATATGGCATATCACAAGTCTTTTTTTTATTTAGTAGAACAGTGTTAGTGGTAGTGATACATTTTATCTAGACAGCTTTGTGACAAGTTGTAGTCACAAGTACCAATCTCCCAGGATATATCCAAGTAATGAATAATTATAACTAGGACTCCTCATCTCACAGACAGTGGAAAGGTTAGCATATCCTTCCCACTACCTACCCAAGAGCTAGAGGAGCTCTCACCTGGTGGATGGCCTGGCTCTTCATGTAGTCCGGATTCAAAGAATACCTGTCTGCTTTGTTTTAGTACTGGAAAGGCAAAATTTAATCCAATAATTTTATGAGCAGAGAATTTAAATTCTGCATTTTAGTTTTGATTTTTAAAAAGACAGACTTTTCAACTGTTCAGACTAAAACTGTCAAAGATATTGGAAAGGCAAGGACACAGGGGAAAAAAATTTACCACAAAGGTGAGTCAGCCTCAGAATAGATAGTGCCTAAGGGAATTTTCCTCACTGAAAGCAAGGTCAATTCAAAAATCTACACTTGAAAATTGAGAGAAAAAAAAATCACAAATGTCAAACTGTAAATAAGAATATTCTTTTCTATTTCGGACATATGTTGCTATTTTATCAGGAGACACACCTAATATTCATTACCATTTACGTAAACTACCTCCCCCCCAAAGCTGTGCAAATATATTGATCTATATGTACATTATAATAATCAGCAAGGTTTGGGAACTTTGGTCACTTTAATAATGTGGTTGTATTTAATATATGCAAGACTGAAAGCTTTATGTCGTCAGTAGCAAAACATGAAATACTGTATGAATTAGGAAAAATCCAATAACAAACAGCAGGATGCTCCATGCATACATATCACTGTTGTGGTTATGAGCAAATACAAGACTGTACATGATTAACCACGATTTATTCTTACTATAAACTCAGCAGACAGATGCAGAAGACATACTATAATTGCATACACATTTCCTCCCAGAGCTTAGAACCAATAAAAATATGGTAATTTTGTATAACTTAAGACACATTCTTTACCATTTTTAAATAAATAATAGGGTTTTAACATGCTCCCATTGTTTTGCTTTTTCAGTTTTTGAAATAAACTGTGTTTTGAATGCTGATATGTAATGAATTAGAAACAATATTATCTACAGGGACACTGATACTGTTGTGGAGAAAGATTTTCTGAATTAAATTTAGCAACATATAGGGTTTTTATTATATGCAGTCCTAGCTATTTTAACACTTTCTGGTTTATCCAGTATTCAGAGTTTTGACCGAAATGGTTTTTTTACATCACATTTTGCCATCTCCAGAAACGATATTTTCATTTGGGCAAAGTGTCTCTGAATAAAGACAAAACAAATATCCAAGCCAAAATCAGCCTCCAGAGCTCAGAAAGTGGATACAAATTTTTACAATAATTAAAACTACGGAAACATCAATTGTCTCAGTGTTATTTTAAGCTAAACATTTCTATACAGAGTCCAAAAGTGTAATAAGAGTATATCTAAATATACAGTTAATTGCATCAAAATAGCACATCCATCTGTGAGCTTTGTTCTAAGCTTGCTGAGCGAATTGAAAATATGAAATGTGATCTGCAAACCAAGCAACTTACTAAGTAGCTGCGGAAAACTTATCTAAAGAAGTTGGTTTGCTGAATTTTCCCATTGCAGTTCTCACTGCTGCCATAATGAAGCAATTTCAGGACAGTCGCAACAAATTCAACCTCTACCACGTAAGTTTTTATATGAGCTTGACCCTCTTCCCTCTCCTTTCCCTCATCCAATTTCCTTGAAGATTTTGTCCACTTGGTAAGGTAAGCACCTCTTGAATATTCATGGCCTTGGGCCAGTGCAGATGAGAAACTTTCATCAGCCATCCATGTCTTTCTGCTGTGACAAAAAGGATCTCTTCACAAGCCATTAGTGTGAGCCTTCTGGAGTCCACAAAGTTACTTTTTTTCTTTGTGTTTGTGAGCTGGGAATCCAAACAAATAAAGTGGAACATAGTTGCTGAATACTCAGATCTCTAGCTGGAGAAAGCCAGTTTTTGTCTTTGGTTTTCCAGTCTGATTAATCCTTTTATGAAACTGAAAGCTGCTAACCTCTGTAGCTGGATCACATGGCAGCGCTCTTTTGTCTGCCCCTCTAATGCCACAGTGCACCTTCAGGAAAGCCTGTTCTTCGGGGAGGGTTAAAGCAGGTTGCCTCCACAGATCACTGTAATGTTATATTTTAATTATGGTTTGCAGTGCACTTCAGACACTCCAGCAGGACTGCCTAATTAACAAGGTTGTTCAGCTTTCACATAGTATCAATCAACTAGTTGCTGAAAATGTCTTGATCTCAATTTTCTGAGATTAAAGTATAAACGAAGGACACTTTGCTCCATTGTTACTAAACTAAGGCACTACCATCTGGTTTGCAAATGTGATATTAAAATCTCTGGAAATGTCTGAGGCCCCAACTCAACAAAGCAGTAAGCACACGCTTTCCTTTGAATATGTAAGAAGAACCATTTATTTCAAGGGAATCACATGCTTAAGGTTGAATGTATGCCTAGGCATTTTCTTTTAATCAGGATTTCATAGACTCATTTCGAAATACAATACCAAACTTTTCAAAACAGACAACAGTGAACTAACCTATTTGTAACATTAGGGAAATCATAGCTTAAATAGCTTAAATAAATTGAATATCCCCAATAGCTTGTATCATATAAGGCTTAGTAACAGTGCCTGATAAGATAATGTAATTTTAATTCAAAAATCTTCCACAGTGTTTTATAGTTAGAGTCAAACTGTTAAAAAAGGTAATTGCAAGATAAACACAGAAAAATGAGTGAAAGAAAATGGCAATAATTAGAAATCATGTTTATCTAGATTATATGATATACAAACATTTACTTTTAATATCTATTTGAAACAGTGAAATTGTGTTGAGGATTGTTATTCTACTAACACTCCAGTGATGTTTTAAGTAGATTCAAACTAGGTTTGAGCTGAACTATAAAACTTACCTCTCCCTTTGCCCCTCCCAGTTTGCTCCATTATTTGGCAAATTCTTACTTGTGAAATAAAAAAATAGATTATTTCCCCAAAATCTAGGAACAGTTTGTGGATTTGCCATTAGCCCCAAGAGGCAGTACACTGGATCCAAGGATGTGTGATGATGCAGGAAATCAGTTTGGTTCTGGACACTCAGTTGCTGTAATGGGGTGTGAATACGCACCTGCCCTTTTCCTGGCACAGGTCTTGCTCCGCAGTGGACCTTGCTGTGGCGAGTCAAAGCTTTGCCTGCTCTCCCCCAAGCAACTGCTCCATACCATACAGGCCAGGAGAGGAGTTGCAGAGGCAGTGGCAAAAGTAGCAGCCTCCTGCAAGGACCACTCCTTCTTCCCACTGTAAAGCATTGCATGGAGAGCACGTGCAGTGGAGACAGATGATGCTTTCTCTGCAGTGCCATCACTTGGCATTTGCAAAGGAGAATGTGATGGCTGCATGAATGCAAAACTGTGGATTTCAATACTAGAAACTCAAATTCACCCCTCTGCAAGGAGCAGGAGTAAGACCTCTTCCCCACTAACATACCACTTCAGATCTGTTGTGATGGCAGCATATGTGTGAGCTTAAGTGGTGCTCAGGGACAGATTTTACTCATAAAATCATAAATGGATTTCATTAAACCTACGTGATCTTTAATATATTAGACATAGTTGAGCCTCAGGAGTTTAAAAAAAAAAAGAGAGAAAGAAAAGAAGAGAAAAAGATAGACTGGTTTATTCCCCTCTCCCCCAAACATGGATCATAGATATTTCTAAATCAGCACTGAAAAATAAGCAAAATTAGAGTAAGAGCTGCATAAAAACAAGGTGAAGTGGCCTTCCTGGGAAACAGAAGAGGTTAATACATGTATGTAGATGTAGTTTCAAATCAGCAATAACATTTTTAAACCTAATTAAAGAAATACATAATCCTCCCTCTTTGGAGCCCTCAAGAAAAGCCAACACATGAGTCCATGACCACAGAAGGCTGAGTATTCAGTGAAGCAGAATAGAATATTGTCTTTAATAGTTTCACTAGTTTTGAAAATAAATGTTTCAGCATCCTTTTACCTTCAAACACACTTTTTTCCTTTAAGTTACATCCATTGTTGATGTCTTGCAAGCCTAAAGCAAAGGCCAAATGCATATAGTTTCCTTATTCTTTGTCCTTATTCTTTGAACAAGTTTTTACAGGCATAGCGTATGTTTCTATATTATGTTGGACTTTAAAAAAAATTTAAAGAATTATTCCTATATTTAATGCATGGTTTTGAAAGGAGAGCTTTTTCTTATGAACACTGATATTTTATTAATGTTCTGCACATGAATATTGGAGCAAGTACTGGCAGTTGTAATGTGCTGAATAGCTAGTAACTATTTAGGTTAAAAAAACCCTTCTGTGTTTCTATAGTGTGGTTATCTTGAAAAACCATGTAGTGGTAAAGCTTTGTGGATTAATGCCTTTGAATCAGCAAAGCTGCTTCAGATTAGCAATTCTTTTAGCTGGTGCCATTTTTTTTTATTCTATATAATAACAAACATGATTAGCACAGAAAGGACTATGCTCTCCGTAACCTGTTTGTAATTGGGAGAATGTGCAATATGTATTCTACAGTCCAGCTCACATTGAAGATTGAAGTGTAATTACAGTACAGGCAATCTCATCTTTAGTAATTACAGCTGTCACCATCGATCCAGTTAACCAGGATAACTAACTCTGCTGAGGCAGAGTTGACAAAGCTTTCTGGCTAAACCCAGATTGCTGTGTAAGATTTTTTGTTGTGTTTTTGAGACTTTTTGGTTGCTAAAACACTGGTGCTTGAAAAAGTAGATAACAAATATTGTGGATTAAGGATTAGGAAGACGAAAGCAAAATTTGATTTCAGTTCATTCTCAGGATTGAAACTTGTAAACGCACCTTGCAAGGCAAACAATGAAAATGCAAACCAAACCCTTACATAAATGAACTGGATGTAGAAAGGGGCAGGACTGCTTCTTGATGTACAGATCAGGGATGCGCTTGGTCCCCACAAGGACAAAACAGTGCGGAGTAAGAGGCATTGTGTGCTGGAGGGCATGTCTGCAGTGTCCAGTGAGGGGTGGTGCAGGGAGCCCCAAGCCCATCAGGCCTGTAGCCTTGCGTCTTTTACAGCAAAGGTCTTTTACAGTTCAGCTGCAGTGCTGTGCCAGCATAGCCATACAGTTTCCAGTTTACGTGTTAGCCTTGCCTTACTCAACAGCACTGAAATGCAGGAGTGTGTCAGCTCAGCTAAGTAGCAGACCCAGCAAGTCTGTGTCCTGCTGCAGCCCTCAGAGAAGATGTACATGTCCGTTCAATGCTACACCAAGATGGAATCCTTCCAGCCTTGCTGTGCTGTGACTGAGACCAGAGTCTGGTCCAATCTGTGGACAGGTATGACCTCTCTTCTCTCTCTCTGCACACTGATTTCTTAGAGATGCTTTTAGGTACTCATCAGAAGTACACCACAGTCTAAATCGTTTAAAGAGGAGAGGGACCTCAATGTGTAGGTCAAAGTCCTAAAGTGTAGGTCTTAAGCCTGGAAAGAAAATAAAACCCAGAAGACTTCTCAGTTCTGACCAGGAGAGGAAATATTCAGATGCTCCTTCAAAAGCAAATTAATATTTTACAGAAGGTTAGTAACAAAGAGTACAACTTCCTCCACTATACTGCATTAGAATTGTTTCCACTTTGTTTATAATCCCAAAGCAGCTCAAAACTTCCCTGTATGCAGCTTGACTAAGCTACTACTATAGATTCTGCTGTATTACAAACCATTACCTTGCCACCTTCTTGGTTGTTGGCATTCCAGATTTAGGACAAGATTGTGAAATTTTGTGTAACAAGGTAACACCTCCTACACAGGTGTCTGTGGTGAGTTCACTGGAACCACTTGAAGTATCAAGTACTCTTCCGTGGGTTTAGACTAGATTTTCAATAATGGAGAAGACTTTCACATTCTTTATGTCAGGCACTTTTCCAAACCCAAGCTGGACTGTTAAAATATGATGTAACTGGGCTGCCTGGCTTTTTGTAAAAACAAGTCATGAAGGTGTAAGTGAGCAACAAGATTTGATACTTGCTTTTTTCAGAAGACTCCACTGTATTATTATGGTAGGCTAGAGGCTTCAGTGTTGCATTTCTGTGCCTCTGGGTTTTTAGGAGAAAATACAGGTTTTGAGGGGGTTTTCTGTTTTTGGATTTTTTCCTGGATTCCAAGAGTACAACTTGACAGAAGGTTTTGAACAAAAACAGCAATTTACTGTTTTTCTCACACAGTTTTGTCTAGATCTCACTTGACCTTAGCAACACTCCAAAATATGCAAAATGGCCATTATGCCAGTGTTAGCAATGAGAGTGACAACTGTAAACTGTGAAGCTGGAAAGTTCCAAAATAGTTCACCATCAGGCTTAACACGTGTCAGGAAACTTCTTTCTAAAACGTCACCAGGAGAAACCAGAAGAAAGTGGCAGATCTTACTAAAATTTGTCTTAACTGCATCCCAGACCATAGTGATAGCAAGGCAAAAAGCACCGTAGGTAGGCAGTTGTAATTGATGCCTTAGAGAATTTTTTTTGGAACACACTGGCCATGGAGAAATTCACCTTTCCATGAAGAGACAAAGATATCAATTTATTCAGTATGCTGTAAGAGAGAATGAATCCACACAACCAAAATCCACAGCATCTTTCACTCCTCACTAAAGCAATATATAGGTACCTTATGTGCAGTACTTTGCTTTTACTTGTATTTATAGCCCCATTGAAGAAAAAAGTCTATTGGATGTACTCACCGCGGGACCATATATACTCCAGCATCTGAGCAGGACATAAAATTATCCACCAGATGTAGTGACTGACTGTGCACTAAGCATTCCTCTCTGTGTAATGTCAAAAAAAGTAAAGTACAAAAAAAAAGAATTGTGAAGCCATGTCCCATCAATAATACAAGGTATTGTAAAATGGCCATAAATTGAGAGGACAGCTTGTTGGTTTGGGCTTTGGTTTTGTTTTGTTTCTTCGGTGAACGTGTTTGTCCAAGAAAAACCTTGCAGTGAATCAGTGTTGTGGTGGTAGCTGTTTCTTAAGAAATGTTTTCTAGCTTTTCTCCAAGCAGTGAAACTAGCAGCCGGGTTTAATGAGTAAGTGTTTTAACATCCGTTCAAGTCTTTTTGGTTTTCTACATTTGCATATAGAAGACTTCTAATAAGAAGGACACCTTAGAAGTGTGTTCACTGTCAACTATAAACTGTGTAGTCTCTCCTTTCCCTATTCAACCCTTTGTTGTATTGCTGCAGCATCAATCAGTGGGTCTTGAAGTCTTTGGGGAACACTGATTAATCTTACCAGACAAGAAGGATGGCAGCTGCTAAAGCATAGGAGCTAGTTCTGCTCCCATGGAAGTCAATGGTAAAACTCCCATGGACTTCAGCAGAAATTGAGGCATGCTTAGCACAACAGAATATCCTGTTCCAAACAGAAAAAACAGATGCATGAACTCGGTCCCTTTCTCAAATGACTGTACACAGCACAGTGATAGATCAGGTCGAAAAATCACATGTGAAGGATGTGACAACACAGAGCTGAACCTGTGCTAATGTCATACTTTAGCCACCACCTCGTGGAGATCTCCAGAACAGGTCAATTCCAACTAGCTTTATTTCCTCTGCTTTAGGTTACCTTTGTTTTACATGGGCTAACCCTGTTTGATGATACATTTTTGTCATGGCTTGAGTGTTTACATGTGCACCTGAATCTTAGACTTTTTCAGGTACATTCACTGTTCTACATAATGTTAGCAGAGCACAGCTAGCACATTAAACTGCCTTTGCAATACCATGCTCCATTGTGCATGTTTTCTGGCTGTACAGCTTAGTATGCATGTTTTATTAATATTCAGAATTAGATCTGTAAACATCTTAACAAATTCGGGGTGGGGGAGAAATGTGATCCAATATCTCTTGGTTCAGGTTTTCATTAGAGAAAAATTCTATGACTTTCCTTTCTCCCAAAATGTAGATCCATAGCCTCTGTGAAAAAATACTGCCTTTCCCTGTTCTGCACAGCTCATTAGCACTTCCCTCCATACACTTATTTCTGGTGCCATTTATTTCTTCTGATATCATATTATGCAAATGTAATACACAGCCTCGCTGTATAAATAAGAAGCCTTCCTTAGCACTTATTTCTTTTTTCAAGCTCTACAAAGTGCATTTCACAAGCACAGTTGCTCTAAAACAATTGCACGAATTGGATAACGGATTAAAAATATGTGTGAGAAGAAAATCCCCAAACAGTTAATCTTAAAGGTCACAGACTAAAGTAGTTTAACTTCATAAAACAGGACCCTGTGTCCTGCAGGCTGACCAGGAGAACCTTGGAACGTCTTATGTGAGGAGGGGTGAAAATCTTTGCATGTCTAGTGGCAGATTTATGACTAGACAAGCTCTAAGGAAGTCTGTGGTTGTTTTTTCTAATCCTAAACACAGCTGTTTTGTTAATTGGAAAAACCTTTTAATAAAACTGAATGGTGGGTGCTTTTCAAGTAACCCAATTCAATAACTACATCCTTGCTTGAAAGCTGAAGCAACAATGCTGCTTTTCCCAATAGTGTACATATTTGGAAACAATTGTGCAGTTTTATACATTTACCAGGATGTGTCAAGATTAGAGCTGGATTTTTCTGCTCATGTCTAGCCTGGAAAAAATATATTTAAATGTCAGTCTCAGCTGACGCAAAACATTTTGCCTGACCTGAGACAAAGAACTTTATTTTGTAAGAGGGTTATTTACCGTTTTTCCATCCCAAAAACCAAATGGATCTGTCAGTTTCAAAATGCAATGTCATTTTGGAACAAAAAGTCAAAATATTTCACCTAGAATATGTCAATGAATAACATTTATACTTCTCTGATTTTACTCTTTTGGCCAAACTATTTTACAACATGATCTGACTTTCTGAATAGCTTAATTCTCTCTGAAACTCCATATATGTAAATTTTATGTACCCTGAAAACATTTTCAACCTCCTCTAGTTAACATGCAGGTACTGCTAAGATTTGCATTAACTTCAGTATCACTCTACAAAGGCACATCTTTAAGTCGTAAGATCTCACCCAGTTTGCTCACAGCGGTATGACCGAGGGCAATCGTTAGAATAGCTTGTCTGCAGCTGGGCAGGATCAGGCCCAGGTTAGGATCACTTGCTTTCAGAATGCATGTGCCAGCTTGCTCTGTGACTCTGATCCTGTTCTCTCCAGCCAAAGTTTGTTTTCACTCATATCTATGCACATTTAAGGCCTTATCTTGGAAATTCTTGCTCATACCAGTAAATTTCATTGCCAGGAGATTCCCTCTGAAGGCAAGGCAACTGTTTCCAATATGCCCAGAAGTACGTGTGTACAGGATCAGGCCTATAATCAATACACAAACACTTGTGCAGTCAAGCATTGTATTTGTATATGTTAATCTTTTACAACGTTAAGGAAGTTGTGCTAGAAAAGCTCATTTTCCCTGAAGATTGTCAGCCTTAATAAGAACTAAGAAACTAGAACAAAGTCATCATGAATTCTAATGTATTTGAACATATGGCCCTAGGACCTGTTATTACCATATCAGTCAGATAAAGGAGTGGGAGAGTGGTTGCAACAGCACAGAAGGAAAAATGTTAACACAGCAAAAGGACTCTTAATTTTAAAGAAATATTCAGTCTGTGAATTTAGTTTCCAACTTTAACTCTTGTGGATAGCATAAAGTTCTTACAATTCTTGTTTAAATAATATTTTTGTCATTATTGTTGAAGCATTCCTTTTCTGTTTAAAATTGAGGTTTTCCTGTAAATCTACCTTTGGAGTGAATGAGGGTGTTTGAAATACTGGATTTGCTGGTTGTTCATGGTAGGCTAGGAGGGTAAGTAAAATAATCTCAAGCAGAGAGAAGTGAATTCAGATCAGAGTCCATTTCCAAGGCACATCTAAAAACCTAATCAGTTCATTTAGTCTCTGTCCTCCAGCTCTCAAATGTATATCAGCATAAGCAAACGTACAGTTCCCAGGTCTCCAAACAGCAATGAGCTGATTCTGCCAGTTGCATATGTGTGTGTGTGAGAGAGAGGGAAATGTATGAAACCAATTCATTATATGTATCTAGAGCGAGAACTGGACCTGGGGTTGCTACAAGCTTAGCGCAAGCTTTAATCAGGCTTACCTGTAACTTAAGATCATCTAGAATTCCAGACCATCTTAGACACATACAGCGTGACTTTTTGCTGTTAATTCCTTGTAGGCATTATGGTATTTACAGATTTTTTTGAGAAAGCAAAAAAAAGCTTTCTAAATGCATTTGATAATTTTATGCAATTTGCCATAAGCATGGATGCCTGGCAGCGGGTTAGTGAGCCAGGATAAGAGGTCTGGTTGAGTTTCATGAATGCAGATGGTGCAGAGCCAGGATGGATGGTAGTGTCTTGTGATGAACTACTACCACCATGTTCCAAAGCATATTGCACCATCTGGATTGTGAGCATTTGAAAATTTCTTGGTTTATATGTCATTAAAACATTTTAAAGCTTTCCTTGAGTTTTATACCAATCTTCCTGCTAACTTTACAGCTGAGCAAATATAGAAACATTTGGATAATTGCTTTTAATACTTGCATTAGCTTCCATCAGCGTTTTTTTAAAAAGGATTTTTCTTTGACAATGTTCCAGTGTCTTCTGTCTTTCCTTCCACAGATATTCATCTAAATTAGTTTGCTCAGGATAGGTAGAATTCATCCTGTATAGAGGACCATCACAAAGTCTATATCATTTAAGTACCATGTTTGTCCTTGAAATAAACCTGAAATGATATCTAAATGCAGCTGAGGTGCACAGGCTTTGAGATGGCCTTCTACATCCAGCTGTATTTCATCCAGCTTGCTATTTAAGTAAAATTCAGGTAGAGAAGAGCAAAGAGTGGATTATTCCCTGATTCACTGGTAAAACTGAGAAACTGGGGGTAATCATTTTGACCAATGACAGTCTCTTTACATAAAGGACACAGTGGCAAAACAGGGCATTTAGGGTATTAATATTAATAAATTAATATTAATAAAATCTACTGATAAGACAATTACTGCATTGTACAACCAAGACCAGAGAGCAAGCTATGTGGTTTCAGTTGTTATCCTATTACACTTTTTAAGCGTTCATATTGTAGCTTCTGCAAAAGAAAGAAGAGGATGAGGCAGGAGCCTGGAAAGATCTGAAGTAGTCCTTGCATTAGAGCTGCTTATCCAACAGCTACAGTGGGAAGGAGAGGTGATGGTGGAGTCTGGTTCTGGGTTTGCCATGCTTGCTGGGGACTGGTGTCTGGCATCACCCTGGCTTTTCCAGTGTAGCCACATCTGTCACTAGAGAAGAAAACTTTTGCACTGAAATATGCTTGCCCAGTCAGCCCTAGCTTTTGTCAATAGGATTTTCAGTCCTATCTTTTGGTAATGGGATTTAGGTTTATGTACTGAGGAACATGATTTTAGCTTGGGAAGGGAAAATATGAGTTACTTTCTACTATACTGAGGGTTACACTGAACAGCTAAGCACTTTCTTCTGTTCAGATTTAGTCCAATAGGATTCACAACAGGCTGAAACCTAGCTCTAGGAAAGACCTTTAAGCTACAAGCCTGTCTTCTTGCTTGTGACTCAGTTTTGCAGTTAAATGTTAGCACAATGGCCATTGGTTTTGTTGGGCTTTTATTTTTTTCTTTGGTGGCTGCTTTTGTAATGTACATTTGTGTCTGTGTAAAGTTTTAAGGAAAAATTTCTCATTACCCCACAAAAAAGGCAGGCAGAAACTTCTGTGGAATGCTGAATATGAACAAGCTTAATACTAAAATTAATTGTCATGTAGTTAAAAGAAAGGGATGGAAGCCTGTGCCTCCACGAAAATTTGTTAACACCTTTTGAGACTTGAATATCCCAAAGACCTGCTGAAAACTCACCACATAGAAGTATAGGATGCTTTGCCGAAAGATTTTGAATTATGAATGAAGCAAAACAAGCTGTAAACTGTTCACTGACAGATCACATAGAGAATGAGAGGCTAAATTTGTGCACTATAAATTCACTATAATTTGTTTACTCTGCTTCAGCCAGTTTATAGGTTGTGCTGGAAATCTGCCAAGTCCTGGTACAGTTGAGGCTCAGTAATTCAAGAAGAAACCTTGTTACTGCTTATGATAAGAGGTTCTCAGTACTCCTCATGATGGAAAGTCAAATGAAATGAAAGTAGATCTTGATATACTCCACCCTGAATTTCAATACTACTTGTGGGCAATTAGGTCAAAACATTGTCACTGGATGCACGCCACCAATATGGCCTGTAGGCCAGGCTGAAGGGGTAGTATCGTATGTCAAACACTAACGTCCAGGAAAGAACGATGATACCTACACAGAAGCTAGAGCCTGATAACGAGGAATGGACTGGGATGTTTCCTAGAAGGTTGTTATGGGGCCACATGACTCAAGAAAACTGTGACCACAAACTTTTGAGAAATTTCTCTTTAAGCCTCTGAATCATGCCTGATTTCTGCACATACTGGAGAACAGATTGCTGAAAATACAGCAGAGGGCAGCAATGGAAAATGACCCTTTGAGATTCCACACTCAGTGTATTTTGCAAACAATAAACAGGCACAAGGTAAATAAAACATAAAAAGACCAGATCAGAACCAACCCTAAATAGATCCTCTAGGAGTAATCCTACAAAAGCAGAACATTGAAGCAGTGGTACAACTTAGAAAACATCAGTGTAAATTTCATCTTTTTCTCCTTATTCTCAGCCTTAAGCAAATCTTCTGCTAAAAGAGTGGGGTTTTTTACTACAGATGTCAGGAAAAGGGGTGCCACAAATCAAATTGCCTCTGGGGCACTTGGAAGCCCAGCAGTTCAGTATCATGCTATTGCATGAAAAATACCATGTGGAAAAGGCCGTTCATTCTCCATTGTCTGAGCAAGAGAAATGAAGAAAGCATATTCATAGCAATGAGAAACAGAAATTCAGTATTTAACCCCCTTTCACAGTAATAATTGAAGAGGGTGTTAACACAGATGACCAGCTGATGCAGCCTCTGTAGCTCTAGTGGTTTTAGTGGCCATTTGCTGAGGAGCTACCCCAGTGTTGCTGCTGTGCCCTTAAAAATCCATTATTGTTAATGAGACAATGTCCCTGGTTAATTAAAAGAAATTAAGATTATTCTAACAATCTGATAAATTTCCATCTAATAAAGTTTCAAAAACACTTCTGTGTCTAAAACCCAGTTTTTTAGGGTTAAACAATTTTCTGTGAGTCAGCTGAGAGTCATCTCCTGCCACAGTCAGAGCTCTGGATAATGGCTGTATTTCAGACATACATTATGTGCACTTTACACAGATAAGTGTTAGAAAACGAAGTTGAAATAGCCTTCCTGTGAACTGTGCTAATACAGAATGGGAAGGATGGTCTAACTGTGAAACTTGAACAAAGGGGAAAAAAGAGATCATTGGAAAAACTTAATTCGGAAATGGTAAGTGTGCATGAGGGACACGGGAAGACAGAATTATTACTGTGTCCGAGCACTTCATGCCCTGCAGAAGCAAAGAAGGTAATTTGGATCCATTTTCATTTACCAATCATGACTTTTGAAGTGATGGAGTTTGGCAAGGATGTTTATGACTTGTTTAACAATTACTAAATGAGCCTTTCTGTTTAAAAAAAAAATCAAGCTGACTGTGAAATGGACTCACTTTTCTCTCAGACGTGACTGCTGTTTGATTGTATTAGATTAAATGATGTCTTGAGACTAGCGTAGCCCTCAGAGAACTGTCATTTACAGTATTTAACGTTTATTCAATGAACAAAGATTATGCTGATCTAGAAAACAGTAAGCAAAAAAAATCCTGGGTGATTATAAAGATAAGTGTACCAGTATTTGATTTGGAGGCCTCTGATCTCTCTGCTCTGACATGCAGTGGAGATTTACACTTCCTCCCAAAATGTTCTTTTGGAGATATTTACTGTACCTACAGCAGGCTTTGCTGAAACTGCATTCTGAAGGATACATGTGATGTGATGTGCTTGTAATGCGCTTCATTTTAAAGATGAAACTTTATGAATTTTAAACAAATTCTAAGTAAAATGTACTCATGCTGCAAATATTGCATAAATTGTTCCCCGGGTTTATCTTGATTGAATGGCAACTTGTTAACATCAGTATTTCCCAATGTATTTGTTTCATAACCATATGAATGACAGAGGCAAATGATGCTTGTTAAATATATACATTGATATTTTTTACCTTCTGTTGCTACTGGAGGCAATCTTAAAATATATGCCTCACCTTCAAATATGACAGCTGTTTCGTTTTGTTTCTTTTTAAGAGCTTCAACCCATATTAAATTAGTCAGTCTTTGGTGTTAACGCAGAAGCTGTCTGTATTTCAGGCTGCTAAAACAAAGAGTATTTTGTATTTAGCATTTTAAAGTCATCATATTAAAAAATCAAGCACAGTATCATCTTTACAATATAATACGCATGAATCATTTATACGTTTTTTGCTGTCAGATGATGTTTGACAATCTTCATATGATAATGAAATGTATAATTAATAATAAAAATGCCAACATCTGTTAGCTTGCTATTACAGACTGATTCTAAGTGTACTACTCAGAATATGTCATCATTAACTTAATTAATATTAAAATCCTTTAAATACAATTTGTTTTCATTAGTTGCTAATTTAGGTAGGTACAAGGCATACACAGGAGGTTCTGGTTTTTCCCTTTGTCAATAACCAAATTTCACAAGTGCTTTTAAAACTGTTAAATTAATGTAAATGTCCTATTAGCAGATAAATCCAGTTAGATGAATGCATTGTCTTCAACTGTGACTCAGCCTTCGCCTTAGCTAAGTTTGCTTGTTCAGGGGACACCCCCACTCTGGGGGGGATGCTGATTTGCCTGGTGTCCTGCCCGCTAACCTCTTCAGTTGTTCTTTCTGCATTCTTGCTGCCAAAGTAAAACACATTGAAGTGCTCGTGCAATTCATAGCTGCAGTATGCAGGCCCTTGAGCTAATTTTATGCAGTTATACCATGACCATGTTTATAGCCCTGAGACACTCTCCTACTCATTGAGGAGAAAAGGTTCTGAGGTCAGGCTCCCCTGGAGACCTGATCAGCAACGGATGCCTTCAGTGAATGAAAAACATTTCCCCATGAATTTGTACATACATACATACACATATATATGTATACCTACACTTATGTATGTGTGTGTGTATATTTAGTACATTAACACTTGCCAAGAGAAATATTGGACACTTGGAAAATTATATGGTGAACAAACAGAGGTTGTTGTAGAGAAGAAATTCCCATTTCTTCTATCATGCCATCTGCAGGGAAGGTCTTACCTGTGGGGCAAATTGTGAGGGACTGCAGAAAAGCAACCTATAAAGCAAGTTTGCCTATCTTTTAACATGCAAATTAAAGTCATCCTCCAGCAGTCTGAAAATGCCCTAAGGATCTTCAGAGGCCATCTGAAAGCTGCTACGCTTCTCAATAATGGGGGTGAAAACATCTGGCCATGGATGAAGATCTCCCAGAAACATCCCATTCTTCTGGTCGCAGCTGAATTGGGAGGCATTTTGTCATTTTTGTGCTTGGAGTCTGTTGGTGGTGTGAGTCCCTATAGTCTTTCTCTGAAAAGTTATTAAGTATTGAAAACAGCAGAACCAGCAGCTCAGCACATAGATGTACTTCATTTTGCTTTATGAAACTGTTACCTAAATATTTGTGATAAATGATAATGGTTTTAAATAATCCCTACATTTTTGCAACAGTGGATGTTGCAAATTTTCATAGGAACAATGCATACAGCAGAGATTGATTACATTCTTCTTGTCATGCAACTAAGGCTGTCCACAAAAAGTGCCCAGTTCTCCATTTTCTGCCTGGGAAGGGCTTGAGCTGAAATAAGTGAGAAGCCACATTTTTTTCACATCCTTTTTCTCTTCGTTAAACTCTCCATCTGCCATTCTAAGCATCTCTGCTTTAGTGAATGCAATAGAAAGCAACTATTGTTTTTGTGGAGTTACAGTATAAAATTCACAAGTTAGAATTAATGGATCGTAAAAAGACACTAATTATAAAAATGAAGAAAAAAAGGAAAACTAGTATTTATGCTGACCACACAGATAAGACAGCTTTCTTCCTGTTCACAGTGATGTTAAGGAAATTAAAATCATCAATGAGGTTTTGTACGTAATTTAGCAAGAAGAGCAATGCCATATTTCAATATGACCTGTAACAGTTCAGTCTCCTATAGTATCTTCTTTTTTGTAGCCTTCTTCCGTCTGCAGCAGAAAGAGGCTGATACCTTCTAATATGAAACTTTTCAAGCTAACCTGGTTCCGTTTGATTGGCATAAATTTGGGAGTGCTCCCACATGTAGCTCAGCTGGCCAGCCTGAGGGAGCAGTAACCTCCACGAGAGAGAAGGTAATGACCAGTGGTATGGGCTGAGGGCACTCATCTCTTCAGCCAGAAAGACTGGGACCTATATGTCTGTAAAATTCCTTCAACTGAATGTATTAGTCCAAATGCCTATCGCTGCAGTTAGGTGAGATGAATTACATCATTTGTCTTTATTATTCATGTGAAGAGTGACTAATTTCCCCTAACATCACTGGGAGCTGCCTGTACGCAGCCAAGAGAAGTTTAAGACCCAAATAATTTGTAACAGCTTTTGTGAACATCAAAACAAAAAAAAAAACAACACCAAAAACAAAAGAAATGGATGCAACAAGCAGGTTGCTCCTAGGCTTTGTTTTCACATGAACAGCTTCTTTGTTTTATCATTTGTATGTGGCAGAAGGATGGAATAATATTTTCAGGCAGCCTGATGCTGTGTTATTAGCAGCAGGCCAGAGGTTTGGGGTTGGTTCCACTCCAGAAATCTTTAATACTGGATTGTAATTCAGCCGTGGATATGAAGACTGCCTGATTCAATGATTACTGAAGCTATTTACTTTAATGAACTTTGGATTGGACTTTTTAATATGAAAATATGGAAAAGGAATGGGTTTTTTGCATTTAGTTTGGTTTTTTCCATCCCAATTTTTTAAAAATCTCAGTTCTGGGCACACATTCTCTACTGCCTCCAGCGGTTTGTTACAGCCTGCCTGCAAGAAGTTACTTTTCACTCCAGGCTGCCAGCTGAACTGCTGTGGCAATGCCTCCCTCCTTCATTTCAGCCAAAGCAAATCCTCGCCATGCAAAATGTGCTGACTTGAAGGGTTAGAGGTGGGAGGTGACTGTTGAATAAGCTCAGCTGGCTGATCAGAGTAAGCCATTACCTCCTGAACCAGAAATGGAAACATGTCCATGTCTAAGTGAACAGACCAGAGACATGCTGAGGATGTGTGATTCTCCCTATGCCAAACTGCGTTAGTCCCTTTTCCCTCAGCTTCCTCCCTTCCATCACTTTATTCAAGTGGGAGTAGCTTGGTATGCAGCAGTTGATGTTGGGATTGCTACTGTTCCAGTATACATGTGCTTTTAAAAAAAATGGAGAAACTAAGACTAAAATTTGTAAAATCTCTGGTATTGCTAAATATACTTTTGGCATATTTGATATATTACCCTTTAAACAGTTTAGCCAATAAAACATGCTCATTTCTAATGGAGATGAGCACCCTTTAGCTGACCACATACTTTATGCAGAGGAGATCAATAGTATTTACTGAATTGCAAAAAAATGGATAAATACAGTATTCTACAGGCAGATTGTGCTGAGACTGCACCCTGATACCACTGAAGTCGAAATCAAAATATACGGATTTTAATGGGAACAAGTTCTGATCCTTGAGAAATAGAAATAAGGACAAAGCCAAATCTTTCAGGCATTTTTCAAAGACTAAGTACTATAAAACATAACAGTTGCTGTAAAAGAAAAAAAATAGTAATAATATTCCTGCCACAACTGTATTATATTCTACAGCAAGTGGAATATACTAATGCAAATACAGTATTTTCATTGGCCCATGTATCCACTTTATCTCACACATACAAGAACTGCATATGCCTAATAATCTGTACTTTCTTAGTACAAGAGAAACTGTGTATGGTCTGGCTTCTTTCTTGCAGGAGAGAATCTATCCATTGCACTTCTGCCACTGTAATTTTTACTTGTCTATCAAGTTCCCATCATGAAAAATGCAAGCAAAAGGGCTTTTTATTTCTACATTCTATATGCAGAAGTCCACATCCCCTACCCTTTCCCTATTCCAGTTAAGATTGTTGTATTAGATACTATTGTTTAATCAGTGGTTGAAATGTAAATAAATCACATTTTCCCTTTGTGCTGTTAATGGTTGTAGTGCATCTTCACAGAGAGTTTTAGCACTTTAGAAGTCAATGAATAGTTTCTGTGCAGAAAGTGAAGCATTGCACTTTGAGGATACACCATTAGCAGTTCAAGGATATGTTATAATGCATCCTTGAAGGAGAATGCCCATCACATGAGGGACTGTAACCAATACATCAGGATTCATTTGTGGGTGTTTTGCAAACCACCTCAGATCTCCAGATTCCATTGTCCTGGCAGTTCCAGAGTATTTGTATGATTGTTTTATTTCTACTGCCTCATACTGTTCTGAGACTTGTTACTCTCTTTATATATTCTCATATAAAAAAAACTTCAGCGTTCAGATGGAATCAACCAAAAGCATGCATTTACTAAGAATTCTCCCATTTGTCAAAAGTTCTGCTAAGGAGACAGACATTCAGGTGAGTAGGGCAAAGTGGACAGCCATGCCATTAAGAAATCTGCATTGCCTATTTAATATCACATTTGATCAGTGTTTGTAAAATACAAACCATTTGTAGCTCTATAGTTCTTCCCTGAACATACAGTGATTCCCAACCAATGCTGTAGAATAAAACACACCAATGGACTAGCAGCTAAAATTAGTAATTTTGAGAATAACTTCACCCTCCAGATCCTTCCTGTAAGATTTTCAGATCTGGCTCCCCTGGAGGCAGGTTTGCAGCATGATTGTGGTTCTCCTGCTAGAAACTATGCAATATTAAAGGGACCCCTAAATGACCCACTCCTACTCTTGGAATGCCCCATCACCCTATCCCCTTCTCTCCCTCCCAAAGTAGATGTAGCTCATCTATTTCTAATGCTGAATGTATTCAAATTGAAGACACCAATTTTCTAGGGCTTTTAGGAATTATCTCTGCTCAGAAAGGAGTCAGATCACATGCTTAAGTGGCAAAGGTTCAGCTATTTTGAGAGATGACACCAAGTCCTACAGAGAGGGGGTTGTGAACACAATCAGGCAAAGAATAGGTACATCAGCGAGATACACTTGTGCCAGGCAAAGTTTCTGTCTGGCATCAGCTGTGTGTTGTCCCTCAGTCTCTGGACTCAAGGAATGAATCTTAATTCATCTGGTAATTGGAAAACCCCCCTCTGATCAAATTTTGAAAACCACAATCCAGTAATAGCTGCGTGGGTAGATGAGAGGTTGGACATGCATTAAAATAAGATTTCCTGGGTGTTTTGATGTTTCATAACAAAAGCAGCAAGCGTAGCAAACCACATCAAACTTGTACAGCTGAACCAATTAAAAACATCAGCAAGTCATCTGTGCACTGAAGTCCTTAAAGGTTAGTGAGGTGAATTATTTCCTCCTGGACTTTAAGGACCACCACAAGTTGGAGGAAACTGGTCAATCTTCATAAACAGGACACATACTAAGAATATTTTCTGTACATCTGAGTTGGCATGGCAGCATGGAGCTGAAAGTAGAAGCAGGAATAGGGAGTAAAGAGTGCCAGTATTCATCATTGTGGATTTATTTATTGCTTTGCTAGGCCAATGCACACCCTTCGCATGAAAGTGGTATTAACTGAGGGAAGTATTCATCATCTCCTTTGTTTGACATAAGATATGAATCTGGTCTAAAGACTGCTTAAAGGAAATTATTTTTGAGGATTAAGTAAAAAAAAATCTTGGTTTTGTTTCCATCAAGGCTGCAGTTATGGCCACAAATAGCTAAGTAGAATACCCTTTAATTGGGCTGTAACTGACAGCGCATTATACTCCCCTAGCTCCAAAGCTGCGTCTTGGGCTACTCGCTTCTGATTCACTCACGCACATCTAGCTTATGACGGCTATTCAGAGATCGGATAAAGCAGTTAGCATTACTGTATTTTTTGAGTCTAAACTTTGTGATTACAGTTTTCCTGAGAGAGTAATATTTTCTAGGTAAAGTATGCTTTACAATGTATTGGAATTTAACTACAAAGATATACACCTTCATAAGTACAGGCTATTAAAACAATTTACTAGTATGTCAACAAGTACCAATATGTACATAAAACCAGAATAATTTGGTTTGTTTTAATGCACTGAGCCAATCCAGCAGTGTGTCGTCAAGTGCTATTGAGAATCACTTTGCACTAACTGGATGACATGACTGGAATCCCATTCACTGCACATCTTAGTTCTATTGAATGATCCAGAATTGAAATGAATGACTGACACTTTGTGGATAAAAGAATAAAGCGATTGTGCCATTCACACTGCACTGAGGGTGAAAATTTACTTTCATTATATTGGGTATTAAGATTCACTATATTACAGTTCATTAAAGTAGGTGGGAGAATGGGACTCAGTGAATAATTAACAATGTCATTTATCAGGGAAATTTAGTTTTTCCTTCTGCTTGTAGAAAATCCATAAGCAGATCACAGCTGCTTCAAAAGTGTTTGCTATTCAAACCTATTTTAGAAATAGGATTTTTTTTTTCCAATTCTTAGCAGTTTGGATTGATTGTAATTTGTCTTTGAGGCTATAAGGTACTTGTTAGTCATGTAGCATTGATTAGCTGTAGTTTGTCATATAGGTACATGATTATCTGTCTCCCTCCTAGTTGGATGTGTTTGCCTTTTCCAGAGCAAACATCAGCATGTAGACATGCAAATGTAATTTTTTTCTTCACCAAAATCTCTTCAATGACACTTTGAAGGCTATTTACTATGAATGCTGGTGCCAAAAAAATGAGATGCCTTGAATTTCTATGAAATGTAAACCAAAAAAATCTGGTGTAAAAGTAAATCCATTTGAAATAATGACGATATTTGCAGGTATTTTTTCAGTGTTGCTCTTTCTTTACTAGATTGTATTGATGAATATTCAAATTTGAAATAAATTAGATAGACAAAGAAGCCAAATAGTCAAAAACAGTAAGTCTGACATGCAAGATACGCAACAAATACGCAAACATTTGCATTACACTTTGCTGTGCTTTGCTACAAAAGGCATATTTTGAATACAGAGATCATGATGATATTTTTCATGACACTTTCTTGTGTTTATGGCTCCACTGAAGTCATTTTGCCATTAAGTGCAGCAAGATCAGTGTGTTACCCAATACAATCGAGTATTGTCCTTTGTAATGGCCCAGTGCACAGTGTTCTGCAGGCTTCCTCCTTCAAATGATAGGATCCCTCATGCCACATATTTAGCTTTCCTCTACTAGTAAGTGCTGGTATCTGGTTTGAGATCAGTGGATTAAAAGCTTTACAGGAGTGCTGAGAAATATTATTATCTTAGTTATCACTATTTTTCAGAAGTATTTCCCAGGAGTGCAAAAACTCTGGGTCTCTAGATTGCAGGGTCAGACAATGCTGAGTGTCTGACACTATAATAAGAAGAAAATTCATTCAAATAGAAATGGTGGCTGCCTCCTACTAGTTCTGATAGCACTCAGGTAAAGGAAGGATGTCAGAGGATGCCTGTGGGAAGAGAGCTATCTCTAATCAAAAGCCATCCAAAAAGTCAATAAAAATAATTTCTCATTCACAGCGGATAGAGGAAAAGGTGCATTTACAGTAAAATACAGATGGTGAATCCCATTAGCAAAACGGTACATGCCTCATACTTAAAAATATATAAAGCTCTCTTCAAATACCTTTTCAGAGCTCATGTTGCCAACAGTTATGCCTTAACTCTTTTATGTGACAAACATGCCAGCACACCTGGCAAGTAGCGAGCTGTGCTCTTGGACAGAGGTGGATTGGGTTACAAGGAGGGGGCAGTGCCAGGAAAGTCTCAGGAGGGATGTCTGAATTATTTTTTAAGAAGAAAAGCTTCAAATGGAAAGTGTAACTCAATGCTTTCTAAATGTGGAGGCATGCTTAAAGAGCAGTGCTATTTGGTTTCTCTCTACTTTAGAGAAATTTAAATCTTCAGTAAATAAATCCTGCTCCTTCAAGTACTGAACAAATGAAAATCGCTTGATCAAAATTTAGAAAGAGCCAAACTTGCTAAAGGAGAGCTAAACCTCAGCCTCTAGCATCAGAGATTACAAGAAGCTAGATTCTGTCCTTGGGTCAAACTCAGTGGAGCCCGGATAGCCTGGGTGCAAGCTTTGAGCAGAGCCTCACCTTCCTGGAGGAAGATCACAGCCAAAGTGAATGCGCTTTCCCGTAGTAGAAACAGCTGCTTTCAGGATAAACGTCTTTCTCACTTTGAAGCCTACATGCATGACAAGCATAGGCTTAGCAAAAGTAGACAAGGGGAGAAGGCCAGGAAAACAGAAAATTATTGGAAATTTTTTAAAGCACCTACTGCATGCGGAAAAATTCTTTCATGTTCTTGTGCAGTTGTGATCTCTAAGCACAGGTGTGAGCACAAACACGTTTCCCTGCAGTGGAGAGTGTCAGCATGAGAGAGGAAGTAAAACTGTTCACGCTGATGAAATGCTCTTCTAAAACACTGCTGGCTGAGACATGGTCTTAAAATATTTTTGCTTGAGTATGATCAGGTCTGTGGTCAGAGAAGTAGCAGGGAAGTGGAAGGGCTCATGCAGAGCTGGTCAGGCCTCTTTCAACAAACAGTTTGGTTTATGGTTTCTTTTTTTTTTTCTGGAAAATGTCAGTCAAGCAAAAGCAATCCCAGTCCAGCAATTCAGCCATGCCTGTTCACTCTGAGGAGTCATTGGAGCAGAGAGTCAAACCTGCATCAGTGACACCGAAGGTGAATGCTCAAACTTGCTGGACTGTAGAATCCATCTCTCATTAAGTCTAATGGATATTTAATTATTCCTACAAATTGGAACAGCTCAGGAGTGACACAGAAATCCTCCTTTTGAGTGACCAGTTCCTAGTAGTTAGAACACATATGTAGGATGTAAAAGTTCAGGTTTTGAGTCCTTGCTTTGACCTATACTAGGCAGGCTTGAGACTACGAGGTGGAAGATCCTAACCATGAGGCTTACTGGCTAATTAATTCATTGTCAGGCCTTTTCTCTGCTCTTTTAGGCAAAAAAAAAGGCAGATGTAGTTCCTCCTTATACAGTAGAGGATCATTTGGAATCTCCCAAATATCTGATAGATGGAAAATCTTTTATGCTCCCCTTGTACTAGGCAGGAGCACAAGTAGGTCCTTCAGGTGCAGGGTAGCTAGGACAAATGCAAGGTCCCATCTTGCAAAAACCATGCTTACACATCTGGGATAAACTCAGCTTTGTGTAGAGGGCTCAGAAAATGGCTTCTATACTATTTGCTTCATCTTTAAAGCCAAATAAGGGTTTAACTTTTTCACAGCAAGATCTTTTCCCTTCATCCCATGCCCCATTTTACCTTCAATAGCAATTCTCTTCATTATTTTATCTGCTATTACTGTTTAAGATGAAAGTAGTTGGGGATTAAAACCAGGAAAGAAGATGCAGAGGTATATAACAGTGCTACAAGGCACACACAAACTAAACTTACTCTGCATCCTCTTATGGCCCTTAAAGACTATTGAAAGAGGGCCAAAAGAGGTCCCACAAGAGTAAGCGGCCTTTAGTGTATTCTTCATGTTTCTCCCACAGATAATTTGGAAGAAATACAGCGTACGTTTGTATGCCCCCAAAGTAAAATTACAACCAGCTGATGGAACTATCTCAGCAGCAAGAACGAGAGTCAACTCAGAAAGGCAGGGTTTGTTGCCAAATAACACAGATTGTTTATAATGAATATAAACAATTACACTGCTGACCAGATTCCCAGCACACTTCCATCCACAGAATATACAAAATACTGCACTGGCACTCGTCTTCCAAATATTTGCCATATATTGAGCATTTTCAGTGAATGAAATTCAGTGGAAATGCAACAGAGGGAAATCCACACCACACTATTCCCATTCCCCAGCAATTTTTGTTCCACATACTTATTTTTGCCTTTCATATTATAATCCTACATAAGCAAAATGCTTCTTGATCCACCGTGATCTCTCCCTAATTCTTTGATCCCACAGTGAATTTTTCTTATCTTCTCACATAACAAGTTTAACATTGAGCACAGACAAAGAAACGAGGGGAGATGTGGGAGCAAATATCATCACATTGCAGCTTCCTCGGCCATACTGATAATTCTTGCTGGTTTTCTTCTTACCTCTTTCTCTGTCACGTCTCGGTGCAGATCTTGACAATGTGAACTGTCTTCCCAGAGCTGAGACCATATGTAGATTGGTGGTAGTACAGAAGAAAGGCTTTCCACTGTAACATTCACCCAAGTGGACTGAGCCTGGACGCCGCCAAGCTTTTATCTGAAAGCAGAAACTTAAGAGGTTTCTAGTGCACTGTAAAATTTAAACCCTCCTATGGGACAGTATTGAGGGAACACAAGTGTCCACAACAAACAAGAGAAGAATCTTGCAAAAGAAAACTTCTTTCAAAGGTCTAGTGATTGAAATATATTATGTATGATGTTAACACAGGTAATTTGCAAGAAAGGTCCATAAATCATCATTTCAATGGGTCATGAACTTCAAACTGTGCATTCAGCTCAGCAATTTCATTAGAGCAGAATGACCTTATTTCCTTACAAAGAGCAGTCATGGTGCTAATTCTAAAGTAACAAATTGTTCTTTTGTTTCGAAACTTATTAGTACTACCATGTGGGGAAAAAAAAAACCAAGAAAAGCTGGACTTCCCAGCATTGTCCACAGAGGGGAAGTTGAAGAGTGATGAAGATGGTGGCCCACTCACTGCAATTTTCTGTTGGCGTCAAAGGAATGTGTTTTACTGGCAGATGATAAGTTGCATTAGTTATTACTGGAGTGAAAAGCAAACTCCATGTATACCAGTTTGGAGCACAACTTCTGTCAACTGCTTACAGATCTCAGTACTGTAGTTCCTGAGTCACGATGAGATGCGGACACCTATCAGTCGGTACCCGTCCACACGATGTCAACTTGCAACAATAATATTCCTTACCCATAAATGCCTCTGACAAAGTTTTATAAATAATAAACAAGCTGATGTTTCCTAGTTGCTCCTTATATAAAATAATCATAGAATCACACAGAATAGCTGAGGTTGGAAGACACCTCTGGACATCATCTGGTCCAACCCCACTGCTCAGAGCTGGATCAGCCAGAACAGGCTGCCAAAGGACTCTGTCCAGTTGGGTTTTGAGCATCTCCAAGAATGGAGACTCCACAACCTCTCGGGCAACCTGTTCCAGTGTTTGACCATACTCACAGTAAAAAAAAAAAAAAGCTTTTTCCTTATGTTTAAATGGAATTTCTATTTGTGCCCATTGCCTCTTTTCCTTGGGCACTGGTGAGAAGAGTGTCGCTCTGTTTTCTTTACATCCCCCCCATCAGGTAATTTACACACGCTGGTAAGGTACCCCTGAACCTTCTCTTCTCCAGGCTGAACAACCCCAGCTTTCTTCTTGTCTGGAAGATGCTCTGAGACCTTAATCAACTTCTTGCTCCTTCACTGGACTCAGCCCAGTATGTCTATGTCTTCCTTGTAATGGGGACCCCAGTACTGGATATAGCACTCCAGATGTGGTCTCATCAGTAAAATACATGTGTTAACTACTGTGTCCTTATACTGTATTCACATATAGTCCCACATATCTTCCTTTTTTTTCCTTAGAAAGCTGCTCTTATCTCCAGAATGTTTTTCTTGTAAGAAACAAGAAGTAGTGTAGCACAATTACCCAAAAGACAGCTTTTCTCTGTGATTTTCTCAAACCACTCCCACCAATTTTATCATGAGTGTTAGGAAGATATGTGATTGGTGAGTTGTGGACTAAAGCTGCATCCATCTTTCTAGAAAGCTGTATGTCTGATGCTGCCCCATCATCTTACTGCTACCGCTCTCCTTGTCCATTTCCACCTGCCATCTCCTTGGGGACAGGCAGTCAGCAACAGGCCCTGAAGTTCTGACCCTCATCTCAGCTAAACTTACTCTTAATATTGAAGAGGTTTCCCAGTTTTCAGTTTTATTGAGCGCAGACCCAGTTGTGCACTTACCAAAGCTGAGGACATTGACATTGACTTTATCAAAAACAGGACTGGGCCTGTGATGCTGTGATTAAAGTTTCAGGTGAAGGTACAAACTCTCTTGAAAACAATGAACTGTCATACAATATTGAGTGCCAACCAATCAGTCAAGTTATTTTCTTGGGTTCCCTGTAAAACACTGTACGGCCTTGGGTATAGCAAATATGAAAACTAATGATAAAGTATGATACATTTGAGTCTGGCCTTGAAAATCTGCAGCTACTGCAGCTGTGGGTGCCTTACACTAACTACATCCTGTTTATAAGCAGCCAGCACAAAAATGTCATTTTTCTGATTTGAAGCCGTTTGCTGAAGCCAAATATGTATTTCACGATAACAAAAGTGTCTTAGCCAGTTAGAATTCATTTCTCTCCCCCTGCAGATAAACAGTAATCAGCTCACCCATTGGTGGCAGTTGCTCAGTTTGTGTATGCAGCTCTGTCTCCCTCCTGCTATGAATATGCAGATCTCTCCACTGTCATTAGTTTCCGAAGTGCCTCTGCTCACCCTGCTTGCTGTAGCTGGCATTTCTGAGCTGTTTGGGTGACAATACCACAGTTTATCACCCTCTGCTGAAGACAAAGATAACTTTTAAATGTATATAAAAGAAAAAAAACATACCATGCCACAAATGAAATAAAGCTCACTGTTGAATTTTGTGTCTTAGCAATGGATTTTCAGTGCTAAGAAAGAGTGGTAGGAAAACACCTCTTACAGATGGGTGGCTCTTATCTGTAAGGACTGGCTCAGGCAGTAACTTTTTCCCATGCCAATAAGCCTGGTGAAGTGCGTTTGCAGGGCTGGGCCCGAGTAAGGCACTTTCTCAGAAACTAAGTTTGTTCAATGTATGTATGCACAGTATAATGTATAATAGTCTTGCTCTCAGTATAATAGTCTGCCTTCACAGCACCGGCTGGTGCTATGCCTTATATGTTGTTCTGGTTTATTCTTTAATAAAAGATAGTTTAGCAGACTGCATTAAGTTCCAAAAACTATATTTGTGTTATTAAGAAAAACCTAATCAACAGCTCCTTGGTGGCTTATATGCAGACTGCATGAGCAGGTTTGTGAAGGGTGTATACATGCTGATCTTGCAGAGATTTTCATCTGAGTGTAACCTCTCTCTCTCTCCCCCCCGGCCCCCGGTAGTCCCAGAGAAGTGGCAGTGAACCCACAATATCAGTTAAGAAACCATTACTTTGGTTTAAGACATCACTGCTTTACTCTCCCCAGTTACCAGTCCAGTGTCAGAAATTTCCCCACTTTTTTTTCAGCAGAATGGTCTCCGAGACTTCTCCCCGTTTTTCCTCTAGGCTGTCGTGGATTTAAAACTACATTAGATTTAAATAGTTTAAGCAGGTGGTTAAGCCAGCTGCCTGATTTTGCCTAGAGAGCACAGGGAAGAGGCAGGTGATCTATTCTGCCAACAGAGTTATGGGGCAGCGATGGTTGGCAGAGGGGTGGTAAAAAGCAGCTGGGCCTGGTAATGAGCATCAGCACGCAGGAAGGGATGTGTGTGCTCAGCCTGAGCACCTGGTCCTCCACCAGCACTGGTGCTGGCAGACTCCTCTGCCCAAGCAGAACCCCAGCGGCTGCCTGGGACAGATTTGGAAATCCTCTGGTGTATCTCATTACAGGACTGGAAACTCTGGTCTCAATCAGGAAAACTGCTCAGATCATTAATAATTTCAGCCTATGACAGTGGGCCTTAAATGCATGTTTGAGGCTTAGCCATCTGCAGATGGAAGGGAACATGTCCAGGGAATTTAACTAAGCCACAGGACTTTGCACTGAAGCAGCTACTGGATGCTCACACGGTCTGCTCCATCCACTCCTTGGCGGGACACAGCGTCTGACAAGCAGGTGTTAACAAACAGCTTGAGGAAACTGCTGCATCTGCTTTGTTAAGTGAGCATGTGTCTGAGCCCTGAATCCATCTTTCAATCAAGCTTTTATAGGAAAATGTCATCCTGAAAATGATATTTCTGAATGGGACCCAGTAAGGAATGGATGGAAACATAGGCATGGTTTAGAGTGAAATCAAAACAAAAAAAACAAAGCACTGTAAAAAAAAGTCACACTGTGCTGAAAGCAATCATAATTGCACCAGTCGATTATGAAACTGTAAACTGAAGTTTGAAACTGGCCAATCTCCTGTCTAGTTTCACTTGCAAGGTTGAGTCTAGCTTGAACAAAGAAAATCAACAATAAACCAAAGAAGAATCATGGGGAGACATGGATCCAGTGTTTACATTGCCACCCCTTTCACTGGGCTATGACAAGAGAGAGACTAGAAAAAAACAAATTGTAAAATACAATCTTATCTTGCTATTCCCCTTTCAGGATTGATGAGTAATAAAAGCAATTAGCCAGAAATGTTTTTAAAACTTGTCAAATACATTATTTGACAAATATATTCATAAATCATGTATCTAGTCACAAACTGCGTGAGCTCTGAAAACTACCTCATCATTTTAAAACAACTTGAAAATCTCATTTCATCCATTGATGAATCACCTGCCTGCATTAGCAATAAACTGGCACAAGCAAGACAGAGACATTTTTATCCTTCACATCATATGAAGTGCATTTCAGGACACTTACACTTTGCTAAATTTGAGCAAAGGCAAAAAAGGCATGTGTATGTGTTTTGAGACAGTGGATGCATATACATAGGTTTGGGGCAATTCTCTACATCTGTGCGAGCTCCCACTCTGGTTTCTCTGCAAGGATTCTCGTCTGCATAGGGAGCTGTGGAGGCCCATAGGCACAGGGAAAGCTGAATGTCTCCTCTGAAGTGATCCCCAGCCAACCTGCAGCTTCTGAATGTGGAAAAGACCCACTTAGTCCTTTAGGCACCGCAGAAAAAAGGAATTATTATAGGTCAAACTTTACATTCTTATAAACAGCAACTTTAATCATAAGCGGTCAGGTAGCTTCATGCAGACAGCTCATGCAAAGAACCTGTGTCACCTCCAGTAACTCAAATCTATCTCCTTTAGAAGAGGGCCCTTCCTCCACCCACCCAGATGGCACTCACTGAGGTTGAGAAGCAAATTGCCCTCTCAGTTGCCTTCCTCCCTCTTGCTGTAGGCCTTGAGGACAGCTGAATTTGATAAAAGTGGGAAGAGCTTTATCATCCATATTTATTTAACTGTCTGGGTAATTGCAGGAGTGCTTGTCCTGCACACTTAACTGACAGTGGCTTTCAGACCTGGTCGATGCTTCATATGGCAACTGTTTTTTGCCTTGTATGCTGCTTGTGACCATGCATTGTCACTTAATTAGGCTGAAATTAAATAAACTGATCCAATCCAATTCTCTAAGGTTATGGACTCATATCTGTGTGCTGGACTGTAGTAACTGGTTGCTTTGCATTGCCAGGGGATGTAAATTATGTGCTTGGTTTGGTGCCTACACAGCGTGTACTGAACTCCTGCATGCTCCTCAGGGAGTCCCTAAACTGTGGCCAAACCCAGCTTCACCAGGTACTTCTCCAAAAGAAAAGTTAAATTCTCAGTTCCTTGCAGTCTAAAATACAGTCATTCACGATACATCTCTGAATCACAGTCAGTTCATGGTGCTTCTATTATCCATTAACAGTAAGCTGATTATACCTCTGTGCTTTTTTTTGCCATCTACTCAGCAACATTTGCAGATGAGCCGGCTGGAAATACGATGTCTTGGTGAGGGAGAAACAGTTCACAGACATGTGCTGGTTTTCACCAAAATTTCAGCTGGAAAAGATTTGGCTCAAGAAAGAAGGGAAAGAGAGGAAGAAAAAAGAAAAAGAAGTCCTTTATTCAAAATGAAATATCCAAAAGTATTGCTTTTGGTGCAGAGCTGAGTAGGAACCCACTGCTAAGCCTGAGAAGCTGCTGCAAAATGGAAGTATTGCCTGCTGGATCATTTTCTCCATTTCACAGACTGAGAATGTCAGGTCTTAGCTGAAAAAGGAACCCAAGTCCTCCCATCTTGAAGTCAAGGTACACACTCTCTCTTGCTTTTTCCTGAGCATTGTTCCAGCTTATCTCTATTAATTCACAAGAAGCCGTACCATATATTAATAGACAACTTGGCCTTGGAATTTATTTTGCAGGAGATTTTGTTATTGCCTCATAAACATAGAGCTCTCTTAAATTGTCATCAAAATACATCACCATAAAATTAGTGAAGCAATAGAAGAAAAAACCTACAGGACTACTACAGCAAATTCTGCTTCAAGTATTATGCTGCTCTTCTGTGAAGTTCACTGTACTTGCAGGGATCTAACAGCTTTGCCATATTCTTTCACTGATACGATAGTCCGAAAGAAGCAATCATACTTTCAGCAGAAGATGATTTAATTTCTATGGGACTGTGGGCTCCAATCTAGTAGGACCATCTTAACTTTTCTTATATGCAGCCAGCACTAACTGCTGTTCTTCACTACTTTGCACCTTAGATAGACATTTATGTCTGAGTAAAGTAGCTGTAATTTATATCTGACTAAAGCAGGGCTCTTGATTTGGAAGCACTTTCCATGGGTGCAAATGACAAGCCCAAGGCAGCAGCAAATTCATCCCAGGACATACAGTTAGTCCATTTCAGGGAGGAGGGGAAAAGAGACTTTCATTATTGTGATCTGTACTGGGTAGACATTAAAGGCTGTGTGACACTTTGCAGGAGAAGAAAATTTTGGTTTTGCTCAGCCATGGTGCCTTGTTTCCTACACTTGGTGTGCAACATGCAGTGCAAGCAGGGAGCACTGCGCAGGCTGCAGGTGGAAGCATTTCCACGAAGCTTCCTGCACCTCACTTTGTGAAGGTTTTGGGAACCTCCCAGATGTGCAGACACAGACGATGTTGTGATATGAGCACTGCAATTCTTGGTAAATAAACTGTTGGAAAATGGCAGTACCAAATTAAATGGCAGTAAAGCTTTTGTTGTTTCAGTTTTATGCAGGTTTTAAGACTGAATCTGTGATGAACTGCCTTGTGCATGCTTGTACCAAAATAAAGAAGGTAGCATGGCATATAAATAAGTTTAGCGTTAGACCAGTATCTTTTTCAAATTGTGACTCACTAACAGAGTTTTACAGAAATTTGATTACAATTTTACTGCATGAAGGACTCTTTGCATCTGCTTCACAGATATTCACCTTTTAAATTTTATTTAATTTGTATTGATTTTTCCTGCACTTTCATAAGCAGGCATCACACATCTGAGCACACAGAAAAATGATTACTTAAGTGATGATTTAAAAATAATGGATGTACATTAGCACATGAATGATTAATTCCTTTTTGTGAGTACAAGCATCCAGGCTATGGCTGAGTAAAATATTGATGGTACAAAGGAAATGAGCTGTTTCTTAATTTAGTTTTGTTCTGGTAATGTGTAACTAATGTTGTTTCCTTCTAGCAGTATGCATTTAGTGACCCTTTTAAATTTTAATACCTAGTGATAGCCAAACTAATAGCTTCATGGGACATATAAGAGGGGATTTTGAAAAGATGCAGATATAGTTTGCATGCATTAATTTGAGACTCTCTGTAACACATTTAATACAAATAGGTACTACAGAAGAACCTAGATAAAGTCTCCACACACAGGCTGGCATTCCGCTAGAAAGCTGAAGCTTTTTTTGCACAAGATGCATTGAAAGGTGGAGATTTCATTGTCATGTTAGTCTCATGAGGCTGTGGCATATGAATCCCAGTTCATCAAGGCCTGATGCTCTTGTGATGCACTTGAGAGTGTGGGGATTTGTGAGACTAGCACAAAATGAGAGCGGGACTGCTCTTACCACCTGGTATCTGGGCATATGTTTACATTAAATGTAGGGGGACCTGAGCACTGAGTCCTACAGCCCGAGTCAGATACCTACGTTGTGGTTTCTCACTGTTCCCACAGCTCTTGAGGTGTTTTTGGAGGTTTTTGCCATGACTACAGCATCCTGAAGTGTTTTCCCACATATTTGCTGGGAAATGCCACAGTGGGGAGAAAGGCACTGAAAGACAAGCACAATTCACATGGTCTTGCCCACACCTTCATTGCAGAGCATGGCAGGCCAGGCTTACCCATCCAAAACTTAAACCTGGTGCCCAGTCAAGCAGAGCAGTATGGGCTCAAAATCAAATAGAAATGTTTTAAATACTCTATAGATGTGGCTGGGCAGCAATGCATGTAAGGATACAGGTTATGGCAGAGCACAGCTATAGGCTTTGACGTTCTCAGGTGGGAATACAACCTTGTTACTCAACGTTGATATACAGACTGAATCACTGGCACTGCCTACCCACTGCCCATCTGTTAGAATGGCACTTTGCCCACCGACGTGGTGACATGCCAGGTTTCATTTGAAGTAGGTGCCTTCTAACAATGGGTTTAGAAAGCAGCCTGTTGAAGACAGCAACTGACACTTCTTTCTTCAATAGGCTATTTTTGGAGTGGGAACACTTGCTGGCAGCATGTGCAAAGGGCCTAAATCGTCTTCTGTTAGTCAGCTGCAAAAAAATCTCATTTGCTACAGTAACAGAAGGTTTGGGCTAAAAAGTAAAGCAATTGCTTCCATTTGCACTTGCTGGCCTCGCATGGGTATGTTTATTGTGGCTACTTAATCCCACTTTACCAAACTGCATGGCAATTTGCAGGTGAGAAAGGAAAAGGAAGAAGAGGAACAGTGTATTGGTTTTGAGACAAGAAAGGGTGCTTTTTTGTTTAATTTGAAACCATGATCCTTTTATATTTTCCACTGCTGCAATGGATATTACATGGTAATCCTGCCAGGACATTTTATTTCTGAGGAAGGGTTTGAGGGTTGGTTCCCCAGGATGACATTTGAAAAATATAGTTCACATTTTTTTCCTTTGCCAACTGACAGAAAAGAGGGATCTTCATGCAGTCCCAACAAAAATCAACAGGCTTTCTGTCATCAGGTCTTTTTGAGAGGGTTTTGAAGATCCTAGGGAAAAGATAGACTTTGGCTCTGTTGAAAGTCCATGGAGGGGTGTAGATCAGAGAGCAAGTTAATGTATGCAGTTCTCCCTGGTGGCGTTCTGGATACAGGATCCCTGAAACGTGGGCAGGGTGTAAATCCGCACGGCTTTAAGAGCAGCCCAGATGGCCAGCAACCCCAGGAACACATGCACATGTGGTATCCTGATCCTTCTAGGAAGGATTTTGAATCTAAATGGTCAGCCTGACATCAGCACCGTGATATTACTGATGGGAGGAATGATAGATGATCCACCTTGCAGAGAGCTATTCTCCTGGGTCCGTAGTAAGGAGTAGTATGGCCTAACATCCCTCTTCTGATGTGTCCAAAGCTCACCTGAGCTTGAGTCCTGGCAATGTGATGTGATAGGAGTGCGAGCTTGACCATGGCTCTGACCTGCTCTCAAAATCACCTGTCACCTGGCTGAGCATTGGACAGTCTGCTTTCTCGCCCCTCTGCCTCTGCTGTCTTCCCCCGCCTCCACTCCCTTCTTCATCACTCTGCCAGGACAAAGCTCTGTCCTACCTGGCAGTGCACTCTCAGCCTGGGGCAGTGCAGGGGGACTTGCCAGGTGGCAGGGTGTCAGCTAAGCCTGTGCTTCATGCAGCTGGGTCCCCTGTACCACATATGGAGAGTGTTTCTGTATGGTCTGGCCACACGAGGAGGTAGAGACCTCTCCATCCCTCTCTGGTTTAGTGTTGAGCTCTTGGCCTGATGCACATATATGGCTAATGATGACAGGGAGAGAAAGGACCAACCAGGCGTTCTCCGCCAGCATGCGAAGTACGTATGCACAAAATAAGCAATCGCTGCGATTCTTCTGAACACAGGAAGTTATTCAGGCAGCATCTGAAGTACTCAGATAAAATAGCCAACTCTGAAACAGCTTTTGATAGGAAAGCTGAGAATAACCTGTAGTTATCTTTGGCTACTGGACAGTAGAGACTTTATTGTAAAATAATTTATTTGCTGTAACATGGCTGCTAAAACCCCGGCACCTTGTTATGCAACTAATTAAAAAAAAAGCCAAATCTGTAAAAGAAGCTGGAAAACTTTGGCTGGAGCCACAAATACTCTTTCTGCTATTGCTTCCCAGATAGAGAACCACTTTTTGCGCCCTCTTCTTATCCACAAAGACACAGAAAAGAGCAGATCTGTAGCTAACAGCCACAGCAGCTACAACAGCATCAATCCAAGCAGCAGAGGGAATAGAGTGCCTGCAGCAGTCTCTGTGCTTTGCCAAGAATGGAGATGTCATGGCTTACTTTTTTTGAGCCATGTCAGATAATAGTGTTGGCATTCCTTCCTGAGCCTGTTTTTCCAAGTCAAGCACCGTCCAGAGGATTTAGTAATAACTTGATGAACACTGGTTGCTTCCTTGTTGTATATTTTTGCTATGTTAATTCTTCCAGTATGTGCTGCAAATAGGAGATTTTGTGGGATAGAATAGGTGCCACTGCTAATTTATATTGCCTCGGATCCAAAGTGCTTTCTACACTTTTGACTCCCCATACACCCCTCTTCTAGATCAAGCCTCCTCCCTGACAGCTCCTTTGCATGACTGTTTCCTGCATGACTTGTCACAGACAATGGTATTTCCCCAGACTCCGTGGAGCTTTGCATCGCTTAAGATTAGTGGGCTGACATGCAGGGTCATACAAGCAGCTGGCAGACTGTGATCAGCGAAACAGTGTGGAGATGAAATGGGCCACCTATCTCATTGTCACCTAATGTTACCTCAAAGGTGAAACTATGTCATCTTCCACCCACCAAAGAAAAGTAGTAAGATGTGTCCCAGGATCAGTAATACGACAGTGGCTTTCGGACATGGTGCACCATTTTCAGTTGCTGATGGGGGGGAAGGAGTACCAGTAACTCCAAAGGATTAAAGCCACCTGCACTCACTTTTGCCTCTTTGTTTTGATAATGTGGTATATAGAGAATAACAATTGTTTGTACTCACTCACCTTCTGTGAGTGGAAATTTTTCTTCTGCACTAACATGCAAAGCACAGAACAGAGAAAAGAAAAGCCTTTCATGGATAGCTCTGTTAGGGCTGCTCGGTAGAAAGGGTTTTGCAGCCCACAGCTAGCACACAAGAAGGAACACTGAGAAGGAACGAAGCTAGAAGTCATTTTTTCAAACAAACTGTAATATTAGATAAGGCCATAAATGTTAAAAAAATAATTAAAGGTATTCACCTATGCCTCAAGAACAAAATATCCTAGGCTAAAGTCAGATACTGAGATGTCAAGGGGCATACACTAAACAGAAACTCAGGTTAACATGCCAAAGGCAGCAACTCCTTTCATTACTGATTGTTTGTACGCTATGAACTTTCTCTGTGTGTCACAGAGGTAAAAGTAAATAGTTTGATCACCTTTCTTTAAACCTAGGATGAGAGTCTACCCTCTTGCTGGGTAGGAATGCACTGGAGAAATGTGGTAAGGCTTTATTTCAGAGTTCAAGCAGATACAAATTTACAAGCAGTTTGTTTACCTTTCTATTCTTAGTGATTACTGGTATTAACTATTTTCTAAGCACCCTCCCTACCTCAACCATGAATAATGTCTGTCTGATCCTTTAAAACTGTTTTACTGTCACCCAAATCAGGCAGGTTTTTGGCTCCTGTGCCAGTGTTAGGCTGAACAGCTGCTTGGCTGTGACAGCCCAAGGAGCTACCTCAGGCTTGCCCAAGGGAGATTCAGACTGTACTAAATTACATTCTTAGAGCCTTATTTAAGGCCTTAATCTGTGGAGTTATATTTGGTGGGACAGTGAAGGAGCAAGGTTTGTGTGTGTCTGTATCTGTGTGAGTCTATACATGCACACATGCCTAATTGCTTTTTTTCTGTAATACTAAAACCTCCACGACTATAAAATGTCATCAGTTGGTACCTGTGGTCTCACCTTTGTGTAGGATGTGATTGTTGGTATACAAAGCCAAGCTGATTCATGTTGGATTTTATGGACTCTGGAATGAGTAATGTGATACTAATCTATAGATAAACTAATCTGCTGGTATTTATAACCAGTGTGCAATTGCCTCACCCCTTAACTACAAGTTTTGAGATGTGACAGTTACAGTAGATAGTAGCTTTACTGTAGCTCTGAGCTGTTTGGGAATCTGTATGATTGGCTAATTTTCTAAGGGAATATTTGATTTACTTTAAAGAAAACATCAATCTTGTCTTTGGTCATTCTTACTGATAGGGAATAATTTTTCTTCTGGGCCAGGACATAAAACACTTACAGTCTGAGCCCAGTGAAGTAAATAAAAAGATAAAATTATCATCTGTTCCCATCCTACATTATCTTATAATTTACACATAAGTAACAGTGGAATAATAGAATGTTTTCAGGCCTGTTCCCGTTCTGAAGGTCACCGGGTCTCCATAGGACAAGGGGGACTCATCACACAGAATCAATTACAGGATTAGGTAATCCCCTAAAATGGGACTGAAAAGTGATTTTGTGTAACAGAAGTTGCTATATATAATATAAATAGATAACATTAAGTGTCTTGTCATCTTGTGATTATATGCCATGAACCTAGATTTGTTACTAATATGTCTTTTCATCTGTCTATGCCTGAAAAAGGCAGCACATTTTACTACTAGTGAGGCAAAGTGTAGGTAAACACTGCGGATGGTGAATCTGTACCGAGTAGCAGTATGACAAATGAAATACTGGAAATTAAAATTGTAGGCTGTGAGGAAGATCACCTATTAATCTTGGAAGTATGCCATTAAATCTAATTACAGTATTTTGTTGATAGTACCTTCGATGTTTAAAATGAATTCCCCATCAAATGATAGGTGATGTAATATACCTAACTGAAAAGCTAATCTTTGTAGAGAAAATGGAGTTTTCTTGTTTTCAGTGATTTCTGTAGACATATAAAGTGCTGAGGGGAGTTAGCAACACCTACCACTCTATACCAGACCCCAAAGGGCACCATGGCAATGCCTTCAGCTTGGCTTTTCTGTTCCCAGCTCTCTGCCCTGTACAGCTGTCCCTCTCTGGGATTTTTTTTTTTTTTTTTTACAAGATTATTCTTTAGCAAGGACTGGGAATTAATCCCATTTTATTATTGCAGTGATCTTTGCAGGAAAGTGCCATGGCCAGAATTGTTGGCCTGAAAGAGTTGGTTTTTCACAGTTAAATCTGATGGGGAGTTTGCAGGCAGGAAAGACCAGTTTTACAAGACTGTGCCCAGCTATGTTTATTGCTTGAATCCCTTTTATTAGCTTTGACATACAGTCATCCAGATTTCACTCCAAGCGCATTTGAAGTAGTAAAATACACAGGACAACACATTACAAACATTGTGTCTATGTCTTTTCCGTCTTTGCTGACACAGGGTTCTCTCTGCCAGCCCCACAGCCTCAGCAGAGGAAGAATTTCTGGCCTTCCGCTGCCTCAGGTTCATCTGCGCAGGATCCCACGTGATCCCCGCTGGCTGACCCACACAGTATACTGCCAAAGCACAAACAAAAATATTTGTTTTCCGATTATTTTTATTAATTACTGGCACATCTCCTCTACCTCCCCAGAGGTAGATGGGGGAATTGGAGAGCCAGCGTATTGAATTTCAGTCAGACTTTTGCCTAAGTGGGAACTGAAAGCAGCTATTAGATTTATCACTTAAATATTCAATATAGAGATAGTGTTCTGTATGCTTATCAAGGTAAACTGATGTCAAGATGATCGTGGGTGGGCATGGAATAGCAGTGTGGACCCATTTCTTACACCAGCTGGAAAGATAAATGACAAGAGTGGAAGCATATGCACATGCTGATCCTATACAGAGCCAGGATAAATTTGCCAAGTTCAGATGCACAGCCCGTCAGTGTTAGCAGAAAATTATCACTACGCCTTCAAGTGACAGGCATACAACCTGAGATTTCTACGCATCCCTCTAAATGAGGAGGCAGATTAGAAAGACATAAAAAAGAGAGAACAATGATGTTAAACTGAAGTTTTGACAGTCAGAAATACTTTAAAAACAACTCTCAACACAGTACCCAAGAAGATGCTGAAAGAAAGAGTTGAAACTGTTTTGTGTCTTCCTATATTTTACAAAATGCTAATAGCTTAAAAGCACGTCCTGTAATTTTCTGACAACTGACAAGGGTGGAAAGGGGGGTTTCACGTCATTTGGAAAATATGAGAAAATTATTTTCTTTCCTCTAAGCATTATAAAGAACTACACTTATGTGCTACCTGAATTGGATACTATTTACAGGGATAAAATTACGACGTCTTTTCTTAAACTTACTACTCTTTATACAGTACTTGACTTATAACCAATTATTTGCCTGTATCAACACAGCACAGGCCTGTTATATTAGCAATTTGCTATTTTTAGCCTACTGGTGTAAATCATGAGCAACAATGCCTCACTTCTGACTTGCGTTGATACTGCTACAAGCTCAGGCCTCAGAGAAGGAAAACAGTTGGCTCAGTTTTATTGCTTTGCCAGCCAACCACTGGGATTTTCACCTGTATTTCCCCAGGCAACAATGTTTAGAGTGATTGAACAGGGATCGGATCTAAATGCACTCCGGGCAGATTAAAGACCCATCTTCTTGGGATCTGAACCACGGGGTGTGGGGGTGAATAAGTGGCTACAAATAGGGCAGTAACTACAGTAAGGGTTCATGGAGGCTGGATGCTAAAGCTGGGAACAGTAGGCATCCATCTAACAGAGGTGAGCATTAGAAAACACATAATTCTGCATTGTGCAGACTAACAGTGGAATACCGTAATGAGCTATCAGTTTCAGCTTATGTGGCTTTAACCCTATTCTGGTGATGAGCTCTGTGAAGCATTATAGTTTGAGCTTCCTGTTTTCTACATTTATGTTCTTAAAAGTCCAAAGGAGAGAATTCTTCACCAATCGATAGGGATGAAAAGCCTCTTTTTTTTAGAAGTTGTTCTACATTTATTCACATACTATATGTGCCTGCCCTGCCCTGTGCAACGGCTCCCCAGATATTGAGAGGGCACAAAGGCACATAAAACCAGAGCTGTATGAAAGTAACTTTTCTAGGTTGTTAATAGAAACTAATATTATCAGACAGACTAATATTTACCCCTGGTATAGGAGCATTACTCAGTGAATAGTACCTTAAATTGTCCAACTAATTTTATGCCCTCATAATAAATAAATTCTGTTCTTTTTTATTATCAAGCTTCATTACAGTCAAGATAAGTCATAACATCCATACTTTGCAACTCAGATTTAAGGACAGTGAATATAAAAACTGTTCATGTCTACTTCATCAGAAATTACATATCTGATCCCTATTAAATTGACTACCAATTCCTCCATACAATGCCATGCAGTAGGCAGATGTCTGTATGCACTGGTGAAATGTGGTGATTTGGGAAGGAAAAAAGAGAAGGAGGAGGAAAATATTTGGCTAAAACATAATGACTCTTAGGATATAACATCATCACATCCTGGCACTGCTGTGATTTGACCGTCCTTCTGTAACTGATGTTTGCTGTTTTTATTGGAAATGACACAGCTTAAATGAACATGTCCTCAAAATATAAGTTTCACATTTCATTCAGAAGCCATTGTGTCCATGCGCTAGTGTGCTGAGTCACTGATTCAGCTCTGGCTCAGGCAGAGGGACACCATCAATACCATTTTCCTCAGCACTTGGTATTTCTGAGGGATGTGCTGTTTGAGCAAACTTTCCTGGGCGACCGTGGTCTGAAGGTGGTTTCCCAAACATGCAAACTGCCCTGCACCGTGTGCACTTGCATTTTCGTGGCAAATCACCGTGTGGCTGAAGTAGTGATTTTAATGAACACTTCTCTTGCTGAAACCAATTCAGCCTTGCTTATAAACCCAATGGAGGCATTCAAGCAGAATGAAATGTCTAGTTTAAACACATATTAGTTTAGTATTATCCATATTTTAATGAAGCAAAAACTTAATTTGTTGTTCTAACAGATGGTGGTTCTTTTATCTGTATGTAAATTCTGAATATTTTGCTTACATTTTCAAATTAGGGAACAAGTGTTGCTTAAGTCTGTCAGACACTTAGAGGATGAAAAGTCCTGTAGACAATAGGAATAATCCATAAGCTATACCTATGAGGTAGGGTGAGTAAGTGCTCTCATTACCATCTGGTGCACGGGGACAGTCTCATCGGAGCCAAAGCAGGTCCCCGGGCATTCCTGGCTCTTGGGCTGACAGTCCATTTTATTGTGCCTCTGTACTTGCAGATTCTGCTGATGTGTTTCTTTTACAAATCAATCATTTGAGGGGTAATTAACATTTAAAAGCCAGGTTTCTTTTAATTCCATTAGTATATTTGTGACAAGAAATGTGTTGGCAGAATCCAAAGGTTAAGAGTTACAATGAAGAACAAGTTTTAGGATAAATGAAAGTTAAGGCCTAAAATAGCCTGACAATACCCCATTAATCTGCACACTATTGACACAATAGTGGTCTGTTGTGTCAATGAGGATTTAAGAAGCTTTGCAGCACATGTTAGTGATAGTTTATCATATCAATAGGAGCCTGCATATATTTGTGTTTAAAAACCTGTGGCTGTGTAATTCCCTGACTGCACACATATTGTAAGTACACGTACTTTAAATCCTTACATAAAGTGGTTTCTAGCCATGCAGTAAATTTTGAAACTGTAATAAACTACCATATATAAGTGTAGACACAAGTTATTAGTCTTGGCTATACCAAAATCCTCTAATATGCTGTACTTCAAACTGAAACCCTTTGCCCTACAGGAATGCGATCTGATTCTCAACATTGTGTCATCTGTCTAATTGAAGCAGAAGGGGACTTAAGCCATATTAATCTCTCATCCTGATATATGGAAACCTTGAGTCAGCTTGTGGCTGGGACGTACAGTGGGGAAGAAAGGTCCCTTCCTACAAGCATTCCCTCTCAGAGCAGAGGGGAGTGTGCAGCCACAGCCCAAGCAGATGCCACAGGCTGTGCCATGCTTCCCATGCCCCCACCGTAGGGATAACTGAGCAGCATTGCTCAGTAATTTCTACATGCCAGTCGCAAAAAGGATGTATCGAATGAAAATATGGGTGGCTCTTCTAGGTCTGCATTTTTTCTGGCTGGCACCACCATCAGGCATTTAAAAATCCAAGAAGCAAATCCCACATTTGTAATGCCCTGGTGTGGGTAGCTTGCACCTAGGTGCCCGTACCCTCTGTAAATCCACACAACAGTGGGTCTGCTCCAAGTCTTTGACTTCCCAGTGAAAAGGCCACAGAGTTATTCTGTGAACCAAATCCTTCTCTTTGAGGCACTCTAAGCAATTTTGTCCTCAGGTTGCAATTTGATTCCTAACCAAGTGAGTAGTCTCTATCACAGCATTTTCATGCAGTGTGCAAATTTTGATGGTTTTCAGATTAGGGCTGTTCCTGAGAAAGAGAAAATAATGTCCTTACATCTTTAACCAGGCAGCAGCTCCTGGGGTGCAACATAGCCACGCTGTGTTTGCTGTGAGGAAGCCCATAATGATCTCGCCTTTAGCCTGTCACCACCAGGAAACATCAGAGAAAGACAGCCAAGGGACTCAGTTGCCAAAAACGTCCTATTCCCATGGCTGAGAGATTTTGTTGGCACCATCTCTAAAGAGAATTTACTATGGGCCAAATCCTGGCGCCCTTGCTTAGATGAATCAGTTCTCAAGAGGCAGCGCTCCCGCTGCAAGTGGTGCGTGCGTAAAATCCTGCAGGATCAGCCCAAAATACTGCTCGGGAGTACCAAGCCCTCATCTTCCGGAGGGGCAGGAGGGCTGTGCGGAGCGACCTGCCCAAGGACTTGCTGTGAAAGCGGTGCACAGCAGAGGGGCAGGAGTTGGGGAATTGCATGTGAATGACAGAGATGTTTCCCCAGCAAAAATCTTTACATTATCTTGACTCAGAATTTTTCTGATTTCCCATAAAACAAGCACAGATGATACAGCTTGGCGAGTAATCCCTTTTTTTTCCCCTTGCAGGGGTATCCAAAATATTTTGTGGCACTTTAAGCCTTGATTAATTTATCTTGCATGTGAAGAAAAATGAATTAGTGACAGCTATTTCCTGGACTTCATTTCTGGGATTGAACCCTTTGTTTCTGGAATATCCGAGGGGATTTTGGACGGGCACTTAAAAAGATGTCATTTCAAGGACACCCCCCCCCGCCCCCACCGCCACACGCCAAGTACTCGGCTGCAAAATTGAGTCTCGTTAGCCCGCAAAATCGCATTGCTCGCAATGACTTTTTCTTTCGAAGTAGAAATGAGAATTTCTGTATTAAGAAGCGAAGGCAGCGTCGGCGAGGAACAAAACGCCTTCTTGATGGCTTCGCGCCGGCTGTTTACCTCCGCGGCCGCGGAGACGGGATGGGCACGGGGCCGCAGCCGGGGGGGGTGGGGGGGGCAGGTTCACCCAGGTGGTTCGGGAGGGGTAAAACTACGGGCGAAGTTCGCCGGAGCTCCGCGCAGGCGGCCGC
>NW_010972775.1:11515505-11645412 GCF_000737465.1 Haliaeetus leucocephalus
GGGGCGGCGGCGCGGGCGCCCGGCGAGGCGTGATTTACGGGCTCCCCGGCAGCAGCCGGGCGCTGGGAGGCAGAGGGAGCTGTGTTTCAAGCTCTCCATCAATTATGGATGGAAACAAATACTAGAGTCGGTTCTGAATTATCCCCGTGCAGAGGCAGGGATAGCTCCGCTCCGTCCTCGCCTCCTGGTGAAAACAATGCTCTCCGCTCAGGTGTAGAGCGGAGAAACTTTTTTTTTTTTTTTGGAGGGGGGGGCAGGGGGTGTTTCGGCACTGCAGAAGCCGATACAGCGGCTTTCGGGGAGTAATTAGAAAGGGTTTAAAGCCTTCTTTATTATTTATAAGCGCTTGATGGAAATGAAAGGTCGCAGAGATATTTCTAGGTGGATATTACGCCTGTGTTTTCAAGGGTTGTGGGGTGGTTGTGCTGGGGTTTTTATGGTTGTCATTGTGTTTTATCTTGCGAGTTGAAAAATGTGATTAGGTATGCTTTAGGTTGATGTATTGAAAATACTGTAGTTCCAGTGGATATCCCACTTGTTAGCATGAATATAGCGAGTCTTAAATTAGTGGTTTTCTGTCAATCTTTTAAGTTGTTTCTTACTCCTGGTCAAAATGATGTCTGTATCACAGGCGTTAGCCTGTGAGTAATTTGAGCAAAATGCAGCCCTTGGTGTGTAAAGTCATTTGTATTTATGTGTGTGTGTGGCTTAGAATACATTTACTTTTGAGCATAGCAGCAGCAATGATGGTTCATAATGCTCACATATGTGGCACTCGCTGTACAGATGGTATTGTAGCTTATCCATGTACACACGCACACGCTTCACACATAATGTGCAGGAATTACAGCAAACTTCCTCCAAAATACTGTTTGGTGCTCTGCAAATGTGTGTGGAATTTTTTTCCCCTGGTTGTTTCCTTTTGGGGAAAAACGTGCATCTTTATTGGGATACCTTTGCATTCTAAGTTGTTAGTCTTTCCTTAATAATGCTTATTAATTCACTTAAATATTATTTGAAGGAACAGCTTCCTAGTGTCTTAGAGGCTTTTACTGCTGGTCTATTGCTCTCACATACAAATACTTTCACAGAGAATTTTCTGAGATTCTCTCCTTTTCCCAAGTCCAACAGGAAGCTCATTGTAAAGCTTTGCAATCACTTTTGTGGCAAAAGAGAATAGACGTTTTTCCTGCTTTATTCCCACTATAAAATTCTATGCACCTCTAAAGTCTACTTAAGTTACTGTTCAGTAAATTAAGCTGTACGTAATCATGTTTAATGTAGTAAGTGGCAGGCATATTTTGGCAGATATTGTATAAATATTTGCTCTGGCATAGATAAATACAAATTGCCAGTTGAGTGCTCTGATTTTTTTTTTTCTATATAATCATGAACTTTAACACTTTTAATATTAACTAATATAAAGCTCAGTTGTTTTAAAAACAGGAAGAAAAAGTTTGTAGTAAGAATTTATTAGCATTCTGAATTATGTAGCTCAGATTTGTTTTCAAAAGGATGGCCAAAAAAGTATAACCCAGAGGCTCTAAATTGGTTTATTTAACCAGCTTCTTACTTTCATCTGCACCTTTAGTTACAGCGAACAGCTACCTTCCTCCCTCATATCCTGCAGTCTGTCACTACCTGTTATCGTTTATGGTTGAGATGCAACAAAGATAACATCATTTTCTAAACGTGCTTTGTGTGATGCAGGAGCGTGTGCCAGGAATACAGTGATGGCCCTGTCAAAGCTCTACAAACCAGCTGTATGGCTGCGGGTTTTTTCCCTCTAGCCCCTTGCGTGCCCTTTGAGCTGGACCATCTGAATGTTTCTACCTCTTTTGTATGGCTGATCCAAGCCAACTATTAGAGCAGATACTTTAGCCCTTTGAGCTGTCGTAGCTTTGATGTAGACTTACAAAGAGCACGTGTTTAGGTAGAATACTTAATTATATATCCAATTAATTCTGACTATATTGGTCTTCGATCAGATCGGTCCTGCCGTATGAGATAGGTGAACGTAAAGAAAAGTACGTCATGGAAGCTCACTTTGAAGCGTATATTAGGCATTTGTAATAACATACTTTCTGGTCTTAGTACAGCTGGTCACACGTGGATCGTAGCTCTTGATTTTTATGGGTTTTAAATTCTTTTAAAAACATTTTTGCACTTAACATGGGATTGAGCATCCCTTGAAGTCAGGTGAAGCCCAGTTAGCTGGACAGAACCTGTACGGAAATGCTGAAATGCGTTGGCTATGCTTCCTTCTAAAAAAAAGAAATCTGAAATCTGAAGTGGAGATCATACGTGAATACAGTCAGTTTTCATCAAGTGTCATACAAGTGATAGGACAGAGACTGTTTTGGTCCTAGTCTTTCTTTGTAAGACAAAGAAAACGGTTACATCAACGGCTTCCGTGCTCGTATAAGCTTATGTTGAGCTTACCTATGTTGCAGTCTCTCGTATTTTTCAAGGAATACACTACGTGTTTGCTTTGCTTACTGAACAGAGGAGTTAGTTGATTTGGTTGATTACGTACTCGTGTGTTAAACATACCTATAATTCCAGTTTGAAAAATTCAGATGTCTTTTAACTGGATAAAGTAATAATTTGCTCCATGAGTAATGAAGAAAAGATGGAAGGCACATTACTTGCATTGGGTAGTACAAGTTATTTTCAGTCTTAGCAGCTCTGTATGTAATTAAAAGAGTTCAAATGTTGCTTTCATCAAAACTGCTGTTTGGACAGATGATCTCTTTTCTTAAGCATCAGATAAGCTATGGCAGTTACCATTAAAATCCATCTAAGCCATTTTATTAAGTTGTTACTTGTTCTGCAAATAGCTGCCAGCCTTGAGTTCAAAAGAAAGTAGGTTCTGATTTGTTCCCATGTCACATGGAAGAGGTGTGCAGTGAAAAATCGTATTACTACCCTTCCGATGCTGTTTTCCGGAGCTCTGTGTGTTGTCTGCCATAGCCCACTTTCCCTTGCGTGGCTTGACAGTAATGACAGTGTAGCTAATATCAGAAGTTGATTCAGTTTATTCAGACAGGAAGACTGTTGAATTGTCCCACTTCCAAAGTCAAATGTTTGTGTTAAGCACAGAGATCAAATCTGTAGTGCACATACATAACATATGAGTAGTGTTTATTTCCCTAACTTTTCTATTCCATTCAGCTTTTGTTGACTAACCCAGATTAGCATTTTAACAACCCTGAAGTGAACTTCTGCCATTCTCCCTGCTTGGACAGTGTGTGTAGACCATCCATCATCCTGTCCTTGGCCACAACAGGCTACTGGCTCCATAACCATTTGGAGCTACTCAGAAACCATCCGACTGTGAACAGCACAGCTGGCTACAGCAATTTTTTCTTCCACACCACTGGCAGCATTGTCTGGCTATGGTAACTAAAGTTAATGTCCAGAACATGAAGTTTCTTTAGTTTTGGCACCCCAGCCCCACTGCAGCTCAGTGGGCATACCTGCAGAAGGGCTACAAAATGGCTGCAAGGAGTGAAACAACTGCTGGACTCTTTCTTTTCAAGGCTCCAGTTTGGAGACAGCACCCTGTTGTTTGGAGTGGGATTACGTTAACTCCGTACTTACTCGAGAGGGAGTTTGCTAGCTGAATCCTGTGCTCTTCAATTTGCAGATCAGGGTGTGCTTTGAAAGCCGCCAGCTAAAGAAACAGAACTTGCCGCTTTAACTTAGCCACGCAAACTGCCAAAGAGCACAGAAAGAAATGGAGAATTTCGGCTGTGTATTTCACACATTCTTGTAGAAGCCTTTTTAGTTCCACAACGGAAACCATGTGATTTCACAGGATCTGTGCCCAGACTCTAATACTTGCTACAGATGCTTTCCTTGGTTTGTTTTGCAGATCTATGAATGCAATAGGAAAGAAGTCGTTACAGGATTTATTGTTTTAATTTGGACGTGTGCTATGAATGGCAGGTAACCAGCAGGTGATGTACTTGTGGCTCTGTGCTAATTTTACTTGTCGAGATTTTTGCATAACGTAAATAAATTGGCCTAGCATGGCTGTTTGTCATGTGTGAGCCACAGCTTTCTCACTAGAAGAGAACTCTTGCTTTCAAGAGCAAAGGAGGTCAAGAGGTGTTACCAGGCAGGAAGGGGCTGGGTGGAAGTGGAGGAGCAAAGAAGTGGTGGTGGAAGAGGAGGAGCGAGGAGCTCAAGCAAGGAAGTGACATTTGTTCTGTCCAGAATGGTTACAAACCTTGTAAATGAAATGGGTCCCTGGACAGCTTTGATTTATATTCTCCCACAGCAGATTGGCCTTGGTCTGCCTGACCTTGGTAACATTATAGAGGTCATATTTGCACACAGATACTCTTCTTGCAAAAAGGTTTGTTGTTGCTGCTGTTTTGTTGGGGTTTTTTTAACCATTGCATCTAAGCACCAAATTGCAGCCCAGGTTTCTAACTTGGTAGGCTCTGGATAAACGCAGAATAAAAAGGATGGATCCCATTCCCCACAGTGGATGGTTTACACGAAGAGACAGCAGATGGGTACAGTCAAGCAGTGGCCTCTAGAAGCAGGAGAGCTGTGTTGGCCTGCATAATCAGCAGCCGTGTTAGTGCACAAGCCGCCTAAACATAGCCAAGCTGCGTGTGTCGGGGAAAGGGGGGCACACGTGCTTGTAGGCATCAGAGGCAAAGGAGAGCTTTGAAGAGGGCTTCGGATGAGAATGAGGAGTTAATTGGCAGATGCATGTTGGGGGCTCTTCAAGTGCATGAGGGACAGCAGGGAAGCAAACAGAGAGGTGCTCATCTGGAAAGGTAACAAGTGAGCAGGGGGGACCAGCATCACAGACTGGCTGCCCACCAGAGGTGGGAGTGAAACCTCAGAAGAGATGAGAGGTGATCAGCTGGTCACTCAGCTCACCTATTACTGCAATAATAGGCTTTTCTTAATGTGAGCCACATAGTTCATCTCTCTGATGCCAAATGGTCGTGACAGCTGGCTCCCTGCTTTCCCAAGCAGCAGTAAGGTACCAGCTCACACCTCTGTTGGGTAGGACCTTCCTCAGAGCTTTATTGTGGCGTGAAACAAAAGGTGTTTCCCTTAAGTGATGCTGCTGTGCTTCCCAGGCGTGTTTATGGATGCTGGTGGTCGACAGGGACTGCAGCAGCCACAGTAGCAACAGAAAATGTTGCTGCTGTTTCTGTGTATATCCATTGTGACAGATGCACTTTGGGGTCAAAAGAAAATTTGCGCGCTTGTATTTCAAGCCCTTGTTTATATATCCCTCCACTTGGGTACCCCCTTCCCATGTTGCGTGAGCATTTCTGTGTCCTATTGGGCTGTGTAACCATCCTGTTTGGGGAGACTATAGAGAAGAAAAATGTGTATTTAACTTGCAAAAGCCTCAGTGTATAGTTAAGGCTATAGTATTAAAATTCTAGATGGTGTTTGAATGTAGCCCAGTGTTAGTGAGGGAGCTGCGACTCTGCCTGTTAGTGTAATGGTAGTTAAAAATGAGGGCTGTAAGCAGTCTGCATGTTCCCAGAGTGGTGCAGCACCCAGGTGTTAAATATCAGAGTACTGCCTTGTGGGTCAGGGAGGCTCAGTGCCCTGTGGAAGCAACTTGAGCCAACCAAGCTGCAAGGCAGGAGAGGGCCCTCTGGCTTTCCAACAGTTGTCCAAGAGCCAGCATTGGCACCCCTTGCAAATATAGCGCTCTTGCGTATTGCCACCTGGAGACGAGTGCTGAAGAGAAAGGTAAGGATAACAGAGGAAAAGCAGTGGTGTGAAAGCTGTCAACAGTGTGTGAACAATGTTCCCAGGTGTCTCATGAAAGCAGTAATAAGGGGGGGGGAAAGTCATCTTGCAGAGTTGAATGGTTTCTTTCAATTTGCAAACTTCTGCTCTCTGCGACAGTTTCTTTAACCCAGCACGTGTTTATAAAAGATTAACACTGAAAAACCAGTAATTTGGGTTTGCTCAGTAAATCATATTTCCTTCATAAAGGAAATACTGTGTGGATAGTTTTAGCATGATGTAGGTTTTTTCTTTAGTGATAACCTCAGACAAAAATAATCAAATCCCATGCTTTGGGGATTAATCTGATTCCCTGCAAGGGTACAGATAGAATATTTTTTTTGTCTTGTGTACCGCTGGACAGGTTTTACTGTGAGAGTGGATTATGGCTTTTTCCTCCCCCTAAAGCATCAGGTTTTCATCCTTGCCAGAGACATAACAAGCACGGCTCGTGATTGAACAGTGGTCTTACGTGGCAAACTATGCCAACACAAACCTAAATGTATTTGGTGCAGCTGTAGAGGAAAAATAGACCTGCAGATGTGTATAGTGTGGGGGTCAGATATGATTATTTAGTCACATTCTTACACTGGCCCAATATTATTAGTGATAACACAAGGATTTAAGGAAACCTTGCAATGCATTGGGGATCTTGGGAGGCCGGTGTGGAGGAGAGAATGGGACAGGCTGTAATGTAAAGCTTTAAAGCCCTAAGTCTCATTCCCTGATTTGCCACAGATTTCCTTTTGACCTTGATTGAAGCACTTGCAGTCCATATGTTACTGATTTGAAATTTTTCTTTTTTTACTTGTAAAGGTCTGATCCATGGCTTCTTTGTGGCTCCCTAGTCAAAATGCCTAAGTAGTGTGATGCAAATACTTCCCTGCTTTACAGGATGAATGTTATCATGAGGTGATGTAGCCCAAGTGAAAGACAGAGGGGAGGGAGAGCTGGTGCCCAGCATGGCTGCATCCTGTTCCAAACAACTGCCAAGTATGGGCTCTGCAGATTGCGTTTGGCCTGTGGAAAGCGGGCAGTTCCGTGATGCAGAGAATTCCCCAAACTGATGTGGTGCAGCACAGGGACATGCCCAGGCTTGGGACCCAGAGCAGGATAGCCATGGCTGCACACTGCACCAGTTCTGCCTCCAACCCCAAACTAGCAACAGTATGGGTATAATTTGCCTAACTGCATTTATATCAGTTTAATAACTTCAGCAGACTGTAGGGCAAGGAATCAGCTGGATCAAATCCTGCACTAATACATCTGATTTTTAAATAAATAAAAATAAATTTTTTACCACTACCCCTTTGTGTTCTTGATAAGCCAGCTGCTCCCAGAAGACCCTCAGCACAGGCACTTCTCAAGAGACCTCTGTCCCTCTGACTGTCCCCAGGGGCTCACAGCATTGAGCACCGATGTTCCCCCCCCCTTGCCTGTGAATATGTATGTACATACATTTACAAATACACACTTCGAGACTACAAAAGCAGCAAATATAATAATGTGATCCAACTGTTCAGTGCTAGGCTAGAAAGAAGTGTTTTTCTGCCATTATGTGAAAATTTAGCGTGACTGGAACAGAGTCTGCATTTGATTAGGCAATTTAAGAAATGTAAGAGACCTCATACTGTAGGGCAGTGCTGCAAAACAATTGCTCGGAACATGTTCTAAAATTGGTTTGCCTTCACCAGATTTCCATGTGTTTCTGCACGACATCTCAAATGAAAATATGAGTAGTCACGTGGCAAGTGACTACATTTTGGTATTATGGTAAATAAAAGCAGCAGTTTAAACAATTATTCCAAATTCTGAGTAGCCTTTGAGATGAAAAAAACACAAAACTCTCCTCCTGTTTACTCTCCAGCTTGGGAAAGACATTTCATAAGACATCCTTTCACTGGTATAGTTAATCTTTAATGCTTAACAAGATAATAGTAATCATTAACTTTGAGCTTAGGCTTCCTCCAGGTTTTCATGCCTGCATTTTGTACATGTAATTGATTGTGCCCAGGAAAGTGGCACAGCACATGCTTTGCATATACAAATAGGTAACTGGGTGGCCAGCTACCAGATTTGTCCATGCAGAAAACCCCAAGACTAGTTAAAAGTGTGTTGTTCCCCAGTCTCTATAGGCAATATTCCTGTGGGCAAGGCTGGCTGACTGTTCCAGCTCTGAGAACGGCATGCTGATAATACCAGTGCAGTGCTTAAGAGGCTCTGATGTGTTTCTTGCCAGTTGATAGTCTTCCCCTGTCTCTCCCCTCGCATTTTCCAGCAGCCATTTACCTTCTCTTTGAAGTGAGAGCAGTGGCACGCAGCAACCTTTTCCCCAGCAGCAGCAACTCAAGCCAGTGAGCCCCATGCTCTAGCAAGGCACAGCACTGAGATGCTGGAGGGATGTTTATAGCAGGGGAGAGCAGTGGGTGGGAAGTGATGCTTTCTGGGGTGCGGTTGACAGCAACCTTGTCTGGGGCACAGCCTGTTGAAGAGCAGATGTGCCCTCTCCACAGAGCAAATCTCTTTTCTTCAGCTGTCCTGCTTGAGGCGTGTTCTTTCCCCCAAACCTCCCTTCCATTTCAAAACACCCCATTCACTTCATCCTGTAGGCAAATCCTGACTTCCTGGGCTCCAGCCATGTCTCAGATGGGCAGTGCTTATCTCTGGGATCAGGGCTGGAGCACTGCTCAAGGTGAAGGTTGCTTTCTCCACTGCTGGGAGGCAGCAGGGCTCGCAGACCGGAGACCCAGGGGTGCCGCCAGCGACTCACTCTGGCTGTGGCGTCAGCTGGACTTGTGCAGGTTGTGCCCGAGACCTTCATTACGGCCTTATCTGCAAATACTGGTTTCTGCCTGTCCCAGAGCTGCCTTATCAGATGATGCCTAATCGTGCTGAAATGAGTGGCAGTTTTGCTATGTAAATCACATACTGTAGGCTTGCAGGAAGAATGCTTGCTTGCTTCGCTTATGGCGCTCACCCACATTTGTAGCCAACCCAAGAGGGAGGAAAAGGTAATACTTGGGTCTAGGTTTTAGGCTTTTGTTTAGGGCCAAGGGGGGCAATTTGGTTGTTTCTAAACCCACATCCAAGCTCATATGTACTGCTGTAAGTAGTTAGATCTTCAGCATTGTGGTTTAAGAGTTGAGCTCTCCGGTTTTCAGGATAAAGGTATTTTAGACTAAAAAACACTATGGAAAAGCACCAGGCACCTCTGACACAGCTGTGAGCCAGAGGCACTCAAGAGTTCACCCTGATGAGCCACAGCTGCTCTCCCCAGCACAGTGGCATTGCTTTCCTTGGGTTGGGGTCGGGGCAGGGGTAGGAGCTGGTGCTACCAGTGCTGCCCATGGCCAGGAATTAATGGAGGATCAGTGCTGAGAGTATAAAACAAACCCTGAACATGACTGTATTGACATTCTCTGCGCCAGTCCTTGGACACTTTCACAAATAAATTTAGTATTTCCTAGGGCAGTCTCAGCTGGGCACAAGCAGTTTGAATTAATAAAATGCAGGCCTGCTAAAATGGTGAATCCGGAGCACTGCTTAAGTTAAAGTACCTTGCACTTTATCACTGATAGCTCAACCCTGGCAAACTTTCAAGGGGAACAAGTCCTGCAGGAGCTTTGTAAAACAGAACAGATTCGACTATAGATGTGAGCTGAAATCAACGGTTGGTTTCAGCTGGAGGACTTTTGTATCACCGTGGTAAGGGAAGGTGGTTAACATTCACTCTCAAAAATTAACTTAAAATAAACATAATTGAAGCAATCACTTACAGTTTGCTCAGCATTTTATTTCCTTTCCTGCTGAAGCTACCTTGTGTTAGAGTAAATTTTTGTTCACAGGAGATTTTAGCCCTCAAAGTGCATCTAATCAACCACTAAACACTTGCATCATTAGAAGTCACCCTATCCATTTTGCAAGTGTTCTGTCAGCTTGTTCTAGAGCAAGAAGGGTGCGCTTTCTGTAACGTTAAAAGCCTGCAAACAACTGAAGTGTAACTAGCAATACCGTAAGCCAATTAAGATGAAAGCTGTGATACTCAGTGGTAGGGTTTCATCACTTTAATATTAAACTATCTTTTTTTACTTAGGCATAGATCAAGAGGTGTTAATGCAGAGTCCTTAAAAGAAATCAAGTATTATCTTAAAAACAGCAGACCTGTTATTTGCATTTTCATGCTCAATTAATATCACACCTCCAAATATCCTAATTTTTTTCTTCAGAGCTGCAGATTTTAAAGTTGTTATAGAAAGTAAGGATGGCTACATACTGCAAGTTTAAATTTGAGTGTACCTTTATCGGACAGAAACAGTTTTTCTTGTCTATTTATTCATACAAAATCATGCTGTAAGTTTCTAGAAAGGACTACAGGAATTAAGGATGTTTCTTTTACTATAACCACAAATATTTTCCCGTGTTATTTGATAATTAGACAAAAGAGTCTGTCACCAAACTCCACAATATGAATTTATCACATCATAGACAATCTCCGAGACTCGAATATACAGTAAACCCCTATGTCAGGCATTGCCTTCAGGAACCTTACTGAAGTCAGCCTTCATTAGAAGAAACACATTTATACTGGAATGCCATTTGAAAAAAAAAGAAAAAGAAAATCACAACATTTATGCAGGCTGTTGTACTCTTGTTTTAGGAGGACTTACCACACTGAAAAGCAATTGCATCATTGGAGAACCTGTGTATAGATATGACCTAAAATGGGAATCTAATCCTCTGCTTCTCATATAATAGATACTGATACAGATTTTGAAGGCAAATGTTGCATTCTATGCAGAATACTTTCGGGCTTGTAAGCAAATGACTCGTTATACCCATTTCATGCAGTGAGACATAGAAAAAAGGACCAAGACCAAAAAAATAGAGGTAGGATAAAGAATTGTTTACTCCCTTTCTAGAGTTCAAGCCACCAGAGCCTGGGCCATGCTGGTCTTATATTTTGACTTGGATGATACAAAAATGCTGCATTTCATGGTTTGATTACCAAAACACACTTTGGCCTGGCTCCCCCAGTGTGTGGCTCTGCTCTAGAGTTATTTTATCCTGTGCACAGCAGGGATAAGGTGCTATTCTGAGTGAATATTCTGATGCATCCATGGTTGCCAATGCATACATTTCTACAACAGGTCTAGGGCACCACTGAAGGCAGCCTGTACCACCTTCACATATTTTCTTCTAAATGTTTTATCTTCTGAAAAGATTGACGTGCTTGACAAACCAAAATTCAGTGACAACCTACCTTTCTGTACTATGCACTAGTGAAGCGCAGGTCCAGCCCCTGTACCAGCACCTTACTGGCAAGCTGTTCTCTCTGCAGCTGGCTCAAGAAGTTGAACTTTTCCCACCTGGTAGCAGTTACCATCAGGAAATAAACTCATGTGTGAATCCTTAGCCCCCTAAAATGGAGTCACTGCCAGCACACCTTTTAACTTCCTGAAGGCCAGAATTTGAACCATACCCTTTCAACCTGCAGTTAGTGGGCCATAAGTGAGTTGTACATCAAAAGATAATCCCTGAGGCAATAGTAAACAATATTTTTAGCCTTTTTACACTAGTCCTTTGCATCCAAAAAAAAAGGCAGGGGGGTGCTAAACACAAGTAAGTTCCCATTCAGAGACTAACATAACTTTTATTTGGTTGCAAGTGAAATCTGTTACTTGCTGTAACCCGGCCAACAGATCTTTGTTGTTTGAGTAGTCTTCTGGTTAAAGAGCTTTGGAGCACTGATTTGGCCAGCTGCTCAGTGCCCTGAAGCCACTGTCCGAGGATGCACTGTGACCCTCACAAGGGGCTTGTCTCAAGGGCTGAGATGAGTGGAAGTTGCTGAGTATTGCACAGGATCTCCTTTGCTCTCGGTCAGAAAGAGGAACTGAAATCTCAGCTGTAGGCCCCGAGAAACTTGCTGAGCATCTGTGAACAAGCGGTGGTAAAAGATTTTTTTGTTTTAACTTTTATTTATTATTAGAGTGGTTTCATGCTCAAAATTTTGGAAGGTACCATCACAGGTATGCACTAGTTCGTGCGTTTGCACTAATTAGTGCTGTCAGGGATCCATTTGCATGCAGGAAGGAGCAGAGGACAACAGGGATTTCCTGATCTGTCAAAGTCCAGTCACTTGGGATTGTGGGAAACCACATCACATAAATTGGCTAAGCTCAGCATATTACTAATGGGTTCTGCCTGTCCCCCCTCAACATTACAGTTAACGCATACCTCCAAGCACGGAGGAGATCCTTGATCTCACCTAACAGCCTGGTTTTCCCCTGTGTCTGGTGAAGAAGGAAGATGATGTAGTCATTTCAGCCTTTTCATGCTATGTGCCTTTTTTTCAGCTTTTATTATTGCAACCCTTTTCTCCTTTGCCTTGCCAAACTCTCCACAAGTGAACTAACTTTTAGGATATGTCTTTTGTTCTGACCTATCTTGAACTTCAGCCTGGATTTGCCATACCACACTCCTGTCTGTGCTTAGCATTTTGAGAAGCATTTATTGTGTTAAGGAGACTTTTAAGGCTTTGGGGGGGGTTGGGTTGGTTTTTTGCAGGGAGGGTGTTGTTTGGGGTTGGTTTTGTTTTTTAGTGAGTAGAAGGTATTGCATCAGTCTGGTTTGAAGCTATTTTATGTGTTGCTTCTCTCCAGCTGGCTGAATGCCCTTTCCCTCCCCCCCTTCTCTTTACGTGGCAGTGCACAGAAAGATGATTGATGGAGTGTCACCAGTGCGTTGTCAAAGGCTGGAGTAGATTAATGGGCAAGAAACACCAGCCTGTTCCCCTTCATGTGTGATTGTTTGAAGGAGGGCTCATATTTTAACAGAAATTATATCCTGCTTCTCTGGATTCCCCCAATCAGGAATTGAAGGATGGGATTCGTATCTGAAATTGAAAGGTGCCAGCCACAAAGAGCCAGTTTATTACTTGGGACAACTGTTACCTTCCACTTGACCAACAGCACTTGCCCTGAGGCCTGTTTCAGTCAGGCTGCTGTCGTCTTTACCGATGGGGATTTATGCCACCAGTTAACGTTTATACCTCTGTTTCTTTGTATTTGCCTACACGACTAGTTATGGCATAGACCAAATGGCTGGAAGATCTCTGATCTGTTACTAGCTTTTCCACCTGGGTGACATTGGCCAATTTGCCTGTGCTGCAACAAATGATCACGCGTCACCCAGAGCAGCTCAGGTCCTTTGACAAGGCTTTTTTGGTGGTTGGCCTTAGTCAAAAATTCAGTCTTGATCTGTGCCTCAACTCCCCAGCTGCAAAACAGGGATAGCAATATGGTAATTTCCAAACATTGCGCTTGCCGTGAATTGTTTCCTTGCAGAAATGCTAGGAATGCAATTTATAAGAGAAATTAATCAAAAACTGGTCTGAATCCTTGCTGGGGAAAAATAATCAGACCCAGAGTATGATTGTTTTCTGCATTTTCTTGAAGGTAGGCATTGTCAGCATTTCATAATCAGCTATTCTGGTCCAAACAGATACTTCAGCGTTGTTATTTGTAGTCCCCGGTAGTGGCCTCTGTTAAAAGGGTTGAATGTGGCAAAAATTATGTCTTTCACACCAGCCTATCTGTGTCTACCAGAAGCATACACCTGGCTGTCATAAACCCCTGTTCCAAGGGCTAGATGGAGCCCATTTTTTCTGATTATCCAGGGAACAGCTGTTATTCCAAGTTTATTCTCTTTTCAGTGGTTCTGATCTCAAGCCTGTGTCCAACCAGCTAAAAGGTGCATTGAAATGCTTCTTGAAGCAGGTGCATTTCCTTTTCATACGTAGCTAGAAATCAGAGCTACTGTTCATTTTCTTGTAATGTTTTAACAAGCAAAATAATAAAGAAATCTGTATTTCTTACCTGGCTTACCTGGTAAGTCTTACCTTACTTACCTGGTAAGAAGTGATTACCTGTGGTTTGCTGATCCAGTCCAGCTCTCTGTCTGCTTTTTGCTCTTGTCATGACAGAGGTCTGTGCTTCATGCAGCTGTAGACTTTTTTTTTGATAGGGACTTGTGACAGGTGATGTTTAGTTAAAAGAGATTGCTGAACATAACTATTCCTGCCTTTCGTGTTCTCAGAGTTCACCTCTGGAGTATATTAAGAGGTTTGGGGGTTTTTTGAGGAAAACGTAAATATGAGTTTGTTTCTGCTCTGGATGCAATCTCTAGGGAGACACATCCTGTGGTTTTACATTTACAAAACTTTGCCTTGTTTTAGGGAGTATGGTATACCCCCTGAGATTTGAATCTAATTGAGAGAACTGATACTCTCTTTGTTTACCTGGCATTTCGGTCACATCCTTTTTGGTTTTGTGACATTGTGGTTTTAGGTCATAGTTTTTGTGGCCAATACACAGCAAGTTGCCCTTTTGTTCTCTGCAGCCATTTCCTCCAGCCCAGAACACAGTATCTGCCTTTGTAAGGCAGGTTACATTTAAGTTTGCTATTTGTTGCCCCAGTGGATTCTTCCTAGACAGGAAAGAGCAAAAAAGAAACTTCCTAATACGTGCCCATGCTTGATAGTGGCAGAACTTGTACAGGTTGCAGGCTGTGTGCGTTCTGCAGCCAGGCCAGGGTCTCTTTGAGTCATGATGTGTGGGCCATGAACAGGCTCATCTTCTATGCTAACTAAAGCCTACATGGCTGGGAGATCTTCTTGCTCTTTGGCAATTTGTATTCATTTGTTCTCCAAGAAAACGAGGCTTCAGGGAGGACTTTTACTAAGCACCTTACAGATGTTACTGTGCACTGACTCAACATACAGTTTGTGTGCCTCCCCTTTCTCTTCTTTCACTGGGATGTTAGTGGGTTGGATACTTGGAGTCTGCTTTTCTTGAAAAAAAAAGACACAAAAAAGAAATTATGTAACCATTAATGATTTGTTATTGTGTCTGGGAGCCACTGTGCTGCAGGACTTTGCTCTAATGATGCTTTCACAAGAAAGAACTAATTTGACTAACTTTATTAATTCCAGTTTGTTTTAAGTTTGCTCATCAGTAATTTAACGCAAGATGCTTCAGCTGAAGAGGCCATGTCAGGACAAGGAAGAGCAGAGGGAAAGTGCCAGGAATCATTAGTGTTTATTAACCACTGCACTCATCAATCTTGACTAAGAGCACAGCCCATTCGTTCTGGACTGGTGGACTGAGATACAGAAATATCATTAACAGTGGAAAACGCTTCTTTTGAGGTCAGTCTGTAATGGACAGGCATTCAGACAACACCTCCACCCCCAAATATTATCAGCCTTTAAGTTGGTTTCCTCACAGTCCTGCCTGAACTGACAGAGCTCAGCAGCCTTATGGAAGGAAGAAGCCCTGCCCCTAGCCAGCTGTAGCATCAATTAACAAATACAGTATTTTCATCCCCAGTAAACATTACTGAAAGGTTAAGTGTTGTTATGAAGGGGTTTTTTAATTGCTTTTCAAATTATTAAATGATTAATACTTATGTGCTTTGCTGGATCAGGCCTGGCACTTTGTGCTGGCAATGTGTAAATCTCACAGCAATTCTTGAAACATTAAAATGGAAAGACTTCTTTTTTTCTCTTTAGACAAAGAGTTTAATAACCAATTTCAGCAACTGCAGGGCATCGAGCTGGTGACTCAAAGCTGTGACCTGTGAATCGGGGCTGAATGAATGCCTCCAAAAGGTTGGAGGAGGGAATAGTACTACATTTGCCAGGTTTCTAATGAGAAATATGACCCCTGCCCAGACCACTTGTGGTCATTAAGGATCGCATTTCACTTTGAGATGCGTTTTCTTGCATCCTACCCAAATTGCAACTTGAGTAGTTACATTCTGCTCACTAAAATATTCCTGCGGTTTAATTGGAGAAGTTGTTTCCCTTCCCCTCTTAAAAGCTTTGTTGTATAATGTTGTGGTGCTATCTTAGTATGTGCTGTATAATCTATAGAGCACACACACACACAAAATAACCCCACCGTGAAAGTCTCTGAAGTTGCTAGCTTCCTACAGTAACAAATAGAATTAGGGGGAAAGTGGCATCTTGGGAACCCAGCTCAGCATTGTGCCCCCATTTGAGTCTCTTGCCATCCTTGCAAAGCACGGGACAAGCACTGCCACACTGCAGAGGCAGCATTTTCGCATTTACTGTGCACTTGTGTAAATCACTGCACAAGGCAAAGCATCAAGTGTCTGGTCCTAGACATAAGGTCTTTCGCAATGAGCATGTTAAGCTTAGTATTATGATGGCACAGCCTGGAAACAAGCAATAACTTTAAAACATGGCATGGATGTTTAGACAGATTGTGTATGTCATGACTTTTTGTGGATAAGATTTAGGTATTTTATGGGGAAAGGGTTTTATTGGATGACATTCAGTGATAGAGGGGATGGAAAGAGATTGTAGTTTAATTAAAATTCTAATCCTAAGTTTGACAATTTTTCTTGCCAGGTCAGCAGCCTGCACGTTCTGTTTGTGATTCCCGTGAATTAAATGGGCTGACAGGCGTCAGCTTCTTCGGAAATGCCTGTAAATCCAGCTAAAAATTAGCAAACATCAATATGTTTCAGAGCAGCTTTGAGTAGGGATATGTCACGCAGCAGTTTTCCATCAATGTACATACAGGAGCCTTTCATAAGCACCAATTTAGTCCACTGCTGCCAGTGCTCAAATACAAACAAAAAAAACCTTCTTCTCCAGTAGGAAGTCACATTTACTGTCCTGTGCTGCTGAAATCTCACTGGCGTGTTCCTGTTTTCCAGGTAGTTAAACAGTGTTGCCGCAAAGGTAGTGCTCATCTTTCACCAGCCATGAGGCTTCCTCTGCTTTGTGCCTCCGTGATGCTAATGAGTCTGTCCCAGTGCCGAGCTGTCAGCTTCCCTGAAGACGAGGACCCTATTAATGTTGTTGACTACCACTGTAAGTAATCTGCAAATGGTGCTAACCACTGGGGAAAGAGTTTTAATGTTTGGGTTTTTTCCTTTGGGAAGTTAAAAAAAAAAAAGAAGTCTCTTTCCTTTCAAATTGAAATGTGTTTACTGGCTTTGTATCTTTAATAGAACACTTAATCATTTTCTTAAAAAAGCAATCAGAAATACAGCAATAACTTCAGGAAAAAGAACATTTGCTGACATTAGCCATCTTTTTCTCATTTATATTCAAGACATTACTCAAGGAATTTAGTTTAAACCCTTCTACACCTAGTATATACAGCTAATCAATGCCATATATTGATTCTTTAGCTCTATAATCCTGAGTGATGGTGTAGCCCATTTTTACTTGCAGATTCAAGGCAATATCCAGTATTTAGAGGACGCCCTTCAGGCAATGAATCTCAGCACAGACTGGACTTCCAACTGATGTTGAAAATTCGAGACACACTTTATATTGCTGGCAGGTAATTTTCCTTCACTCAGTTCATTAGATTAAAATTCTTTTCTCTTCTGGTTTTGCATTTATGTGTAAAATTCATTTAGAAAAATCTGCAGAATATGATAAAAATAAGAATTGGGAGAGGACTTCCCAGAGAAATATACCGTATCTATGGCCAGTGCATGAAAATTGGATTTGAAGGCTGCAGTTACTGTAGTTATGCTAAACCAATGATCAAATACTCTTTTACCTCTTTTATATTACTGCCCTGATCATTTTAAACTTGGACTGACACATCAGGGATGTAGGAATTGAGTATAGCACACTTGAAATTTACAGTCCGGATTAGTCTTCAGCAGAACGGAAGGACAGAGATGGATAGCTGGACACTGTAGGTGCTGTCTAAGGACCATACCAATAAAAATTAAAACCACCCCATGTTGCCCATGACCAGTCTTCTCTGATTTGTATTAAACACATAATAAATCCATAAGCATTTCATAGAAGTTTCTGGTCTAACAAAACACTCTAAAAATAGATTTAGCTTATAAAAAATAAGGCAAATGAATTAATGAATTTACTTGTGTCTTTTTGCAACAGGGACCAAGTTTACACTGTAAACTTAAATGAAGTTCCAAAATCAGAAGTTACTGCAAGCAAGGTGAGTAGATACAGGTGCTGGCAAGGGAGAGGTATTTTCTTTGGTTTTAATTTTTTTAAGATTTTTTTGTGGAAAGGAAATCTAATGTTCTTTTCTGGTTTGATTTAACAGAAATTAACATGGAGGTCAAGGCAGCAGGACAGAGAGAACTGTGCTATGAAAGGCAAACATAAAGTAAGCTTAGCACATACATCATAGAATAACAACACAAATATATGTGAAGTCTGTGATCATACATCTTACTCTCTTTTCAGGACGAATGCCATAACTTCATTAAAGTCTTTGTTCCAAGGAATGATGAGATGGTGTTTGTCTGTGGAACAAATGCATTTAACCCTATGTGCAGATACTATCGGGTAAGAATATTGAAAATGTCATTAATCTGTTACTGGGTTTGCTTGCACTAATTATGCTATAGCAAATACATCCAGTGTGATTGGAGAGTGCTTCAAGGTGAAGTAAAAACAGACAGAAGCCAATGTGCTGAATTAAGTTTTGTGGAAAGACAATGTTTTACTTCTGTGCCAGTGTACAAAATAGAAATGGCACTATCACCCATTTATTTTTCTTCTCTAGCTGAATACCTTAGAGTATGATGGGGAGGAAATTAGTGGTTTGGCAAGATGCCCATTTGATGCCAGACAAACCAATGTCGCCCTCTTTGCTGGTAAGAACTTTTGCTTGTAATGAGTCTAAATGATTAATGACACCAAAGGAGCCAGAGAGCTTTTAAAGCGAGCACAGGAAAGCTAAAGGTGTCATGGTGCCCCTGCTCTTAAATTTTTAAAAGGGCCTCCAAAGGATTAGAAGCTGACCTGTTAATAAATAGGTTACAGCACTTTGGGGAAGAGTAGCAGGAAAGAAATGGGGAAAAATACAGGCTAGTCAGAATTCTGTAGATTATTAAAGGCCTCTTAATACCACGTTTTCAACTTCTGTTTTAGATGGAAAATTGTATTCAGCAACAGTAGCAGATTTCCTGGCAAGTGACGCTGTTATTTATCGCAGCATGGGGGATGGATCTGCCCTAAGAACAATAAAGTATGATTCCAAATGGATAAAAGGTAAGTTGGGGGAGTATTTTCCCATACACATGGCAGATGTAATTTCAGTGGCACAGAGGGTCAGGTAGTTCACAGCCAGCATGATTTACACGTATGCTACAATGTGAGCATATATGCAGCTTTCGATATAGTACGATTATGACAAAAAAGCAGTTTAATACAAATAAAGCAAAATTTTTGTTAAATACATCAGTGAATGAATCTGCAGTAACAAAATACCTTAACTGAAGTGCAATTTCTGTGAGGCCTTTTTACAGGCCATTAGCCAACATTAGAGACTTCAAGTTCGTTTAAGCTCCAGCGCACCCATATTTGGACATCCTAAAGTATCTGCAAGACTGGAGCTCATGTTAGCTGGTATGGACCTGTGGAGAAGCCGCCAAGTCACACAGCATAGTCAGTGTCGTATGCTGATTAAGTAGTTCTTTGAATTAACCTTCTCCTTACTCTTTCTTACAGAACCACACTTCCTCCATGCCATAGAATACGGGAACTACGTTTATTTCTTCTTCCGAGAAATTGCTGTAGAGCACAATAATTTAGGCAAGGTAGGTATCGTCACAGCGAGCTGTCAGGTAGCCATGAGCCGTGGCAGAATGAGATCATCCTAAAACAGCATCAGTAACAAGCACAGTTTACAATACGAAGTAGGGGCTAGTACAGAGTTCGCACAGTTTTCCCATCATTATAATTTACGGTGGGGGTGGGGAGGAGAGAAATAGAGCAGTGCATTCTTCAGCCAAAAAGTTGTTTCTGTTCTCTATGCCTTGCTGTTTAGGCGAGCTCGCTACAGGTATCTTTTAGTGTTGCTCTGGCCTTAGTGTTGCTGTTGCCTTAACACTTGTGGCAAGTAATGGAAAGTCTGAGGGTTTTTTCATGCATATTAAAGAAACAAAAGGAAACAACACAAAAGAAGAGTTTCAAAGAAGTTTCTCTAATGTCCCTGGATATTGAATAATTCAGTCATGCCAGTACAGAGTATAATACTTGTGCCTCACCATGGAAGGATATTCTATAATAAATTATTAAGTCCTTTACACATGGTTAATTAAAGTCTTTAAATCTCACTAACAGTATGATTTTGAAGGGAAAAAAGGGTGGGGACAAGCTGCAGAGTTGCATTTGCTTGGTGATAGGTTAAGATGCCTGTGCACTACGAGCTAAACACTGTTTGCTTTCATCCTTTCTGTGCAGATAAATGGCAGCTTCCTGTTAACAAAATTATCTTTGGTGTTTCATTAACAGCTCAGAAACAGGCACTGTCTTCCTTGCATCTCTCAAGCCTTTGTCCCTTTTTTTTTTTTTTTTTTTTTTTTTTCCGGTCACAGGCTGTGTATTCCCGTGTGGCTCGCATATGTAAAAATGACATGGGAGGGTCCCAAAGAGTCCTGGAGAAACATTGGACATCCTTTCTGAAAGCTCGGCTCAACTGCTCAGTTCCTGGGGATTCATTCTTCTACTTCGATGTTCTGCAGTCTATCACAGACATAATAGAAATCAATGGAGTCCCCACAGTTGTCGGTGTATTCACCACACAGCTTAACAGGTGAGAGATGAGCAACCTTACATCAAAGGTAGTTCTTTGGTTCTCTTTTACACTGAAATTGGTGCCATTGTAGTCTGAGTTCTTGCAACTATTTTTCTAATTTTGCAGCATCCCTGGTTCAGCAGTGTGTGCTTTCAGCATGGATGACATTGAGAAAGTCTTTAAAGGGAGATTTAAAGAACAAAAGACTCCTGACTCTGTTTGGACAGCTGTACCTGAAGACAAAGTACCAAAGCCAAGGTAAAAGGTTCTTACTCATGGTGCCATAATATCGTCCTTGTAAAGAGCTACCTTAAATCAGCTGCACTCTTGAGTGTCTTGTCAGGTAAAAACCAAAGCAGAGCTTTACACTTCAGCCATAAGGATGCTCATTAGCAGGCTGCCATCTCTCATTAACTAAAATATCAAGAGGAAAACAATGTTGCTCTCCTTTCAGACCTGGCTGCTGTGCAAAACACGGCCTAGCAGAAGCTTACAAAACCTCCATTGATTTCCCAGACGAAACACTCTCCTTCATCAAATCTCATCCTTTGATGGATTCAGCTGTTCCCTCAGTCATTGAGGAGCCCTGGTTTACCAAAACACGTGTCAGGTATGACATTGTTCACAAATAACGCATGTGAAAAGGAAAACGAGAAAGCGCGCTGTTAATGATACACCTTTTGGTCTTGATAGATACAGATTGACAGCAATTGCTGTAGACCACGCTGCTGGACCCTACCAGAACTACACAGTCATATTTGTTGGCTCTGAAGCAGGAGTAGTACTTAAAATCTTGGCAAAGACCAGGCCTTTTTCTTTGAATGACAGTGTGTTACTGGAAGAGATTGAAGCATATAATCATGCAAAGTAAGTATTATGAGAACACCTAAGCTCTTCATCTTGTCCTTGGTACCTAGCTAAAACAAATTATGGTAAACGAAAACCAACTCATTATCACCAGCATCACCTCTTGTTTGTCATTTCATGGTGTTCCCTGTGTTGAATAACCTGAAAATATTTGGTCACTTGCCATTTTGCATGGGTTGAGTGAACAACCTAATTCCACTCCAGTGACGTCAATGATACAGTCTCATTCTTCCACAAATAGATACACTTCTTCCTGAGTATGACACGTCAGAACTGTCTGCTGCTGTTAAAAAGAAATGATGTGAGCTTATCTTGAGGGTTTCTCAAAAGTGACCAATAATGTATAAACTACATCTAATCATTTTAAACTTGCTTATTCTTGCACAAAGAATTTGGGAATGGAAGCGTTCCAATTAGACTTTACAGTTGTCCAATACAGGACTTCGGTTCTGCTCTGTTGAGATATTTATGCCGACCGAGAGAACAGAGAAAATGGATTTGGATTTCTTTCCTACATAGTTCAGCGAACTTGTCACCTAGCTGTAAATAAGAGCCAGAAGCTGGCATTTGATAACCCATAGGTTTGTTTAGAAATCACTCAGCAAAGACCAGTAAGTTACACTTATATATGTAAAAAGTCTCTTTTCAGTATCTGCATAGACAATAAATAAATAAAATGTTTGCAGTGTAAGCGTTGCACAAAGTACTACAGTTACTAAAATAATGGCCTCCCATTATTTTTGCTGACCAGGTGTAATGCTGAGAGCGAGGAGGACAGAAGAGTCATTTCCCTTCAGCTGGATAGAGACCACCATGCTCTGTTCGTGGCATTCTCCAGCTGCGTCATTAGAATTCCTCTGAGTCGGTGTGAGCGTCACGGGTCATGTAAAAAGTACGGCCCCGTTCCTGAACTCCCCCTTAAAGGAAAGGCACCAACATCTCTTAGGAAGGAAGTAAAAAATGCATGATTTTTTGGGGTTTTTCTCTTGCAAGGGCATGTATTGCTTCACGGGACCCGTACTGTGGCTGGTTAGACCATGAGGCATGTGGAAGAGTGACACCAGGCATGCTGTAAGTATTCTTTTATGCTGTAAGTATTCTTTTTCAGATTAGCCCAGCATCTCTGCATATGCTTTATAGACCATGTGAGCTCATATCCTATGCCTGTTCCCTTGCACTCAATTCATAAATCTCCATTTTTTTTTAAGATGTTTTTTCAGTGTACTGTATATGTAAGAGAACAGAATGCTGAAGTCTGACCTAATTCTGCAATTTCTGGGTGAAGACTTACTTTCAGGGGGGGGGTTTTTTGGGGGGGGGGGGGACGACAAGCAGACCCCTAGGAAGAGCAGTTGGAGGCAGGAAGGCAAGAAATTGCTACCTGCAAACCTGAGCAGCTCAGAGAGGACAGTAGACAGTATGCTGCCCCAGGCGCGCTCACGGCCAGGGCGCAGTCAATTGCAAATATGAAAGCACAGGGTTCACAGCAGGAAAAGAGTAAGATTTTGCCTCCACGCTGGAGCTTGGGTGATATATATGCATACCAAAGGCATTTTGCACAAATCAAGTCTGTAATATACAGTGCATTAGCAGCTGTATCTGAAAAAGAGGCCTTTGTAGCAGGCCAGTGCAAAGTTTAACTAGTATAATTGGATGGTTGTATCTAAAAACAAGAGCATGCCCAATGCAAAAGACATGATGAAGTTGCTGAAAAAAGGGATTTTTTTAATTTTTTTTTTTTCTATTTCCTGGCATAAGCAGGTATATAGAGTTTTAAAGCCTGGTTATAACTAACTTGTTCATTTTGTAAAACAATTTTTGGGGCCATACACTAGCTCTTGTGTGTGTTTCCATTTGCTGCTTCCAGAACAAAAAAAAAATCACCATTTGTTTCCCTACTAATACTGTTAATTGCAGGTTCTCTTTGTTTGTTTCATACAACCACAGCACCGGAGGATATGTGCAAGATGTCGAATACGGCAACACAGCCCAGTTTGGGGACTGCCATGGTAAGGCATAGTCATTGCTGCTCGTTAATTATGTCTCAACAGTAGTCTGTGGCCACACCTCACTATGGATGTTAAATTTATGATGAGCTTTTCAGTAACATGGTGAACACATCAGCTAGTGTTACTGTGGATGTTCACAAAGCTGAGCTTTTTGGTCCTGGGTGGCAGAGTTTTGTCTTTCTTTCACCAGTTTACAACTGTTTGGGGTCTACAGCAAAGTATTGAAGAATTTATTTTTTGTAACCAGTAATATTTTATTTTTTATTTTCCATTACTCAGGTTTGAGATCTTTTGCTTTCTTTTTGTTACTTTTTACTGATTACTTGTTCCTTTAATTCTTTTAGAAATTTTGCCTACTACAGCTACACCAGATTACAAAATATTTGGCGACCCAACATCTGGTTAGTTTTTTTTAATTTTTTTGAATTAATGACCTTTACTTTCCTTCAGTTCAGCATTTTCAGCCCTTTTTTCCTTCCTTTTGCACAGTTGGCAATCCTCCATTTTTGTGCTTTTACTCATGTTCCCACTGATGGTAAAGATAGTCAGACTCTTCTCACTCAGCACTTCACCCTGTGTAGCCGCATGTTAACAGCTCATTATTTATTGAGACATCTTTTATTAAAGAGCCTGATTAACATAGATGACATCTTCACTGCACGAACGTCCACTAAGCTTTTACTCTTTATCCCCAGCCATGCATTTGTGAATGCCCCTATTGGTCATCTCTAGTAGATGAATGGCAGAATTTCATCATCTTCCTCCTTACCTCTCCTTTCCTCTTTTCCTTCTTTCCCAGCAAGCTTTTTGCACAAATACACATTTTCTAAAATGTGTATTTCTATATTTTTTAAATGTTTTAAGTAAGTAGTTTATGCTAATGGAAAAAATTTAACATCACAAACTATGTAGCTGAATGAGGACTTGTGGAGACAAAGGTGGCTCAGAAAAAACTTCATGCATTGTTGTCAGATGGACTTTGGCATCCTTTTCTCCTTCAGTGATTTTTCTAGTAGCGTTTTCACCGTCAGCCCCTGCTGTTCAGGGAGATAGGACCCAGTGCTCCTCTGTTGAACTCAAAAGCAGAGCTGTGTTGACTTCGACAGGAGCAAGACTGAGCCCTTATTTTCCAGTCTTTGCTCCCAGAACTTGGGTCTCTGCTTTCAAACCGAGGGCACATTTCTGACTGACAAATATGAAAATAATCTGTTTGTATGTTAAATTTACAAGAGCGCAACAAGAACAAGAACATTATTTTGTGTTTTGGTTTCTGATATTTGCACTTCTGTAACTTGACAAGAAATAATGTTTGAGACAAATATTTCCCAGATATACTTACCTGTAATGTAAGTTAAGAGACTCACTTAGGAAAGCAAAAAAAAAAAAACCCCAAACTGTGTTACATGGAAATGCTACCTTGCTTGCACGAGTGTTTATCAACTGAATTTTCAAAGTGGTATTTTAGGACACAGATACAACCGAACCTTATTTTCAAGTCCTGAGTGAGTGTGTATTTGATGTACATTTCTCAGTCAGATCTCAAGCCATAGACATTCATGCCCAAACCTACTGGGATAGTGAACGCAAAACACAAAGTAGACGTTGGACTGTAAACCCAGTTTGATGTGTTTCCTCCTCATGTGCATTTTCATGTAGGCTACGGTGGTTCTGTTCAGCAGATGTACCACAGAGGAGCCAGAATCTATGCAACATTGTTCTTTAGGAACCATTACAAAATAGGGGTTAAAAACATTCCTTTCATCCCCACCTGTAGAAATGGCTCATTCAGCAGTTCATGGTATACCATAATAGCACTAATGGAGCTGATCTGGTTTCTCAGGCGTAACCTGTCATGAGTGTGTATCTTTCCAAGTAACTTTTTTTTTTTTTTTGAAGATGTTTAAAAGGCAGCCAAGTATGTTGTCTCCAGTGAAGAATATAAGCAGAACAAGTTGTGCTTTTCACCTCCACCAGTTGCTTACTTTAACTTTTGCACTGCTTTCATGTTTGACTTCTCTGGCTTTTTGGCTAGCAGCTGTTGATCTTTTAATGTTTTGGGGTTGGTTTTTTTTGTACTTAAAGTTTTGAACCAACTGATTTTAACCAGCCCTCTGTACTTCTGCAGAGTGTAGGGGGTCACATTTTGCTCTGACTGTAACTCCCATTAAATACTGTCTCCAGCTATAGCTTAGATGTGCCGTGAAACAGTGAGGAAAGCCTGACTGTAATACACATTAATAAAAATCTGTTTGCCACCACAGACATGGAGTTCTCCTCAGCTTCCATTACCACAATGGCAAGTATCCCAGTTATATCACCTAAAGTGATTGGTTCCTGGAAACCTAAAGTGACTGGCTCTCGGAAATTTGTAGTTCAAGATGACCCAAACACTTCTGATTATTCTGATCCATTATCAGGTGTCCCAAAGGGTAAGGCCTTACCAGGGAATACATTGCAGCTGAATGGAAACCTGATAGTCTCAACATTGTCTAAGGCTTAAATGTAACAGCCATGATAGTTGGGCTGTATATTACGTGCATTTCCTGTGAGTATGCAGACAGTGCAATCATGTTTTTCATACCTACTTATCCAGTGTACAGAGTGCTGCTTAGAGGTTATAACAGGAAACACAGATAATAAGCTCAGCCTTTTATTCCTGGGGTGCTCCAAAGCTCCCATTAAAATCAGTGGGAGTTCTGGATGTATTAAAAAAAATGACATTCACAACTTACCTGCATCTCTGGTGGTTGTTTTCAAACCAGTCTAGTTTGGATAAGACTATTAGTCCTCGTGAATGGCTGCTTACAAGAGCTTAATGGGTTTTCTTTTTTCATTTGGTTTGGGGGTGGGGAGAGAACAGAAAACAAAGCACAGCTCCATGACAGATCCATGTGTTAAATGGGGCATATCCCTAACTCTGCCTGCCTGTAGCATGTTTCTGAAGAACATGGGTCAGATCTGAGTAAGGGTGTGCTGAATTTTTATTCTCTGGCTGTGAGCATCAGTTTATAGATTATCTCAGTACATAGAGACACATACACGTGTTTTAAGCCAAACACAAAAAGAAACATATTCTGAATGTAATTCATCTTTCTGTAGCCATTCTTTCAGCTAAGTGAACCTTTGATTCGGCTCTTACAGCAACAAAGACTTTAATTCAGTAGGACTATTGCAGTCAACCAACGAATGAAGAAGCTTCCACTCCCATAATCAAAACTTAACGCAAGTCTTCATCAGTACATAGCATAGCCAGGTGACAGACATGTTTGCACAATTCTGTATTTCCTGAAAATCTCACCAGCCAAAAACCATTTGTGTTTTATTACCATTCACCAAAACATATCAGGTTTCCTATCAGCCATTATGGCAGTGCATTTGTCATTTTAATTTGTTGCAGTTATTTTCTGTTTCGCTTTAAGTTTCTGTTATCATTTGCTCTTGGTTCTGAATTACATTTTGTGTCATAACTATTAGTGAGCTTCACTCATGTTTTCCTTCTTCTGCACAGTGCCATTAAAACCTATAACCCTGAACATTAACAATGTTCAAAGGCCTTGCCTCTAACAAAAATGAATCTGTTCCTTCCCTCTTGCTCTTTCATTTTAACATCCCTTAGGATAGTTAACAGAATTAATTTCATTAAAAACTAACATTGTCTTAGCTGCAAGATGTCTGTGGTTGCTTTAAAAATCTCAAAAAAACAAAGGGAGCTTGTTAATACACAAGTAAAAAACTAATCCAATATTCAGCTTCGTGGTCTAAGCTAAAAGTTCCTAAGTTTTAACATTCTCTAATAACTTAACCTTGCAAGTTGTTTTTTTTAATGTTACACAAGTATTTATGTCCATTATTGACGAAAAAAAGAAAAGATAAATTAGTGCTCTAATAGAATGACATGATCTTGAACTTCAAAAATTGTACACTTATATAATGCAAGGTGTGCCACTCCAAGGCTAGCAACCTGTGGATGTATTAGTTTACAAGTTTTGCACCGTATTACATTAATGTGGTTATAACAATGCAGTATGTACATTATACAGTTTTACACATTTGCATAATCCTGTTTCTCTTTTGATACTGATTGATGAGTTGGGCAGAAAATTGAGAGAGAAATCCATCCATGAGTTATTAATTGCTGTCTGGCCCGGTATCACCTTCTAACCTCAATTTTCCAGCAGAAATCATTAATGTTAATAACATACAGGCCCTATTTGTGAGCCTTAAAGGAAATTTGGGGACAGGCTAAACCAAACGTAATATGGGGAGAGAAGCTTCGACAAGCATTCCTCATTATCAAAGAAAATGGACAGTCTTCATTTAAACTGATCAATGCTCACACAGTCATTTTTATTTATAAAATTACTTGCATTCACCAGTGCTGTGGATTGCAGGACCCGACTGAGTTACACTAACACTAGACACAGAGCACTTACAAACACTCAATAGACACTTCTCTGAGGGAGGCTACCTTCTTCTGAAAAGTATCAGTATGAAGTACATGTAGACTTATGATATACTGCATGTCTTTTGCAGGTGTAAGGTGGGAAGTACAATCAGGAGAGTCCAACCAAATGGTACATATGAATGTCCTAATCACTTGTGTCTTTGCTGCTTTTGTCCTGGGAGCCTTTATTGCGGGAGTGGCTGTTTACTGTTACCGGGATATATTTGTACGGAAATCCAGAAAAATACACAAAGATGCAGAATCGGCTCAGTCATGTACTGACTCCAGTGGGAGCTTTGCTAAACTGAATGGGCTGTTTGATAGTCCCGTCAAGGAATATCAGCAAAACATTGATTCACCCAAACTTTACACAAACCTGTTGACTAGCAGAAAGGAGTTGCCACCAAATGGTGATACAAAGTCCATGATGATGGACCACAGGGGCCAGCCTCCGGAATTAGCTGCGCTTCCAACTCCTGAATCTACACCAGTTCTTCAACAAAAGACTCTGCAGGCTATGAAAAGTCAATCGGACAAAGCGCATAGTAACCTCAATGCTTCACGAAAGGAAACCCCACTAAAAAGCCCTCAGTTTTTTCCTTCCAGTCCTCCACCCCACTCTCCTCTAAGTCATGGACATATTCCTAGTGCTATCGTTCTTCCTAATGCTACCCATGATTACAATACATCTTTCTCAAATTCTAATGCGCACAAGGCAGACAAGAAGATGCAACATATTGATCATCCACTTACAAAACCATCCAGCAAAAGAGACCACAGGAGATCTGTTGATTCCAGGAACACCCTGAATGATTTTCTGAAACACTTAAATGAAACTACTAGTAATCCCAAAGCAATTATGGGAGATATTCAAGTGGCCCACCAGACTTTAATGCTGGATCCAATGGGAAATATGTCTGAGATCCCACCTAAGGTTCCCAACAGGGAGGCATCTTTATACTCTCCTCCATCAACTCTTCCGAGAAACAGCCCCACAAAACGAGTGGACGTTCCCACCACTCCTGCAGTACCGATGACCTCTTTGGAAAGGCAGAGAGGTTATCACAAAAATTCTTCACAAAGGCATTCAATATCTGCCCTTCCTAAAAACTTAAACTCGCCAAATGGTGTTTTGTTATCCAGACAGCCTAGTATTAATCGTGGGGGGTACATGCCTCCCACGGCAGGCACAAAGATGGACTACATGCAAGGGGCGCCTGTCAGCGTTCACCTCCAGCCTTCCTTGTCCAGGCAAAGCAGCTACACGAGCAACGGCACCCTTCCTCGTACAGGAATAAAGAGGACACCCTCCTTAAAACCCGATGTGCCACCAAAACCCTCATTCGTTCCTCAGACAACTTCAGTCAGACCACTGAACAAATACAGTTACTAGGACATGTCCGTGCTAAAAATGAGTGTGGCATTGACCTGTACAGGTTGTGAGATGATGTTGTGGTAGACACATAAGACAGAGACTTGCTTGTTATTAAAGAGAACAAAGTGGCCAAAGAAACTGTCTTTACTTCAGCAACATCTGTGTCTTGCCACATGTAGCTATAGCAAGACTTTGTGTACTTGCTAAGAGCAAACACAAAAAAAAAAAAAAAAAAAAAAAAAAAAGAAAGGGCTGGGCATTACATTTCTTTTGTTTGGAGCTGAGGAGACATGTAGCACAACGGGGTGGGGGGCTACTTTACTGTTCTAAATAGCTAAAAAAAGTTATTGGGAAAAAAATCAGTAAGCAAATACTTGAAAAATGGGTTCCATTTTAGACTGCCATTAAGTGTGGTCCTTCCCATTAAATGTGAACATTTTAATATGTATGCATTCACCTTGCCTCTTGCACAAATGTCAGAAAATGGTAATGTCTCAATGAATATCTGGGTTAATAATCAATTTGCTGGAATTCAGTCTCTGGCCCAACTGTAGCATTAATGTTTTTTTTTTTCTCTCCATGTGTGTGGCATTTGGTTTGTGCCACAGATAAAGCTGTGCGTGTGTGTGGATGTGTGTGTGTGTGTGTGTGTGTGTGTGTACCGTACACACTAGGATGTACTTAGATTCCCATTGCATCTTTTATGCTATGGAATTGTTTACATTGAGCATGACTGAACAAACAGATGACTCTGCCTTCTGCAGCCCGTTGGGTTCAGTTTGGAGACAGCTAAGGATGAATGGCGCATCTCTGCCAGCCCTCTGAATGGTAACACCTCGATGAAATAGTCACCCAGTGAAAGAGTGCAGATATGTGTAATTCCTCATAACTCTGTTATGCTGCTATTGATTCAGAGCTGTGCATTTCAAATCTAGTGTTTTGGGCTGGAATGGGGGAGTTTTACTGTGTTTCCACAGTGCCTCCATCCAATACCTGGCCACTGTGAACTTGAGCCCCTGTACTTCTCATTCATTGAGGGCAGCTAATAATCAATTCACTTGGCAAAGGCCTGTGTAACTAGAGAAGGTTACTTTTTTGTTGCATTTAATAACGCCCTACACGCTGATAGACTCTTACCAATAAAAAAGAAGAAACATTAATTGGCCTGGCAGAAGCAGTCTGTGAAAACTCTACAGTAGTGCAATCAATTTGTTTTTGTTGTGTAATGTAAGGTTTTTTCCAAAGTCATGCAGGTAATGACAATATTCTGTAAATATTATGTGTGAGTTTACCTGAATCTGTGCATTTTGTGCCTTATTCATGCAAATGATAAAAGTACTAAAAAAATAAATAAATAAATCTGTCAAGTGTTCTCACTATAGCACATATCTCCCGAGTGCCAGTTGTAAAACCTCTCAACAGCACCCAAAAAAAAGAAGAAAGATAAAAAGCAAGAATAATTAATGGTAACTAAAGGCAGCCTACAATCCAAGACGACAGCAGCATTAAATCACCTTACCATGATAAACATTCCACTCCAGCTCTCCAAAGGATCAAACAGTTATAATGTGAAATCAAATGAGGTTTCTAGGGTAATGGAACACCTGCTAAAGTTGTGTAAGCTATTTAGTAGGTTTTACAGTATCCACTTGCAGCTGATGTTCAACACAGATGGCTATTTTAGCTTGCAAACTACACGCTACCACATTGTTTATTGAACATAACTATAGAAATAACCATGGCAGAGGAATATTCATGAATTAGCAGGACAAATAACTGCAATGGGTTTCAGAGACGGTGGAGATTTATATTACGTGTTCAAAGGGGAGAAAAGGTTAGTCACTGAAAACTGGATCTCTGTTACAGAACAAAGGATAGAAGTAGTCATTTTTTCTTGTAAGGCTGTAAGGCACATTTATTTCCTGAGACCTCTGGATTCAAAAATCAATGATCTCTCTTCCTAAACACTTCTGTCTTGCAACTAAAACACTACAGATTAATAACTATTAAAAATGTACTCAGTTGTCAAAAGACACAAACTGATCCGAATTCACTTTACAAATATTAATACAGACTTGTGTGAAACCGAAAGATAAATGTATGTGAACCCTGATAACCTCCTGTAACATTGTGCTGCCTTGTAGATGGTAATGTGAGTTCTCTCAGTATTTATGTTGAAATCTCTAACATTCAACCTAGTCCTTATTCTGTTAATTTAATAATAAAAGATGCTTTATCCATTTGTGCAAAGGTAAACGCAGATTGTATCTTTTTTAATGGTACGGCATAAAAAAAGTAACCCTTAAATGAAGCTGCTCTATACTATAGAGTACTTTAACATGTATAGATATCTTGTAAACTTGTATTGTGGATGTGTAAATAATACGTTCTTTGGGTTTTTAACACCGCATGTAAAGTCAAAATAAAATATTCCAATGTACCAAGTGTCTAATTTCATTATTAGTCATTGTTTGTGAGATTGCAATAGAGGAAAAAGTCTGCTTGCCTTTAATAGTTCCATGAAGAAAGCACAGAGGCAGCTTCTTGTCAGCCTCACAGGGGACTTGCAGAGCTGGATGGCAATGCACACAGGTGTCCTTCCATTTTCATTGCAGCCATATGTTGACATATATGTTCTTGAGGGAGAGTGAGTGTTTGTAGATGCCTTTTGGCTTCCTGAGTTAAATATAAAACATCAAAGTAACTGGCATGCAGTGGTAGAGTGTAGTACACTCTAGTAGAGTGTCAGGGTTGCCCATATGACACACCAACAAGATGCACTGAATTTGAAAATACATAATATATACCCATATGAAGCCTTTATTGGACCTTACTCCAGGTTTCAGCTCGGCTCTGGTTCCTGTGAACTTTTCTTGTTAAGGTTAGAAAAATACCAGGTTTTTTGCAAATACAATACAGTTTTGAAAGAACATAGTGTCTTCCTTCTATAATGTAGGCTACAAAAAAAGATTGTAAAATTTTGGCAAAATTAATTGCAGACCCTACATAGCAGGACATTCCTAAATACTTACTAATGCTTAATAATTAAAATTCATGTTTCAGATAGACAATAAAGCCCAGCGGAAATATACGTGCCATATATTTAGTATGTGCCAACATCACACGTAATTTTAAAATTATCTGGATAATTTAGTATCAGAAAACAAATATAACATATTCTTTTAATTAAAAGTTGATTTTAGATAATGGATAAGAATGATTTGTTATGAGATTATGCTGTCAAGGTATTAATAATTTGAAATTACTGTGCATGTTATAACAATACAATGGCACCTAGCTGTATCTTACTAAAAAAAAAAACAAAAAAAAACCCACAACCTTTTAAAGGGAAAAGAAACATGCTAAAAAAAATATGTCCCAAATCTATAATGGCTCAATATGTATTTCTTCTAGTGCAGAAACAAAGTTAGATTTCTTTTTATTGATGTGGAGGTTTTTTCATTGGATATCCTTATATATGAAATGAAGATTCAAACACATACAGCTGTCATATGCTGCAAGCCTGTGCTGCTTTTCCACATTAAAATTAACTGCCTTTGACATAAAAGTGTCAGCCAGTATGTCTAAAGGTGTTCATCTGTGAAGGGGCAGTACCTTTTGAAGCATACCTACTTAAATATTATTTTCAGTCAGGCATTAAAGGCTGTAATGAGAAATTACAAATAGTTATTTTAGTGACATAGAAATGTGCATCTACAACACAAATGATGGAATGGTTTTGTCCAGAAAATATCTGTATTTATTCTATCTAAAAGGTGTCAAGTGACCATTTTCCACAGTTACTTGGTTTGGTCTATATTGACAGAGCCTTCACTTGAGCAGAGTGATGCGGTAGCTGGATGGGTCTAGCCAGACAATCATCTTTCCCCACAGGCTCTGCCGAGCTACATGGTGGGTGCAAACACTATGAGAACAAATATTTACCATTTGTTAGAAAAATAAGTACAAGAAAACCTCTCCTTTTACTAACAGAGAGGGAACGTGGCAGCCAAAGGCTAACCAGGCATAACAGCAGCTTTTAAATTGCTTTGTCTTTAGTGACGGTGCCAAAGCAGCCACCTACAGACTCCCCAGTCTGAAAGGGAACTGCAACAATATGGTAAAGCTCAGCAAGAAAAGACATGAAAGCACTTTCAGTTTTTCGCCTCAGATGCTCTCCTGGGTCAATTGGTTTAAGCATCCTAAAGTCTCCCTTGAAGAACAATCCGTGGCCACAGTGCTAGCTGATGAGTGCATGAAGGGTGCTTGATGCTGGCGGGCAGGAACATGCTCGCAAGGGGAGGTCCCAGGCCCAGCGCAGCGCTGGCCTGAGTGCTCAGGGCTTCGGGGAGGTGTGCGCAGTCCTGGTGTGGGCATGTGAAGGCAGAGGAGACGCTCCCACTCATCTTCGGCTTGCTTTGGGTTTTGTAGCAAAAAACATAAATAATTTTGAACAGAACACAGCCAAGTAAAAAAGACAAAAGAAAAAAAGGGCTGCAGGCCCATAGAAGTGAGATGATTGCAAGAAAACCAATTTGTAAAGCCATGAGTAGTTATCTCTCTGACTGTGCTGCCAGCACAAACCTATGGCCTTTTAAATTGGGGTCTTAAAGTAATCAGAGTAGTGACAAAAATCAGGATGCCTCTTAGTGCCGTCTTGCTAATGACTCGCTCTGTGCCCCTGGGAAGATTATGCAGGGTTTATTCAGTATAATGGAGGCTCAGGAGGCAGTGTTCTTAGTTGGAGTTATGTGCAGTTGGTCTGCTTGTAACGTTTTCCACTTATGAAGGTTTTCTGATTTTTCCTTCTCCCTCTGTGATTCTGAGCACCAGCAAGGACATCTTGCAGGTAAGTAAAGGGAAAGAGAAATCCCTTCCCATCTGGGAAAGGTTAGTATTTGCAGGAGCGGGGAGGAGTTGGTTGGTATTTCCCCAGGTGCCTATTAATTTCATGGGATGGAAAAATATTTTTTAAAAATTGATCACAACAAAATACCTCATAAATGCAGCATCTGGGCTTCAGCTGGGATGTGCAAGCTTTTCATATAAAAAGCAGTACCAGGAGACCAACCTACCAAGACTGCATTTGTTGTTCAAATGTCATCATATCACAGTATGAAAGAGCAAGAAACCAAAGGATTTGGGAGGAAAAAAAATACACCAAACCATTAAATATTTAATTAGATTCAGCTTTGCTCAGAGAACTAGAGATTCTCACCTTTTTATTCAATACTACTAAAGTAAGTGCAGCTGGTGAGGGCCTGACTCTGGACCAGCCATTGCTGCCTGCCTGCAAACATTTTTGTAGACATATTGCATTGGCCTGACACACATCTGAAATTATAATCTGTCCTGAGCTTTCGACTGAGAAGCTGTTTCTACTCTGCCTGAAATGAAATTTATTGGAAGCTCTGATTTTATTAGTGCATTCTGAATTCATCCGATGACCTGATTTATGGTCTGCTTGCTTGCTTTTTTCCTACAGTCACCAACAACTTTTTTGAGCTCTGCTTATTAAAATTGTAACTGGATCCAAGTCTGTGTCCTCCAGTGAAGGCTGCTGACCAGAACGGGGATGCCAGAGGGTCACTATGTTTAGGTAAAGTTTGAGAATTCCTTGGGCTGCAATGGCGACGCTGCATCCTCCCTGCCAGACTGGTGCCTCTGCCCTTCATGTCAGCCACGAAGAGTGTTGCTCAAGCTCCTGTAATACTTTAAGGGTAGGGAAGGAGATGAAAATCTACCACACGAACAAGCTGTGCTGACCATTTTCAGGAATAGTCCCCATTTGTCAACAAAAAAGAAGTTTATGACAGAAAAACTTGAATGGAAAAAAAAAAACCAAAAAAAACAAAAAAACCCCCACGCAACCCCAAAACTGACCTGCATACATCTTGCTGTCCTTGTTTTGCGACGACAGGCCGTTTTTCCAGGGCAGAATCTCACTGACTTGCACAAAAATGAGCAAAGAATAATAGTTCTCAATGAAGGCCCTTCTGCAGGATCATACCTGGCTGTAATAGCTGTTTTGTAACTTTTTCCAGTAGCTGACCTTAAACATTGGCAAAGGCAGACCGTGAGCTAACTAGTTTGCTTCTGTAGCTGTATGACAACCTTTAACATATGTCTATTCCTGCACAGAAGTGGACAGCTGCCTAGTACGAGAAGAAAGGTGGCAATTGGCTTTTAATTTGGGTCACTTTAAGCACAGGCTTATTTCTCATATCTTTGATTTACAATACTGGTCTCACATGAGGGAAAAAATAATCAAAAGTAGATCAGAGCAGATGAATCATAAAAGCAATGCACAAGCTAGCTGTACCTTCCCTTTCTGTGCAATGAATAACCATTTGATTACTCTGATTTCCTCAGGAATACATGTTAGTCAATTAACAGCTTGAGATTTTTTTTTGTTACGGACTAATGGCAAATTTTCATAATCACGCCGTGCTGTATAACCATGAATGGCTATTAGTCACAGGTTATTGTGCCTGGCCAACGGTTAGGTGAGCGAGAAGCACTTCCAGTATTAATGCTGTATGTAAGAATTGATTTCTGTGAAAGCTTGTGCATGCAGCTCTGACATTCAGTCTCTGTCACTGTTAGTGCAGGTGAAATACTGACTCCACCGAGTGAGATGGCAGAGCTGCATGGTGCCAGGCCTCCACCCTCAATCACTCAGACGTTCCCAGAAACCAAATGCTAAGGAGGTGTGAGCAAGGCCAAAGCAAAATGGGATGCACATCTGCAGGAAAGCATTTGCTGTAACAGGATGCAACCCCAACATCATCTCGGGCCACATTTGTTTGATAAGGACATCAAGGCTTCAGAGTAAGAAAAATGCCTCTGCGGGAATGGTCTGCTTTCTCTGGTTTTTGGAGGGTTTTCCAGCAGGTACTGCAGTGGGAGCTGAACAGGCTTGCTTAGGCCAGCTGACATTTTGTGTGTGGAGTCCTCTTGCCATCCCTGGACCACAGTGTGTGTGGTTGTAAGTTTGCCTGGTTTTAAATTCACTAGAAAAGCCCATCATATATTACACTCAACTGGGACATAAGGCACCAAACGCCAAGCTCCCAGGCACTAGAGAAAAGCTACAGAAAGGCACCCACTGACCTCATTGAGACTATCCTGTGGGGAGCTGCTTGTGCTAACAGAAGCAGAAGACTGTGTTTTGTGGTGTTTGTTTCACTTCTTTTGCTAACACTCAAGTAAGGGGTATCAAAAATCACAGAATCACAGAACAGTTGAGGTTGGAAGGACCTATGGCGATCATCTGGTCCAACCCCCTTGCTCAAGCAGGGCCACCTGGAGCTACTCAAACATTCAGGAAATCACTGAGCTGAATTAGGACCCTGAACTGAAAGACAGTAAAAATGATTACTCATCCTTAAAATCCTTTCTAGGACAACTTTCAGATTAAGCAGGTCTTTTTGCATAAAGGTGAAGTCTTCCTTCTACCCAGACTGAGGTGAGTTTGGATATCCGACTACTATTTCTATTGCAGCACGCACTTACTTACTTACTTCTCTTTGACAAGCACAGAGTGCGTGTCTCAAATGGTCCTTCACTGTTCAGATCCCAGAGGATATCAGCTGATCCTAACGCACGATGTACCATTCTCCATGCAAGTCTTTCATCTGAAGTGACATCGTGATCAAAGGCGAGGTTATACGGAGTGCAACACACTGTGAGAAAGTCACGTGATATTTCAGAGATGCTTCATTACTGGGATGGATAGTTCAGAAAGCACTTGAAAATGACATTTTACTATACATGATATGTTCCATATTACGAGCACTCCTTGCTAGTTCCTGCTGCTTCAGTTAAACTGTACTACTTGGTAAAAGGCTGGGTTTTCTCTTCCACAGGAACAAAACTCCAGGTAGAATTTCTCCCTATAATCTGAGGCAGGGGTTATGCCTCAAAAGGCTCTAACTACATAAAATATTCCAAGCCAGGAGGGACAGAATATCACATAGGACACAAAGCATGATCAGTTGCCAAAAATACACTTCTTGCCACATTTCAGACTAAGACCACTTAGAAATATCATCTCAATTTGATGGGAGGGTGGGGAGAAAATGTTTGCCCTGAGACCAGTTGACAGAATAGACAGCTTTATGATGTTGGCTTCTAACAAAATCTTGCACAAATGCCACACAACTAACAATGATGTCAGCAGTTTCTTTCTAAATCCAGTACTGTATTTTTTTATGCTCCTCCTTGTGTTCTCTAAAACATTGTTTCACTTGTCCTGCATGTGACAGTATCTAACCTGTCCTGAAGCCTTACTTTGGTATTTCAGTGCTCATTTGTTTTTTCATAAAGGCCTTCCCATGAAGGCTTCTCCTCTCTCTGGCTGCTGCTTTATAGGATAGTCTAGCCCCACTCCCCTCTGCTTCAGATGTAAGGTCAAGTCAGGGTCAGAAGAGCTCAGCTTCAAAAAGTCAGACTGCACCTTTGTTATGCCACCCAGTCTCACCTCCAAGCTCATCACAGCATGAATGACAAGACAGACCCTTCTCCAGTATAGTTCTCTATTAGGTCTTTCCTATCAAGCATGGGCTCCTTCACCCCATCAGTGTAACTAACTTGGGTGTTGACATTTGTACCTCTGAAAATTTCCCCAGATCTCCATCAAACACCCATAAGTAGCTTGTCCATAACAGGGTCAGGGAAAGCAGTGGGGAGACAGACCCACACCAAAACAGGAATCTCAAAGCAAGTCTGGAAAGCCAATAGGAACCAGCAGGAGATACATGTCTAAATACCAGTCATGCCTTTGAAAATCCCCTCAGCTGTTAGGCCTATTTAATTCTTGCTCTCTGTTCCGACATTAAAAAAGATGTCAGCTATGATGTATATCATTTACCCTCTAGGCACAGAGAAGAAGCATGGCATCTCCGGAAAGCATACCAAATCCCTCAATTCCAACTCAAAGAAGCTACAGACACCAACTAGCCAATACCCCACAATGAAGACAGGGTTTCAACCAATAACCACAGACCTATGAAGTCCCCAATACCTTATTTATTTCTGAACTATCCAAAGTTGCAGAATGTGTTTTCATTTGGGGGGTTATTTTCCTAGTTGGGTTGCTTTGCTGTATGGCTGTTGTTTTAAAATAAAGCAATTCTGGAATACTAATAAGTCTATGTGGATTTTTTCCCCAAGAATATTACAGAAGTTGACATTAAATATACTAGCCTGAACTCAGTTTCTGTCTGATTTAATAAATTTATGCCAGCCAACCAGCAATATTTTTTTTTTTAATTAACCCTGGAGGTTAAATGGAAGTTTACTAAAATCAGAATATGTTAAGTGAGTAATTTCTCTTGGCTTCTTTCAGGAAGTCTCTCTCTTACCCCAATAATCAGTTCAGCTGCAAAGAGATCAATAAGGTCTTTCAATTCAATGAGTAGAAGGCATACATTAAAAAGTTGGTAACAAACCTGATAGACTGGAGAAGATATTACAGCCTATTATGGGGTTTTTTGACACTAAATCTATCTGCTAAAAATTCTTGAGAAAAGGTTACTGCCCATACACTAATGTTGCCAAATGGAATAATTTGTTATCATTGCTTGAGAAGATTTCCTGGCATTTATCCACAAACACAAGTCTTGTCTGTTAAATCCTCAATGCAGGAGAAACCAGACTTTTAATCCTGAAACCAAAAATAGCTTCAGAAGCCAACCATTGTTGGGTCTTCCCATCCCATAAATGGACAAAGCAGGTTATCATTTCCTAGACTACAAAATCCCAGTTAAGAATCCTTTGCTTTCCCATTAAGGAGACTCCCAACCTAACAGCTCACCAGGTACAGTGTGCACAGCCCCAGATATGCTGCACACACTTCTTTTTGCCACTTCTGTTAGGAAGCTGTCTCAACATAGCAACTGGGTTTTTTTTAGCCCCAAGAGTGGTCAGTCAAGACAGTTCAGCACAGGTTACACTTGTGAGCAAAGGCTAAATTCAAGGTGATTTAGTGTCAGTCTCACTGAAGTACATGGAACAGTATAAAACCCTCCAGTTATATCCTCTCTTTGGCTGTAATTGTACTGATAGTTTTAGATCATTAAGCATAGCCATCATCATACTTCTACCAATCTCTTAAGCCAAACATGCAGACTCACAAAGAAAAAGAGTGAGTTTTTAAGAGAGTCAAACTGTAACAAGAACTCAATGACAGCGTCCACAGCAGTGCACTGGAGCTTAGCTACGCAGCTCCCAGTGGAGCAGCAAGTGTTTTTACATCCGTCGCAGGAGCCAGAGCTAATGTGCTAGAAGAATTTCATGCTGCAGAATCCCCTCCATGGATTTAAACCCTCAGAGAGAGAAACATCTTGGTTTATTCCCATGATATTTCTGTAGAACAGAAATCACCTGGCAAATTACTTCTGGTCATGTTTGGCAGGGATTTATCAACAGTGGTTCAGTTCCCATCACAGACTCAGAGTTTTCCTCAGTGGCCACATTTTGTTCTTGTTAAGTAAACAAGACTAGCACTCAGAAAAGTGTTCAAAGTAAAGCGCTTTATATTAGGTGCCTGACTGAAATAAGCATTTCAATTAGATTCATTAAGGAAGTTATTACTTGTTAATTGAATAGCAACAGACTGCTAAGGATCACTTATTGAGGTCTAATAAGTATGTAAGAGCGAAATCTACTCTTCATGTAATTCCATCAGCAATAAACTAGTGTAATTAGCTTCTTACTAACAAACTTAGATTGTGGGGAATGTTGAGGCAGATAATTGGCACTTAGGAAGACACCTATAGTAAGTTAGTGCAGTATCAATTAACATACTTACGAAATGTCAGTTTAAACTCTGAACAAATAATTGATACCAATGGACTGTGGGTTTCTTGGTTAAATGCTATTTAAATGCTTAAACTTTCATATTCAGAAAAAATTAAAACAAGTCCTCTCACTGCTCTTTTTAAAAATTATTACATATGCCTCATTTCCAGGTGTATAACCTATGGATTACCTGCAATAACCATCATAACCATCAGAGTAAGGACTCTGGGGTGATGGCTATGCACACTGACATGTGCGTAATTCAAGGACTTGCTTGCCCAGGCTGCTGGCTGCTCAGGAGCCTGCTTGCCTCCGGTCCCTCACTCCCTCACACCATGTGCAGGTTTTTTAGCAACTTATTTTCACAGAATTGTACTTCTAAAGTAGTGTGAGTCACCTGAGGACCAGCTAATCCCTACTCCTTGCATTTCAGCAGACTTCACCACCACAGGACCTCACCCCTTTCCAGTTTGATCAAATTAAGGTTCATACCTCATGACTGTGAAGTCTCATTTTATACATGAAGAATCTGAGGCACCAAAACAGTAACTTTTGCCCAAAGGTGACTCACAAAGATCACAGTGGCTCTGGGATCAATTCCTTCCCCAGGAGCTAGTACATAGGATACCTTTATATGCCATTGGGACTCCATAACCAACCTGAGCTGATGGATCAAGGTAAACATCAGTAATTGTCTGGTCAGGACAGACCAGAACCGACCTTCCTGCTTCTAGTCCTGTGATCTTAGCTCCGTCTCTTCCTCCAAATATTCTCCAGATGTTCTGGAAAGGCTCTGCCTCCCTGTTTGAGATGGAAATCCCTCTGCTCTCTCTTTGACTTAATATGCAGTTTGGCTGCAGGAAATGAAACATTTTGCAATGGCACAGAGCTTATGGAGGACTTCTGTTTGTACGCAAAGCCTGAGCTTTTACACCCAAAAGAGGCCTTGGGAGCAGTGGCAGGAGAGGAAGGTAAGAAACACACACTTCAGGGAGCAAAGCCAGCCCTTGGTGGCAGAGGTGATGGGCTGGAGCTTCAGAGAAGGTGTTTGGAGATGAGGCAAAGGCAGGGAGGTGGGACGCTACCAGGGCAGAAACCAGGCAGGAGAACTGAGGACTGCAGGTGAGAGTCCCCAGCTGGACGACACCAGGGTGTGGGGCAGACAAGGCAGAAGGGAAGGGGAACACAGGGCTGGAGTCTGAGCCTGGGCAAGAAGGACAGGAGGGCCAGAAAGCGGGAAGCTATTGGCAAGGGCAGTGCTTGCCATTTTAAGGGTATCTGTGCAAACCAATTTTAGAAACTTCTATTTTAAAACAGGTTCACCCCTCCCCCTTCCCCACACAGAAACACACACTGATCCATCATGTGGAAATACTTTAGACTCATCTATTTTAAAAAATTGACAGCATATTCCTGTCAGCTAGGAGTGTGATTTTTTTTTCAGCTATGCCAGCAAAAGCCCTAATGTAGACACAGCTGTAATATAAGCAAAAGGGAAAAAAAGTTTCTTTTTGCCAATACAGCTTCTTTTGCTCAGGCAACTGATACAAGCTATATTTTTTGCAGGCTTTTCCTAGTGTAAGCTTTTGCACTCTGAGTGACTGCACTGTCAGTGCAGCTATGTGCTAGGTTTGAAAGAGGCGTCCACAAGACCTTGAATTGTGTTGAAGAAAGGACAGCACCTAGCACTGTGAAATCCTGTCAGTGCCTGGAACTCGTAGGTATGGATGCAATAAAAATACAAAATAATAACGAATTCCAAGCCCAACTTTCCCAAGCTCCAGAGTAACAGCAGCCAAACCTTCTTATTTCCCCAACCTTTCTAACAAGCAGCTCCAATCCACTGCAGCACTGCAGGCAATCAATGTCTGCTTAGAGTAAATCATATCTCAAAACTTAGAGCTGGCTCAGTGTCCAGAAAGCCCTGGGAAGTTGAGAAGTAAGGGAAGGACTTTTCTGTTCTGTTTGAACGGAACACAACTTAAGCATTTGGCGGGGGAAAGGCAATCTCAAATAATAAATAATGCAGAAATTCCAACATACCTTTTAAAGCTTCAGTCCCCTTATAATTTAATGTTTGAAATGCTATGCTATTCCTTTGGAAGCCTTTTCTCTCCACTGCTGATGATGGTCTGTCTTCTTAGACACTTGAGTAATGTCTCTCTTCCTCTTGTAACATCTTCTTTGACTACTCCTCATGCATAGTAATGCTAATAATCTTGCAGCTTTCAGCGACATTTTTCTTCCTTTAAATGAATGCCTGGTTTTATGCAGGGCTGTTTTGTTCAGCACCTTGTTTCCTGCATGCCTCTTTCACTGCACAGTGTACCTGTGTATATACAAATGTCTATTTACTGCTGCCCATTATGAGCTGTTCATGTTCCATTTAGCAGCATGCAGAAGAATCAGACTAATTGATTACCTATATTGTATAAATTGTAGCAAAGCATAAATGATGCAGTCAAGATTAGCTTGCTATTATGTTGAATATTGTACAAATATACATGTAAGCATAATCCCTCCCTAAAGAACTTATACCATGATTAACTAGGGACCTTTTGCATGTGATGGACTTGATACCCAGCAAATTATACAGTGGATAATACTATGTGCAGTCATGGAGAAGGATATATTTTATACTACCTGACCACCACAGAGTTTTACAGTTCTTTCCTCAGAGAAGATGAATTCAGATTCTATCACCTCCTAAATGTAATAATGTAAATATGGACAATAGATAAGTATTAAGCTCATTTGTCAAGGGGAACTAGGCAATTCATCTCAGGTCATGAAGCAAGAAAGGAGGAGAAATGCAAATAGAATCCCAAATTTAACTGTTAGTCCAGTCCTGTAACCGGTAGGGAGCACACTAATGTGCTTTGTGCTTCTAAGTTATTTTTAAGCACCTTCTCACTCATCGTTAAATGTTAAAAGGATCTTGTATCTTTTGGAAAGGGTGCAGTTGAAGATCTGACTGTTTCCAAGGCTTCCTGAAATAGAAATCCTCACGTGTAAAAGGCTAATATAGGATTTCAAATGCATTTTGTATAAATAATTCTGGTAGGAACCCTGGACTAAAATCATTCTGATGGCTTTGATACAAGTGCACAGTTGGTCTATGAGCTTGCAGCCACTGCAAAAAGTAATCACATTAATCTGAACAATATTCCAATGGCAGCTGACAAAGAAATGAACACCAAACTAGTCAGCTTAGTTCCCTCCTGCTTATTTAACCAGTCCTCCTGCTGTACTTAATATTATCACTATAAAATCCAGAGAGGACTCTTCTGCTTAAATACAGTCTTGAAACAAAGTTGTACGCTGCCTTCTCAGAAAGAGTCACACACTATTAGACATAAGAAGCAAATTATAAGCAAGAGCTTAGAATAAAGGTGAAACAGACAGATACCTTCGAAACATGGAACATGATTACAGCGAATGCTTTTCCTTTGAATTGATGTTAACAAGTAAAGCATTTTACTTGTCTTTGTTTACCGGGAGAACATAAATACTGCATAAACTACATCTTCTTGCCAACTAAGCTTTGTCTACAGGATGGCAGCTTGTTCTAACTATGTTTATACTTTCAAAGAGTTGAAAGCTCCGTGGTCGAGCAGGAACAATGTGGGATGCTATATACATGTGAAATGTGCTTTTCATTAAATAAATACTTGAGAAAACCTTAAATGTCTCAGCCTGAGGTTGTCCAAAGATCTGCAGCACCTCTCAACAGGATCCATCTCCAACAGGTATTTCATTAAACACCTGAAGTGCTGTGAGATCCTACCTCCTAGTCTAAATAGCAGCTTCCTAAGGTATTTAGAGCCACCTTGCCTAGGAAGAGGATCACAAAAGCACTCGGGTCTCTCTAGGTGCTAATGCACCACTAGGCAATCCAGCAATGCCCTGCCTAGGTCTTCTATGTGTTTCCGCTTCTCTAATTTTGCCCACAGAAGCCCCTCTTCCTCGTGTGCTGAGAGGCTGCTCAGAGCTCTGCAGGCTCCCTTCAATGAGCCAGCTGCCCCATACCTTGGTGTTGTAACACCAAACCTCCCAGTTCTGGGATCCTGGTGGAGCTTTCCTGTTATGGGTTTATCCTACTCCAGAAAATACAGTGTAGACAGGCAGCGCTGTACTAATACTTACAGTGCTTAAGAGCTTTGCAGGGCCACACAGCTAATTTGGGGACATTTTATATGCAAAAACTTCAAGATGCCTCTGGATGCCAGCACAACTACAGCACTAGGTGGGCTCCTTGTGGATATTCTTGCAGAGCAAACATCGAGTGATGTTGCATGGGAAGCATCTTGCAGTATTGTGTGCTATTTAGTGGGGACAAAAAAAGCCCTGTCCTTAGAGTCCCACCAGGCAAGTGTAGGGACTTCTGCTAATTCAGCACGAAATTATCTAAACTTAACTGTTTCAATCTGCCTACAATGGGCTGGTTCTGCCTCCAAAGCTGCAAGCTGGCTGGAGACCCATTGTTAGGACTTAAGGATTGAGAAGAAACTGGAACAGATTCCACTGTTTCTGTGCAAAGCTGGAGCCTGGCTTGTGAAAGAAAGGACAGCATAATATCAAAATGCATCTTTCAGTCAGCCCAAGGATGAAATGCCCTGGGTGCTTCTGTTTTGCTTGAACACCCCAATTCTGATTTCCCATTTCACATAGAAGCAAAACAAGAAAACCATATGCCTAAGCATGGTTGCTCTGTCTCATACAAACTGGGCTGTGCTCTACAGATTACTGAATGAAATATTAGCATCAAGTACCACCATGCAGTGTGCAACATCTGGAAAAAAGTTATAGAGCAATTTTCGTTATTTTTATAGGAGAAGAGAAAACTGCAAATGGTAGAAGGGATAAGAGGGAATTCTAACAGATTGTACATTGCCAGGGACTCTCTTTCCAGCTGTGGCGAACCTGATAATAAAACACACAATCACCTCGAAGCTCAAACATCAGCAGAAACAAGGCAGCCCCCATGGAGAGCTTCTGTGCAAGACAGGCTTTCAAAATGGCAGCTCCCCACAGGTAAGAAGCAGTCTGGATGCTTTGGAGAAAGTCTGAAAACATTTAAAGAATCAAGGTATAGCCTTGAGTGAGATACTCCTTTTTTTGTTTCTTTGGGGGAGGTTTTCCTTGTTTTGTGCATTAAATAAAAGAGAGCATACACTTATAAGAATATCCTCGATAAGCATATATTCTTAGGAGAATAAAAAGATGATTAGAAAGCAAAAACAAAGGAGACAGGAGGAATTCTAGGGACAAAATGTTCTTGACTGGCTATGGAGAAAAAAAATCAAGAGCTGCAAAACAGCAGCCCCTGTTATTTGCAAACATGTACCAAGGAGGCTGAGAATAGATCCAATGACAGCTGCAGCCTAATTGATAGGAGACTCGCCTAACAGGTTGTCAGACTGCTGTGTGGCTTCAGTCCAGGCCACGTTGCTGGAGGCGCAATGTTAGAAACACTGACAAACATTTACTAAAAATAAATAAAAAAGTATTCCAGAGCAAAGGGAAATATGGCTCCAAGTGACTACTTGCAAAATTGTGTTAGATCTCTAGGAAAGAGGAAAGTAAGCAGCAAAATGTGTGAGAGTCCCCCCAGGGCCTGCAGGACAGACGCAGGCAGCCTGCCAAGGCACTCCAGGATTGTGCTGCCTGTCAGGAGCATTGGCTCTGGGTGTGCTGAGAGCAGACCTCCACAGAGGCAACAAAAATAACTACCAGATCAGCGAAGAGCACAATCAAGCGAGTTGACTAGCTGCAAAAGAAAATGATACTTGATGTACAGAGATGGATCTGTTTAATGGTAGGAAGGAAACCACAGAGGCAAGTCTCTGATCTCTTCTTTTACTTACCAGGAAAAGGATGTATGGCTTCCTTGGCCTGTGGGGATGGGAAGCACCGTGAGAGAGTTGAAAGTGGCTTAGGTACAGCCCTCAGCCCATCCCATGCAACACACTCACAGCCAGAGTCACATTTGGGATTCTTTGAATGTATTCAGCTACATGCTAGGACAGAAAGCTTGAAAGAATCTTTGGTCTTGAGCTCTGAAGTCAGCAATGCATCCAAGCAAGCTGCAGAGCAGACAGGTGAACAAGAGAAAGCTAAAGCGGGGGCGGGGGGGGGGAGAAGAGGGAAGCCATATGTATGAAAGCCTGTTAGGACTGTGAAGGCTGCTCTCTTTGAAGGAGATCCAACCTTGGTAAAGCTGAGACTCTTACGTGGGAGGGAAACAATCTTCTGAAGGTAACACCTAACACTATAAGCAGCACCTACGGCAGGAATATTAGTGTGCATGCGTGCACAGAGGGACCTTGAGCCATGTGTACACAGTCCATCTGGATTTACTAGCACTACTAAACAGAGAAGTAAAGTCAATGCCTGAAGAGAGTCCTTCCACAGCAAGGGAAACAGAGCAGAAAAAAACCAGCGCTGGCTGAGCAGTCTGTCTTCAGCTGCTCTCCAGCTCTCCTCGTTGGCTTGGGGTTACTGTGCTTGACACTTCTCTGTCAATCTCTGGTTAATAGTGAAGATGATCAGCAAATTAGCACATTCAGAATTCATTCCGAAAAATACTTCATTAATTTCTATAGAAAGGAACATCAGAACAAGTACTTTCTTTACTTGGTCACACCATGATATTTGTTTCTGTCTCTGAGAATGTCCAAAAAGGTTGTGAAATATCCGTAAACAATGTTTTGCAGAACTAACCAAGTGATTTTACATAACAAATAAACTCATAAACCTCTCTGTCTTCACATGCTGCAAAACAAAGGCAAAATGCGCAGAGGACTCATTTGCTGCTCTCGCCTTTATGGAAAAGTGACGTTAGATCTTTATGATCCCTGAATTAAAACTCAGAGGGCACTTTTTTCCACAGCAACATACAGAGGTCTAACACAAGGCCACCGTGAAAATTAATGGAGCAGCCACATGGCTAACAACTCTCTAGGGTACTTTCAATATATGCTCCTCAGCACTTAGCAAATCTGTGGGTAGCTATAGGAGAACAAGAAAATTACTCAGAAGCCAGGGCAGTCTGGATGAGGGGAGTTCACTGCAGCCAAAGGTGCTGCCTATCATGAGAGTGAGACACTGTCAGAAATGGGTTTCAGAGGTAGGTTTCTGCCGCATTCTCTGAAATCCCAGCCTGCTCATCACAATCTCCCCGTGAAGAGCAGCTATTAGCAGACACTTCTCCTTTATTAGGTGAGTTCAGCAACATGGTTTCCAGTATGGGAAATAGGGAATAACAACCAAAAAATTCAGAGCAAGGATCATGAAAAAGTTACCAATAAAGGGAGCCAAAATTCTCAAGAGGCTTGTGCTTGGTGGATGCATGCGTACATACAAATATCCAGTTTATGCATGCAGACAGATCAGAAGTCTTTCTGATAATTACAGTAGGAGGTGAGCCTATTTCCAAGCTTTACAACCAAGCACCTCTGGACTGTGCGCATTCTGAGAGTACCAAATTAAGAAAATTAAATCACCCAAAACTCTGCTACACATTCACAACCCCAAATCTGGCTTAGAATATTAATTACCCCATCCTCTGTTAACTGTAATGAAAACACAGTCCCTGGAGTATGGGGAGTATAAAATCCTGTTAAAGGTTAGCCTTCTGCTTCTTAAGGCCCAGTGCTCAATACAGTTCAAGGTGCTGTGTGGGAGAAAAGGCTGTAGACAGAACCACTATTTTTGTATTGTTTATGAAATAAACTCCCTGAAGAGTAGACTTGCATCACATTACTGCAGGAGTAGTATTACTGCTTGTGCTGGAAACCAAGTGTCTCAATTTTTCATACAGAAATTTTTTACCCCCTACAAAAAACCCCGACCCAGATTGGGTGAAATTTAGAAGCATGATCCCCTTACTGACTTTAATAGAAACAGGATTGAGCTCTATAATCAGCTTTTATTTAAGGCAGACATGCTCTTTTGTACTGTGTTTTTGTAACTTCACTAGACCTTAGAAAGCATTAACCTGTTTTGAATTCACAACACTACTCCTTAAATAGTGGACTCTCACCCTAGAGACTAAGGACACTGAAACACTGACCTGCTGCATCCAGTGATTTTGATCATGAGTTTGCATCCCAGAACTGCAGGTCAGGATTAGATCTCAGCTCAGTATATGAGCACACAGTGGGAGTGAGGAGTTATTTTCTGGGGCACATGAGTCAAATGCTCCATGCTGATAGAGAAAATGGTATGGTTACTGAATGCAAAGGAGTTGCTGCTTCTTTACAGCCAGCCCACTTCACCAGAAGCCTCTGTAGGAAATAATGTAGAATCACTTTCTTACTGAGCAAACCACTGAAAGATCTTGCTTATTGACAGGGAGCAAGAGATGAGAGATAGCAAGCACAGGAATATTCAGATGCAGTTTGGGGTTTTACAATAAAAACAACTTTCTGCTTTTAAATGGAACAAACTGTAGTTAGTCCATTTCCCCAGAGACCAAAATCAGAATTTTTGTAATGCCATAAATTATTCATAAGTTGTGTCTGTGTCATCCCAAGAAGCCCGTTTAGCCACAGTGTTCAAAATTCAGAAAAGGGTTGAGCATGTCAGAAGGGGATCCAAAGTGTCCCCCCCCCCCAAACTATAATAGTGAACATCAGCAAAGAAGTGCACATTTGAAGCTTCATCCCCTGTCGGAGCATAAATCCTGGGCAAAGGCTACAGGCATCTTCAGCAGGGCTTCAGCACCCAAAATGGCACAGCCATCTTCTGTATAGTTACTTGAACTTTCAGGCACTCACCTGGGCTACAGCTGTGCTGCAACCAACCAGCATTTGATTCACCTTTCAGGTAAAGAAAAGAAAAGAAGTTCCTACTCTGGTCTCAGTACTATGGTTTATAATTTATTTATAACTCAGTTACCATTATTAAAGGCTGACATACAGGAGGCATTGGGACCATAGGTCAAGGCCATTTGTTGACCATTCCTGATGCTCTCCAACATAGCAACAGAATTGCTCAAGAACATCCTCTTTGCAATTTGAGAACTGCAATCACCAACTGTGTTCCTGTAGCAGGGTCACACTTTCCTTCTGCTACAACAGTAAAACTCATCTCTGTGGGATACTATCCAGGGCAAGACTGTCCAAAGAACTCCCCAGAGCCACAGTGCCTTACATCCCCACCATCCGTGCCAAGCACATTTCTAGCATTAAAACCAAATCCCAGCACAGATGACAAGAGCAACAAAAACCCCCAATTCCCTACTATAAAATCCCTACACAGCCCTCTGTAGTCCAACTGACTGTTGTAGGGAGGTAATACATGATACAATTAACTGTTTATGACAGGTAATGGTTTCAGGCACTACTTGGAGGTTCATTGAGGAAGAGCAACAAAGTGACAAAGCAGACACTATTACCGTATCCTACAACATCACTAGCACAATGCTCTACCTCTGTCCTTTAGCATTTTTGAGGATCAATTCCTCAGGTTTCACTAAAGCGAAGCGACCGCAAAAACAAGCCCATATCAAGTCCCCACTCACCATCACAAACATTTCCAGGTACACACACTTTCTTCCACCAAAGAGGAAGAAGCTCTGTACTACCAAGGACACCAAAAGAAGAGCCCTAGGTGCAGCGCCGACTGCCAGGCACCCCAACCAGCAAGCCACCCTCTCTTCACAGCAGTGCAATGGCCTCAAAGAAGATACTAGGCAGTGCTGGATCAGAGTCTTTCTTCATTCATCTACAGTTCTGTATGCAATGATTAAAAGTTGTATATTGTCCGTCAATATTTTGGCACTAACTGCAGGGCTGGAGTCAAAGAGCTTTTGTTTGGCTGCTGTTCACCACTCCCCAATTAGTGGTTTTGCTAATCACAGGAATAACAGTTGTTTTGTCAAGAAACATTTTTTAATCTTTGTCAATTCAAATAAAGACGTTGCTAATCCTCAAAGCCATGGAAAACAGGAAGGTCACAACCATTTTAGGGGAACCTTTTATACTTCAGTGCTATCGGGAAGTAATGCTTTACCCAAGTCAGCCAGTATTGGAACTCTTACTGTTTAAAATATTCAGTTAGGAACTATCTTGCTCACAGAAGCTGCAAAACCAGAGATTACAGTTTGGTTGCAAAATTTCAAGTGCCACATAGGAAGATATGTATTAAGCATGTGTACTAAACATAATTTTGTACAACTTCGGTCTTAAAAGACACCTCTAACAGCCCATTAATGAACAAATTGTTACTATAATTATTTACTGAAAGCAAACACTGTGATATGACACAAAGGGAGATAAGATGTACTCCTTGCCCCAGTAAGTTACAAAGATTCAATCATTTGGCTTCACTAAAGAACTCAAAGGGGCTAATGAAAAAATGACTGACACTTGCTGGAGACCATGCATGGAAAAATTCAGTGGCAAAGAGAGCCTTGGGAAGTTGTAAAGCTGTAAAAACAGAGATGTAACAATGATATTTCTGCTGTAACTTTCAATGCATAGTAATCATAACCAGTTAGACTTAACACGATAAGAAATATGAGGCACGGACAAAACAACAAGCCTGAAACTTTGTGAGAAGACAGGCGAGCCCTTGCCAATCTGCCTGGTCCAGCTTACTAGCTTTTAACCCCCACACTTGTAAGGCGTTGTGATGGCCCAGGTTGACTGACTTTGAGAAGAGTGCTCATGGCTTATGCAGGAATTAGGTTGTAGGGGAAGAGCAGTAATAATCAAAACCACCTAGTTCCCATCAGAATCACCAACCATTGCTTTTGCTTGGCCCTGTTTCAACAGGATCATAATATAGAGGAACAGCACAGAGTGTTAGCAAAGAAAGGATGACAAAGAAATTGAGGTCCTTTCTGCATGGCCTTGGCAAAGTTCTCTGCCCCTATATGTGTTTTAGTCCCTCATTGGTAAACAAGGGGCAACCAGAAGGAGAAAGTGATGTGTAACCCAGTAAGCAAACAATCATTTTGAAGGTGTCCTGCAGAAGGAAGTATTTTGTAACATACCCACTTTAACATACAAAGCTTAATTTTGTTTCAAATGTTTACGTTTTTTCACTGTCTAGGATAACAATACAATTATGGATCACCACTTTACCACATGAATACATTCCATCATTCTAGATTATAGCAGTAACTTATTAAGTATAGTATGACAATTCAGTCATACTGAAAATTATGACTATATTTCCCAGAAAGATTCCCAAAGAAGAAAAAACCTGTTTATTATTGAAATTATTTTTTCCACATGTGTCAATTCACTTAATCCTGTGTGCAATTCCGCAAGCTTTAATCCTTCTGCATGTTTCCAATTCAGCAATATCACCCTTTTAGCTACTGCATTTGCTCTTAATAGAAATATTCCCCTGCAGTTCATTTATATTCAAGAGACTATTCAGGTCACCCAGTGCAAATATTTTTGGATCATTGGCGATGTCATTGTCCAGAATCATATTCTCTCTATTTCCTCCATTCCCAGAATGAATTTACTAGGTATGGGATGCTGAAAAAAGCTCTTGTTCTCATTCATCTCATATTTAACTGAAGAAGCAAAACAGAAAATAAATGAAGTCTGATTTGCATGAAATTGTGCATTCTGTATCCTAGTGTTGAACAAGAGCACAGACATTCTTTGAGTTCTGTCATGTCTAGTTTCTATATTTAATTCGTCTCCTTGTCACCTTCTGTTCAATTAAGGGAATGATACAGTAAGGTTTCCATAACTTAATATTTGCCACTAACCCCACCCTAATACTACTACTTCCCTTCTATCTGCAGATGCTGCATTTGTCTCTCTCAGTACTTAAAATCCTTAACAACCAAATCCAACTTAACCTGTTGAAAAATCCACAGAAAGAGGGAAAGGAGGGAAACACATCCTCCCTGTTGGCTTCCCAGCTGGGAGCAGCACTGCATTTGTGCTTCCAACAGTGGACATGGTGCCCCTTTGCTCTTGGGTGCACTTTTGATCCCCCAGGCTGAGCAAGGCATTGCTACAGAGATAGCCCCCAACAAGCCTGTCTCCAGCATCTGCAAAGTGACAGATCAAAGCCAGAAAATTGCCGTTGTTTCTAACTCTCTTCCTGCATTCAACACTTGGCACTCCCCCCTCCAGGCACCCGAGAGGCCTCTCTGGCTCCTCCAGGTAAAACCTGGAGCCTGAAGTCCTGTCGGTGGGAGAGGCAGCACCAAACAGACCCCTAAAGGCCCAACAATCAGAATATGTGCCAAGTTATATGAAATTAGCTCCCTTGTTTCTCTTAAAAGAGACAAAGGAAATGAAAGATGAGCTCGAAGCAAGGCCGTGTGTACCCCCTATTCCTTATCCGGCCCCTTCTAGACATTATTTACAGCAGCACTGGAAGCGCTGGAGCCTGCCTTTTAGAGCTCACTGAAGAAGTCAGCGGGAACCTTTCCAACGACTCTGTGGCCTTGCTGAAAATTGCTGAGGTTTTGTCTGGGCTCCTTTAAGGCTGCCGTGAGAGTGAGAGTGGTGGGACACAAGCTAAACTGAAACTGCTGTTAAAGCAGGGGACGGGGGGGATGGGACACCACAATGGAGGACACTGAACTAGTCTCAAAGCTGAGAAAATAATAACAGCAAAAAAAAACCACCACCACCCTTCTGAGCAGTTTTTTTCAACTTTAAAGAGCAGCTGCAGCTGGAGTGGTGCCAACTGTGCAGACTCACTCAGCAGACACAGGCTGAACGTCACAATAGCTTTGGGTATTGATGGTTTTAAGACCTGAGGAGTTGGAGGGTGGTCAATGTTGCCTTTTCCAGCCCTTTAACCCTCAAGATGCTGCTGTATTCTCAGAGCCCTGATTTCAGTATTGTTCCATGGTCCCAAGCGTGGGCTGAGGAATACCTACTGCCACAAGGTTTAATCCTAGTACAGCCTGCTCAGCTCTTCATCTTGTACAGACAGATAACTTGAACAGCATGCAATTCATTGAGCATAGGCTGTTCAGACAGAGCATTAAAAATGGAGTGGAATGGCTTTACAGCATTTTTCTAAGTGTAGCAATTTGCTACAGCAGTCCTGGGCTAGACACTCCCCTTCTCTGTGTTCCTTTGTAACCTACTGGATGAGATGGTTGCCCTTACTGCCACGTGGCAAATTTCTGTGACCTATCAGGATGAAAACAGCTGTATAAAGGTAAAATGACAGATAATGACAAATGCCTGCAATCTTCAGATAAAGGCAACACACGGAATAATACAACTTGCTTAAATAATATGATTGTGATTTTAAAATGCAGCTTCTTTTCACCTGACACTGCTATTCAGATGGACAAACTTTATTAAAAGGCAATTTGTTCTTTGTGGGTTTGTGTGTGTCCATGTTTTTAATTTAAAAATACCTTGCTGTGCATAAGTATCCTGATTTCACATCTCCTGGACTGAAAGAGGGGCTGCCTGGTACCACTGTCACCCAGGAGTGAGCAAGAAGCCTCAAAAATGGCTGTACAGGAGGAGCAGCACTGCAAGCCCTGCAGCTAGCGTGGCCTTTAGCCACAGAGGGATTTCAGGGGCATGTTAATTAAGTCACTCCAAGCAAGGGTAGGGTGACATGATGCCGTGCTGTCACCCAAAGCCTCTTCCACCCTAGTGAACCAGGTTATCCCTAGAACAAGTGCTGCTGGTCTGCTGTGGGCTTCAGTGAAGAGTTTGATATATGTTTTCCTACTGCAGTCAGACAAACAGGAATAGTATTTCCTGTATCACTTCCTCTGCTTGGAAGATGGTGTGGAAACTTCAGCTACTTTTTCCTGATACGTAAGGAGGAGATAGACAAGGAGGGGAATATCTAGAGAGCTGGCAGAAGTACAGTAAGAGAAAATAAAAGCAAGATTAGAGAAAAGAAAGCAGGTGTCCAGGGCAAAATAAGACTGACTGGCACACACTTGCAAAGACAATTCAGTAAACTGAATCAGGTGCTGTAAGAGTCACTAAAAGGGGACTGGAAATGTGTTTTAAAACAGTTTTGTGTTGTTAACGCATGCAATGCAAGGCCCTGAAAGAACAGAGTCTTCTACAGGTGGCTTTAATTCCTAATTCCAAGGGAGCCCTGCTGGATAGGGCAGCAAGGAAGCAAGAAGATTAGTAGAGACTGAACAAAGCAAAAGGGCGGGGGGGGGTGGAAGGAGATGGATGAGGAAGGGAATATTATTTTGTAGAGCAATACAGTACTTTGCTGGGTTACAGCCAGACTCTGAATGCACCTTAAACCCTTACTTCCCATTCTCTCCCAGCTGGCTAGATAATTGTCTGACTATAGAATTATATTAATCATTTTTATGTCTATGATCTCCAATGCTAGCACAAGGAGTGCTGTTAGACAAAGCTATGTCTCACCATAGGCTACAAGAACAAAACAGGACCCCCTTCCCCTCCTGTGTTTGAGATCAGTCTCTAAGAAAAGCACAGGAAACATCAGGAATTCCCAAGGATCGATGGGGTAAGATATTCTTATGGGATATTCCTATGGTTTCAGGCATATATATTGTATTCCTTCCTCAAGCCTTTCATACACAGCCTGATTTATTAGCCTTAGTCAGCATTCTGTCTTGTAAACCTGCCAGAAAAGCACAGTGGGATGAAACATCTGGTAAATTTGCTCAAATTCTATTATGAAATATCTTCAATTCAAGTTTCAATGAAAAGTAAACAAGTCATTGTCTTTAAAAAGTGATTCACTTTGCTGTCAGAAAACACAGGCAATCAGCAGTAGGCATTAGTCCTCTTTTCAGGACTGTCAAGGGAGAATAGCTCCAATTGTGAACCACTCTGGGCCAGGTAGCAGATCATGCGTTATCATTGCTGGGTGAAATTTAACTTGTTCACCAATGTCTGCTGTCTCACTGCCATGCAATGATATTTGCTTACATTTTAAGGGCATCCAGGGGATGCATAGAGAACATGGGACACAGCAGGCTTGCATGTCCCCTGCAAGGCAGGGTGCTGCAGAGACTCCCAGTTCAGTCAGCACTGAACTGACTCCAGATCTGCATGCAGTTTAGCAATGTGTAGGTACAAGCCTTCTCAGACCCAGCTTGGGGATTTCTAACATAATACAGCATGGTGCCTTGCAGATGTTACCAAGGGAGAAAATGCAAACTGTGGTGGTAAACAGGTACAGCCTGTCGAGCTACAGTCAAGTAAAGGAGGTACTTAACAAATGCTCTGCATTGTATTTCTCCAGGGCTCCACATTTATGCAAATCCATTGGCCCAAAACCCACACATTATCCTTCCATGTAGGGCAGGGGCCAGAGGCCATTACTTCAGTCTCTAAATTGGAACAACACCTATTGAGAAGCTGCTCTTAGTTTCTGCAGGTGAATTCCAGCCCTCCTCAATCACTTGGGCTGTTTGTGGGAGAGGGGTGAATGTCCCCCACCAAAGGACTCTTCAGCAGTATTTTAATTTCTACAGAAAGGTATTCCTCTCTTACAATCAGCAGCTTTAATAAGTGGATGTGCTGCAGGAAAAGAATCTATTATAGGTGGGTCAAACTACAGCACTTGACTGTATTCATCCACAGGGGATAGTTTTTAATTGGTGAGGAGCCCTTATAAAGCCTTCTGACTTTTCTACATGCCTGTGGTGCATGCTATATTTGAGACAGATTTAGCGAGAAAAGGACAGATCAAAAAGACGTTGGACACATTATAGATCATTACAGAAAACAGAACTGCACTAAGAACTAGTCCGTCTGTAAAGAAGCAGATACACACATTTAGAGCAGGTTGTGCACCGAATGATGGTATAGCAGAGAACATGCTTATCTGTGCAATCCACACAACACACTGTCTGCAGTCAACACATTCTTACTTGTGCCGGCTTAAGCCATTTGAAACTGATTTTCGATTTATGCCATTTCTCATGTTACACTATGCCAGGCTGCTGGAGCTTGGACACTGAATGAGGCAAATCCATGCCACCCTCTTTGGCTCAGGGTGACTTCAGGACAACACAAAGTACTTGGAGTAAAACAAGATAAGACATAAAGTGAAAAAAACCAAACCAATTAGAAGCGCCATCAGAGCTGGAATTCCTCTGGGAATGTGTGATACAACTGGAGAAGGTTTAAAATGTGCTTCAGACAGTAATGTGGCTACCAAAAGGAGAGCAACTGTCAGAGCAGGGAACTTTTTTCAGGCCAGGGCTAGTCCTGAGGAAGATGACATTTTTCAGAGTTCTCATTTAATCATCTGGGTAAAGAAGGCTGAGTGGGAAGAGGTAATACAGAGACAGGAGCAGAGCTGCAACCACAAAAGATTAAAAGATCTCAGAGACATGTTTAGAAACAGAGTCTGCAAAAGAGGCTTCTGGCAACAGAGAGAAATTTTGGACGAATCTAATAGCAAGGCACCAGCCTCAGTTGTAAGGGGCGCTTCTGAGAAAGCCGTTTGAGGCTGCCAAGTAGAGGAAGTCAGTCAGTCCAGACCAGAACTGATGGGGAGAGGACAGTCCTCTTCTGTTGCAGGCAGGAGAGAGAATATAAACTACCATGAAAAAAGAGACTGGAAGCAGAAAGGTGCAAGGAACTCATAGCTGGACCTGACTGAAAAACAACACATCAAGCTATGGACAATGCCTATCATTTGGACAAGAGGCACAAGAATGTCAAGGAGCTCATTTGAACGAGATCACAGCATGGAAATCACAGCAGTGCCAGAAATAGTGACTGGTAAAAGAACCACCACAGATAAAAAGTAAATGGGGAAAAACCCCTCCCATTTACCAAGCAGGACCCTTCACTAATCCCCACTGTGGGAGGATGTGAACTGCATGCTTGAATAAATAGTGAACTGGGAAAGAAAGAATATGCAATAAATAGTACCATGGAGAAAAGTACACACCCCAGGGTAAAACACATGCCAAGGCCCTGGTCTCAACAGGGTGAACCAAATGTGGAGGTAGGGGAGCAGAGCAACCGGGGGAGCTGCACAGGGCAGGCTAACGGCTGGGCTGGCAGGCACTTCCAGAGCTCTGCCGGAAACAAGAGACAAAAGCAGGGAGGAGGAGGAGGGATGAGACAGATAACAAAGCCATTGTAGACTGTCTCTATAGGGAAGAGCCAGGACTGGAGGCACACTGGTCAGCCAGTACACAAGCTAGATGAAAACCTTTTACTTCTCCAGTGAAGCGTGTAACTAAAGTCACTACCAAGTTAACAGAAAATTGGTTTAAAATATTGCCCATTTCACATTCTAGTGAACTGTGTTTGAAATGAAGGTTTTTTCCCACAAAAAACCACATTTTCTTGTTTTCTACAAGAAATAGCGTAGCAACTGCTGCATCTACCATCACACTGCACTTGAATAACGTGTCCTGATCATCACAGTTGGAGGAGGTAGGGCTCTGCATGAGCAGACACTAGCTCCCTGCAAATGTGTAACATAGGTAGAGTGCACTTTTAAAATGTTAAAATTAAACAAAAGGTTATTGCCTTGTTGAAGATAACATAATTCCCCTCTGCCAAGCAGTGCTAACAGAGCAGATCAGGCCTGTCACCTACTTGCCCATTCTGATATGGCAAGGGACAGCTGCAATCACACTGCCCCAGGCAGTCTGCAGGAGTCTCTCTCTGTCCCTGTTCCTCACCTTTCTGTCCTGTTAGGAAGAAAAGGCCACAAGGTAAACCAGCAGAAAGAGTACAAGCTGTCAGAGGCCTCCCTCCCAGGGCTCCCAGAATTCACCCTGATCCAATGGATCAGCAGAAATCCAGCCTCTTCCAGGCTCAGACACTCCGGGAAAGAGCAGCAGGGAGAAGGAGATGGACACAGGGTGGGGAGCGATAACTGTGAGAAGGTTGGGAGCAGCGGTACAGAACAACATTTTTCTGTGGCTCCTGTTGATGTGGTAACTACCTCCTCACTTCAGTTGTCAGACTGGGCTCTAGCAAGCTCCTTCTTTGATTGCTTTCTCTAGCAGCTATCTGAACAGAACATTGTTTTCATGACTTTCCCTATAATGACAGTTTATTCTAATCAATAAAGCTAACAATGAATGATCAAGAAAATACAGTGAAGAGAGGAAAAAGCCCTTTTCTACTCTGAATGGGCTTTGGCCATCATTGGCAGGCTGCTCAGGAGCCCAGCCCCAGCCATGAGAAAGCAACCCCTCAGCTGTCCCACACCTTCTACACTTCATTCTGTAGTTCCCTTTGTCATCTTCAGCTTGCGCAAGCCTCTGGTATTGGTATCGCTACCATGAGTAGTGACAAGATAAGTGGGAGGCAGGAGAAAGAACAGCAAGGGATGGGCAAGCTGTATTTACTCTCCTCTGTTCCTTCTAAAGCTACCATTGCCTTGCTCTTCATCATTTTCCCCCCCTTTCCTCTATAACTTAGAAGCAGCAAGATTTGAACAAAATTTGGGAAAAATATTTTTTAAATGCTGTAGGGATATAATCAATATAAATTAATGGATTCCCCCCCCCCCCCCGCCCCCCAGGGAAGCACAGGCTCCACACTTCCTTCTGTCTTTTCTTACAGCCCCAGGCCTTTTGTTCTCTGGCAAAAGCTCCCCATTGAAGTGCATGGCATTTTCTGGGCACTATATCTTCAGTATATTCTTTGCAGCAGTGTAATTTTTTTGATAGTCACTTGAATAATCAGCAGTCAGTGTTAAAATACAGCATTGTACATTGACACCCCTAACCCCCAGGAAACAGCAGAAGATGAAGAGGGAAGCCTGCAGTTCTCACTGGCCTCATTTTCTTTCCTTGAGAACTAGCTCTTTCTTTCCTACATACAAGTATCCCACACAGTTAAAGCCAGCCCTAGTTATCTATAGCCAGCTCTTGTTCCCATTCCTAATATCACACAACTGGAGTACAGGGGCTGTTTAGGCTGGTCAGGGAATAACTTGGGCTTCTAAAGTTGTCCCAAAATGAGTTGTTTGCACAACAGCTCTCTGTGTTCCTAACCTGAACACCTCCTCAGATGTGGCAATACTTAAAAAGAGCTGTAGAAATTTTTCATTTGTAAATCTAAGTTAATTTGTTAAATGTTGACCACAAGGCTAGTAAAGAAGCCGGCTGCTTTAGGTCCTATGCTTTCAATACCAGGATGTATTTTATAAATAATTTAACAAGACAGAAGAAATTAAGGAAGGAAACATAAAGCCAAGTCTGAAGGAAGGAAAGACTTTTCTCTTATCACAGCTGAAACCATTTACTTTTGTTACATGTAGTTATATTATTTTTTAAGTACTCAGCTTTTTTAATGCTAATTCAAGCTTGCTGTTTCTTGCTGACAGCCAGCCATATGTGACCCCCTGTTCTTTATAAACATTACATACCATGCAAGAAGATTATGTCGTCACAGACAATGGAGTATTTTCCTTCTTGTAAAACTAAATTCTGTCAGCATGAACCAGTGGCTTGCTGTCTCCTCTCCTGCTCTGAATTTGCAGCATCGGAGGCTTAGGTGTAAAGGATTTTTCAGTGAGGAGTGTGTCTTACTGCAGGCTCCTTCTTCCCCCCTGTAATTTCAGGGTGTTGTTTCATCCTGTCCTCTTCCAAGAGTACAGCTGCTGCCACTAAAAGTTAAACTGAAAACCAGGAGAGGTGGTAATCTGGTTTTCAGAGGGCTTGTGGAAGTACTATCATCCTCCTTTAGTCTTTCCTACCTGGCAAGCAGGAGCACCTTTGAAGTCCTCAAACCATGCTTAATTAGCTGCATTGCTGGAAAGCATGCTTGTGGTCCACTGTGACAGCTTTTAAGAGAATAGAGTCACAAAAAGAAGCCGTAGTAGCATTTTTAACTCAGGAATTTCCAGCTTTGCTTTTGGGCAAAGCGGTGCAGTTAAACGATGGCTCTGCAAGCACATACAGAGGCCTGATCAGGAGACACACTAAAGTACCCAGCAGCACAGTGAAATGGGATGCTCAGAACTTCAGGCAAGATACTGCATATCAAGCACAAACTGATGCAGAAATCACAAGGATAAGGCTTAGGCCGAAACAGAGTGGTGAAATGAGGCCAAATGGAAGCTGTGTCTTACCATAGTCAATAGGTGCACTCTCAGACTCAAAGCAGAGCATCTCGGGGGGGGGGGGAGAAAGGTTTGGCAGAATTAAAACTCTAAAAGCAAATTGTGGGTTTGCCATGAAAGAATCTGAGGGAGTGACTCAGATGATAATTACATTGCTCCTATTTCATTCATAGAGCAGCCAACCCCTAGGAATAAGGGCCACCATATGTCCTTAAGAGCAAGTGCTGTAGCTTAGCTTTAAACATGACAGCAGTTTCACTGAGGACAAGGACCACCAAGGGTCTACTGCTTGCTGAAACACTGCCAATCCTTCTGAAGGTGTTCCCTTTAGATATACAACACACACCAAGCCTTCACTATTTCCTTTCTGTTAGGATAGTTACTTGGCCTTGGAAAAGCCAAAAATGGACTGGAATATTATGTGATTCAGCAGATTTAGAAGAATGAAGGCAATCCAGTGAGGTAAATCGCCAGGAGAAAGGACACAAAAAGAGAAATGAATGACTATGTAACTAGAAGGTATGAAACTGGTATTTGAGACGAGGTGGACAAGGAAGGGCAGGAATAAAGCTAAAAGAATAAAACTTGGCTAGGAAAGGCTGAAAGGAAGAGTGGAAAAAGATTTTCAAGGAATAAAGACAAATAAGAATTTTTCAAGTATTTAAGAAGCAAAATGTCAGCAGGGTATCTAAAAGAGTGCCAGGGTTATTCAGCAACAGAAGAAAAAGATTGCAGAAAACTGAAATGAAATCTTTACCAAGTCTTCATAAGAAAGGATGTAGGACTGAGGCAGGAGAGAATTACTGTTTCCACAAGAGGGGAAAAATACTCAAAGAACTCCAGGTCACAAGTAGAAAGAATAAATAAGTTACAGCTCTGCATAGTAGAGACAGTCCCCTCCACTCCCCAGTCATAGATGAGGCAGGGAGGTCTCCTAAGAGTGAATTTGAAATATATTCTTTGAGAACCAGGAGCAGAAGAAAAATGGGATCCTATTACATTCATCCATTGCACTCATTTGTCCTACAAGAGGCAGAAATCTATATAACCTCCCAGTCTTAGGTACTGTGAGAGCAGAGATCATCCTCAAGAAACCATCCTTATGCTATTTTAGTCTCTCTGATGTTACAAGGGTCTCACAGGGAAAGACAGGTTTTGTGTGTGCACACAACAGCTCACAGCTGGCCTTGATTCAGACCCCGGAGCTGCTGTGTGGACAAAAACCAACAGCTGAATCCCTTCTCAGTGATCGTAATTCAGGAAGGGATTTCTGGATGTTACAAGGTGGACCAAGCTCACCTATGAGTATAGTCAGTGACTTCCACTGGAAGCATTCACCAGACGAATAATGAGCAGAGTTAAGCTGCAAACAGAAAACCACAAGGACCAAAGTGAGAAAGAGAGTAGCATCTCTGAGACAGGAAAGGCTTCAGAAAAAAAAAGAAAAATTGATTTAAGGACAGGATATTCACAAGGCACATAAGCACATGACAAGAAAAGGACCTCCTTGTAACTATCTCAAGGAGAGGACGCTAAGTGCTACGGCTGATATGCTTTGAACAAACCTCACCTGGATGCTTGTCCCAAAGGACAAACATTGCCAAATGGCTGTCAACAGTGTGCACTCCTTGAGCTGCCCAGCCCTTACCTTGTATTCAATCTCATACTTTATATTAGATTTGAAAACAAAATGTATAGGCATAGGGTTGGAATCAATGTATTGCAGCAGCTTGGGGAACACTGAAGAAATAATAATATTGTCAGATGCTGACGCTTTCTCCTTAAAATGTTTTTGCTCAAACTTGGCTTTTCTCTCTGCCATCTCTCCATGCTTCCTGTTAGAACACAAGGTGACCTTTCCATGCTTAATTACCCGAACAAAATACACAGAACATTAATGCCAAAAATGCCCCTTGTGCATTCTACTACATTTGCAGATGTTTGAAATAATCTAACCTAATCTCTTCTTCTTCAGTTTAAGGTGAACATGGTGTGAAATAACCAAAGAAAGTAAACAAGCGAAAGCAGGATGGACAAACACATGTTGACAAATACAAGCTAAGAGATAGAGTCTGTGTTTGCGTGCACAGTAAGCTGTTTCCCAGCAGAGATTGACTCTATTCTGAAACAGACAGTCGACGATAGTGCTTTGCCTTTATATAGCAATGTTCATGCAAACGTCTCAAGGCATCCCTCAAACAGTCACACGCAGCACAGCGTAGCAATCAGAAACTACCAGTATAATAATTTTATAGAAAAGTAAATTGGTTCATATGGTCTGGATGATTTATCCTCATTCACCACAAAAAATCAGTGAAGAAGGTGGGAGTACAACATGGAAATCACTGCTCATGAGGCTCTAATTATCACCTCTGCTCTGCGGTCTTCACCCTTGCAGACTGCTAACACTGCGTGGTGGGAATTCCCCTGCTGCACACATGGGGAGGATGTGCTCCCTTCACCAGGAGCAGATATCTGCCTGAACACTGCTCAGAGTGCACGTTCACGGATGCATCTTTGCTAGCAGGGACTGAAGCACCGCCTGTTCACTTTACTAACTGTAATTTGTGGCACATTCAGCCGACCTCCGGTATTTGAGCATTTCACCTACCGCTCATGTGATGAGGCTATTTCACATGACTGGCAATTTAGCTGTGCTGGCGCAGGGGCAAATGGGGCTCCAAATCCATTCTTACAGGAAGAAGTGAGGCTGCAGGTACCCTGAAACCCAGCTGGATGCAACCTGCCTTCATGCCACACCGGAACAGGAGAAATAGGAGCCATTGCCATGTCCCATCATGGGCTATTTCCAGAGCTCCCCCATGATGAGGTTTCTGAGGCAGGTATGTGCCTTGGGGCTCGCAGCTAGATGAAGCGTTAGGTCACAGCTCAACATGTCATGCAGAATGTACTGGGTTCGCGTGGCAAGGTTTTGGTAGCGGGGGGACTACAGGGGTGGCTTCTGTGAGAAGCTGCTAGAAGCTTCCCCTATGTCTGACAGAGCCAATGCCAGCTGGCTCCAAAACGGACCCGTCACCGGCCAAGGCCGAACCCATCAGTGACAGTGGCAGTGCCCCTGGGATAACAGATTTAAGGAGGGAGAAAAGTTGCTGCACAGCAGCAACTGCAGCCAGAGAGGAATGAGAATATGAGGGAAACAATCCTGCAGACACCAAGGTCAGTGAAGAAGGAGGGGGACGAGGTGCTCCAGGTGCTGGAGCAGGGACTTCCCTGCAGCCCATGGGGAAGACCATGGTGAGGCAGGCTGTCCCTCTGCATCCCAGGGAGGTCCATGGTGGAGCAGATATCCACCTGCAGCCCGTGGAGGACCCCACACCGGGGCAGGTGGATGCCCAAAGGAGTCTGTGACCCCATGGGAAGCCCACGCTGGAGTAGGCTCCTGACAGGACCTGTGGACCCATGGAGACAGGAGCCCATGCTGGAGCAGGCTTGCTGGCAGGACTTGTGACCCCGCGAGGGACTCATGCTGGAGCAGTCTGTTCCTGAAGGATTGCACCCCATGGAAGGGACCCATGCTGGAGCAGTTCATGAAGAACTGCAGCCTGTGGGAAGGACTCACATTGGAGAAGTTCATGGAGAATTGTCTCCCATGGGAGGGACCCCATGCTGGAGCAGGGGAAGAGTGTGAGGATTCCTTCCCCTGAGGAGGAAGGAGCAGCAGAGACAACGTGTGATGAACTGACCACAACCCCCATTCCCCATCCCCCTGTGCTGCTGAGGCGGAAGAGGTAGAGAAAATCGGGAGTGGAGTTGAGCCTGAGAAGAAGGGAGGGGTGGGGGGAAGGTGTTTTTAAGATTTGGTTTTATTTCTCATTATCCTACTCTGATTTGATTGGTAGTAAATTAAGCTAATTTTCCCCAAGTTGAGTCTGTTTTGCCAGTGATGGTAATTGGCAAGTGATCTCTCCCTGTCCTTATCTCAACCCACAAGCCTTTCATTATATTTTCTCTCCCCTGTCCAGCTGTGGGGAAGAGTAATAGACCGGCTTTGGTGGGCAGCTGGCATCCAGCCAGAGTCAACCCACCACACAGATCTTCAAGCAGAGGCCTAAGAAAAATCTTCAATAGGCTGGAAGTAGAGTAAGCCTCAGGCATGCTTTGGAGGAGCTAAACTGTGGCAAAGAAAATGTTAAAACCCATTTCTATATGACAAGGCACTTAAGTAGTTCGGCCAATTAGACTGCTTGATTGGCTGACATTCCTAACACTATCATTTTGCACACAGGGTGCCTCATGCATGAATGAAGGAGGCTGTTTGAAGGCTTTGCTTTTTGTCAATGCTTTTATGTTTCTTTGTGGAATAAGCAAGTTCATATTAATTTCCCTGCCATTTTGACTATAAATGCTCTGGGCACCTAAAAAATTAAATTACCATTTATTTAGTTACTGTTTGGTTATTTAAGAACTTAATAACAAACATATGTAGTGACCTGAACTTGAATTACAGAATTCCTCAGTTGCAGTTCAGATATCAAGATAGAACAGCTCAGCTTCACTTCACAGCCCTCTAGCCTGGCACCCAAATGGGCACAGAAGCAATTGAGATCATTCAAATGGAGATACCCCCAGGGTGCCATATGCATTTAGATAGAACAATTGAGAAATAAGAGGAACATTATAGGACAGGAGAAAAATGTCCCTTAGGCAAAGATTTCTCTAGGCACTAGAGACTTGTGGCATAGTCCCTTTCCTGCACAAATGACGTGATTCAGTCTTCAGCTCCCTATTGTAAAAGTAGCCCTAGAAGCATTTTTAACCTGCCCCCTGTCCCGCATGCAAGAAATAAAATGCTGTAATTATACAAATTGACATTGTATAAAAGATACAAGTGTCTTGTCTTTCACTAAAATACTACTAAGCATTTATACAACATCCTTCACTGAAGACACTCATGACACATCCAGAGGTAGGCAATCACCATCTCTCTTTCCCGGATGATAAGAGGTATGGAAAGGACAGAGCTAGATTAGGAGTTACCCTTAGAGTTTTTATGCTGAATTCAAAATAATTAAGGTCATCTTCTCATTCCTAATGCAAAAAAGGTCTGCATTTACTTAAATCTCAGCCATTTCACAGGGGAATGTAATTTGGCCTAAGTGATGTACCCAAATTCCCAGAGAAGTTCTTGTGTACACTTCTACACACACAGGTGTACACAGACCTCCTCTATTTTTGCTCTGCAGTGGCTACATAAGAGCCTGATACAATTTGGAGACCAGTTCACAGTAGTTCGCTCTAGCACGTATCGCCCTGCAGCAGCACTAGTTCTGTGAACCTCTGAAAGTGTGATATACCATGTACCAGCTAATGGCTTAGCAACCCACGTGAACAACAGCTTTCCTCTCTGATTGGAATAACAGTCTTGAAAAACTTAGTTGTTTCATGAGAACATAATCACAGCCCTTGACATACTCACTGGAGCGACACAGGTCCTACGGGTGATGATAAATCTCTCCTGATTAAGCAATTTTAGATTATCTACAGAGGTTTAAGAATAATTAGCCTGATTCACCTTTGAGTCAGTCCATTTCTGTGTTGGTAGAAAGGCACTGGCTTCAGTGCCACTGCCGTCTTAGAGCTGGAACAAGGCAGAGCTCTTCTCTGGCATAAATCTGGAATAACACAGCTTTTTGGGAGGACTAATAACAAAAAGCATTCAGTTGGTGAGGCCATGATTTAAATGGTCCTTGTTTGGGTCTCATGCTCTTTGAAGGGTCAGAACCCCACAGAATTGCAGAGGCAGAGGGGACCTCCAGAAATCACATACTGCACTCCCACATTGCAGGACCCAATGCACCTATGACACTCTTGACAGATGTTTGTCCAATCTGTTCAACAGCACTCTAAGCCAGCCAAGGACTTGGTCCTTGAGTTTATCTCAATCCCCAAGATAAGTGAGAAATCAGGCATGTTTTCTGTATACACTGACATGTCAGAGAAATTAAAAACGCGATGGATTTTCATATCAGACTGTTGAGGACTAATTACAACAGTGCTTTCCAGCAAACCAGTGATTGTAGGCTAATTTTCTGTTATGAAACAGAAACCAGGGTTAATGAGGCTAATTGTGTCTACCAGTGTTTCGAACAAAAAGGAAGCCAACTCAATTTTGAAGTGAGTTCTTTGTCAGGAACAAATTGAGGAAAATTGCTACAGTTGTACCAGCATTTCCTAAAATTGCTTAGAAACTAACACTACAGTACACAAGCTAGTGGTACAGAAAATGAAGCTTATTAGACAGTAACTATGAGTTTCAAATGCATGGCTGTGTGACGTACAGTGATGGTTGAGCTGTTGAAAGCAATGCAACAGGGAGTCATTAATAAAGTAAGTGACCCTCATTCCAGCTCTACTGAGGTACTACAAAGAGAAAAAATTAAGAAATCAAGGTATGTAGCAATATCTGTCAGACAAACAAAAGCTTCAAGTTCTATGTCTCATCCATGACTGATTAATTAATTACACAAGCTGGACTAGCAAAAATGAACGCATTACTGCAAAGCAAAATCTACAAGCAGTTAGAAGTCCTTTAGAAAAAAAAACCAAACAGTTTAGGCTCTCTTGCTACAAGCTGATAATTCTAATAATTACTCGGAAGAGTTGAGTGACTTCAGTAACAAAAGACATAAGCAATATCTGCAGCATAGTACAAGCAGCTGCTGCTGGTGAAGCCTCATCCCTGCCAAATACACTTCAGCATTAGTGCCCCTGCTATTCCCTTCCCAGTTGCTGTTGAATCCCCAGCCAGGCCAAACGGCAGTTCTTTGGTTTTGCAATGTAACCAACTGGAACTAAAATGCAGCCACATTCATTTGTACTCCAGATTGGTGCCCAAATCAAGCCAGCGTGTGCTAGAAAGAATATGAAGCCTTTCAGCTGCAAAATACACAGGTGCAATAACTGCTGTTTGACCTTACTGCAAAATCCAGGCTGCTTGCCCCTCTGCGTGCCCACACCAGAAGCATCCTGGGACTTGCGGGAGGGCCTTACTCTGCTGCAGGGGAGAGCTTATGTAGGAGAGATCTAAAGAAAATCCACATCCATACATATGGCTGTCCATAGAGGAGCTCCTTAGGAGGACAGCGAGTAAGAAAAAAATTATAGCATGCCAGACGGCAAGGACAGCAAGCAAGAAAACAGACAAGCGGAAGAGGTCCTGTGGGAAAAAATGTGGAGGTAAGGAAGGAAAGGAATTAATGTGATAATACATCAACATAAGAGAGAATAAAAAACATATGGAAGAAATGGAGAACCTAAAGATTAAGCATAAATAGGAAGACATACTGGTTAAAAAAGGCAACAAAAAATGTGCATAACATTAAGGTCAGTAAAGGTCACCAAGTCCTTGGCCTACCTTTCCTATCAGAAAATCAGTTCTGGGAGAAGGGGGGTGAGGAGAAGCAAAGGGAGTCTGAAGACAGGAGTGGAGAGCACCTGGCTGAGATCTCAACTTTTATAGTGAAAAGCCCGTTTGATGTCTTTCAGTTTAAAGTTACAGCCAGCGGCTATCCAGCTCCAGCGGCTCTGCTGATCTGGGGCCTTTTGCAGTCTGTAATGTGTTCACTGGAATCGAAGCTTTCCTTTAGAAAAGTGATGTCTGCAGCTCTTCTGGTTTGCCAAGATATAGCCTTCACTATGTAAATCAATGCTCTGCTGTCTTGTTGAATCTACAGCCTGAGGTATGAATATCTCCCATTCATCTTAATGGGATGTTAACCTCAAAGCCTCATTGTGACTCTCCGAATGCTAATACTATATTGAACAAGTTGTTTAACATACAAATGCTGGGTTTAAGTCACTCACATTTGTACAGGAGAACTGGATCTGACTTTGACATTGCATCTGAGAACCTACAGAAAAATAGTCTGAACAAAACAAATACCTGAATTTCCAGTCACTGGTCATCTCTGCAAATCAGTTTTATTTTGGTTTTGAGATGCAGGGAGGGGCTTAGGTTTGAATGACTGTTGGTTTTCCCTGTTTATCATCTCCAGATAGGTAGGTGATGCTTCAGTTTGCTTTCAGAATTTCTATTCCTTCTCCTAAAGCTGGTGTCAGTACTACTTGGTTTTACAAACCTTTCAATTCACGTATCTGGGCCAGCCTCTGCCTTCTTTATTCATGTTCCCTGGTCTTGAGAAGACCTCAGTAAGGACATGCAAGGAAGAGCTCAATGATGGGGCACAGTGGGACCATCAGAAGGCACCAAGCACCCTTCACTTTCATGTGCAGACTAACCATGCCACTGCGTGGGCAGAGAGATCCGATGCCGCAAGGCACGTGCCAGACCAAGGCAGGTGCTCCTTCTTGTAGTGTGCACAAGGGGTGAAAACTCCAGGTTTCCAGAAGTGGCTGGCAGTTACCAATGATTCCATTGTTCAGCTCCGAGAGGAATCACCTGAAAGTTTGGAAATTGCTACTCTCCACCCTGAAAAACCTTTGAAAGCCTGACAATTAAGTAACCAACATCTCTGGTCCCCAAGTTCCCCAGTAGCTCTCAGAAATCTTAGGTAAGAGCCTTACCCAGAAGTCACAGTCAAGCCCCCACGCTTGGGCCTTGAATAAAGATTTCAGTACTGGGCTTACTACCAGAAGTGAACACACATCCATCAAAAAATAGATCAAAAGACAAATGAAACTGCCTGGTCAGATAAAGCCCTTTTCAAAAAGTTACAAGGAGGAGGGGAGGACCACGCAAGAGGATTTAAAGAAGTGTCTGTTGAAAGATAAAATAAGCAAGATACTGTGATGAAGAAAGCGAACAATGAAACAGAATCTAGTACAGACAGATGAAGTGAAAGAAAACCACATTACTATTTACAGTAAAGATCACTTGTCTAACGTATAATTAGAAATTCACACACAAAGATAAAAGTGACTAGTGAATGCTGCTGTAATCAAAAATAATACAGCATTGTACATATTTTAAAAAAATCTAACACTCTCCAGAAATAGGGATAATGGGTCTCATTAATACAGTCTTCATCCGAACTAAACAAGTTCCCTTTATTCAGATCGTAATTTTTCCTAGCCTGCCAAAAGAAACCCTCATGATAAGTCCTCACGGTGCAGCCCCCCCACCCCACACATCTGTGCCTAGCAGAAGTTTAGTTGCAGACAGGACAATGATACCCAAAGAAACCCATTTACTTTTCAAAGACTTCCATTTTTGCATGAGCTTGTGTTGCTTGGGCTATATCTGAAAATACAGCACAGCATCTGGGTTTTTCTCTTTGTGCAAAACAAGGGCTCACAGCACTTTTGCACGCCACTCAGTGCACACATACATCTTTGGCTGAAATACAAATGTTCAGTGACTATGTGGGACAACACACTACAGTGGAAAATCTTGGAAGCGTGAGCAGGTATTAACATTTCAGTAAAATTTGGAAGGCTTAAAATACCTGCTTAGGAAAGTGCCTTTTTTTTTTTTTTTTTTTTCTTCTAAAAAAAAAAACAAACCAACCAAAAAAGCCCACAAAACCAAACAAACAAAAAAAACCCAGCTTCTAGCAATCAAAGCAAGTCCCTTTCTCTTGGTTTCTTGGAATTTTAATTATAATCTATTATTTGCATGCCAGTATCCCAAGCAGACACACAGCTAGAGGTGGTTCCTATTTTGAACTCATAATTGGTTAGCGAAGCAGACTTCCATGCAGGTGACAAGTGAGAGGATTTGTACCTAGCCAGAGTCCCAGGAGACTCACCAAAAATTCAGCATGAAAGCAAGCAAATCTGCAAAAGGTGACATGATCAGGTTGCAGCTATATTATCTTAACACCAGAAAATTACAACTTAGTATGTTATTTACTACTATTTCCAAATCTGATAATATACTAACAGTACCTTGTCCTTAACAAGGTACTCCCAAGGGCATTCATGACTGCTGATATTGCACCATTCAGTCTCTACAGAGTGAAATTATTCTGGAAAGGCCATAACCTACTGAGCTGGATTGTTTCTGGTCTCCCTGGACTGCAAGCCTACCAGAAACCGTGTGATCTGGAAACCTGTCTCTGAGCAACCACCAACTCTTCCTGTTGTGTTACAAAGGACAATAAATATTGTTACATTGCCCTAGATTTATCCTTATTGCGTCTCTTGGGTGCCATTTAATGCCACATGGAAAAACACTCATCGAGAAAAAGGATGGAAAAAGAAGAAGAGATAAAACACCTAGTCTATGGCTTTTAGTTTGACTTTACTCCCCATGCAGGGTTTGCGGGGGCGGGGGGGGGGGAACATAAGCAGCCAAGTGTTCTGCAGATATTCATGTGTGGGGCAAAGAGAGATGTCAGTGCTAAGCACCTCTGAAAAGCTAACTGAAGAAGCTAGTTCGAGCCCTACAGGTTTAATATTTCAGACTTATTACCAAAAAAGAAAGTGTCAATAAGTCTCTTCTTCTTCTTCTGACAGTACTAACTTTAAATGAAACTTTTTTCTATTCCCCCAAAGCGGTAATTAATAATTGCATAATTAGTGCAAAACAGAGGCAAACATAAGACAGGAACTGAAGTCCAAAACTCTCCAAATACTGTATTTATATATTATTTGTCTCTTATTAAATATACAGTATACCCCAGGCACTCTCTCTCCTTATTATTATTATTCACAAACAGCCAGCCTAACAAATATTCACTGAATTCACACCTTAAAGAAAAAGAAAAAAAGAGAGAGCCAGCCAGACAGAATATATCAGTGAGTCAGGAAAACAGCTATCTAAACTTGAATCAAACTTCTTTTACTAGAAACAAAAAAAAGTTCTTACTTTCCAAAACTGTTTACAGCATACTAGCAATTGTCAGCAACCTTCTTGCACAATAAGCCTTTATAAACATTTTCTTCACCTCTAAAACTCTGTGAGCCATCTATGGTGAAGAAATGATAAGGGCAAAGGACGATAAGCAGTATATGAAGAAGGGCATGGCAGTTCTATACACTCTCCTAATGGAAGGGTTCTACAGAACTTAGTAGGAAACACCTGAAGTTGCATATATGCTCCAAGAAATATCATAAAATCTAAATAGCAACATATGAAGATAATGGTACTCATACTTTTCTTACTGAGACAACAATAGTTTTACCGGTGACATCAGTAGAAGCAGGACTGGGGACAATAAATTACCATAGACACTCCTGAGAGAAGCATTCCCAGCAATTGCCTGTAGTGGTTTGGATGAGCAGCTCTGAAAGAAGACCTTATTCTTCCAAGTAACCTGCCCTAAAAAGTCAAATACAGTATTTCACTGGTGCAGGAAAAAAGCTCTAGGTCATTAAAAAAAAAACTATCTCCAAATAGCAAAAGTCAGATTCCCTTTACATTCTTCAGGCTAGGAAAAAAAAAAAATTAACAGAAAAATATTTCAGTCAAATTCATTTGTTAAAATTTTTTTGTCATCATGCTGAAACATCTCCCTATGTTGTTCTGAGTTTACACATACAATATGAGTTTAAATTAGCATATCATCAGTCACCAAAGATGTCAAGTGCATTATCAAGATTAGTCAAGTATAAAATACTACGGAGGGAAAAATATTTCAAAGAAGATGTAAACTGACCTAGTTTCACAGCCTGTTGTTCCAAATTATCAGGATTTCACTAACAATTGCATTTGTTTCATCTTGTCAGAATGACTTGCAACTTATGAAGTGCATTGATCTACTGGTGAGAATTAATTGTAGAACCCAGTGACTTCTGTCAAAGTAATATACTTAGTTAAAACCTTTCTGTTGTGTATCTTTGTTGGTGTCTTCAAAATTAAAATTCAAAACTTAACAAAAGCAGAAATCCCTAGGAATCTCAAAGCATCAACTGGAACTTAACAATTCTTTCTCATTTTGTATTCCACACTAAACCCAAGGTCAGTTAACAAAATATATTCTGTGAATAAAAGCATAATTATTGGTGTAATTTGCACTGCAAATGAAAGAAAATCATTACTGCCTAATTAACAGTACATATGTCAAGAATTCAGTAAGAAAAATAGACTTAGAGATAAAATAATAATAATTTTAAAATCTAGAAGCTTTTCATCTTCTGCTCTGAACAGAAACCACAAGCCCTGTATGTTGCCTAATTTCTTTTATAAATAATTCACTCCAAATTGTGGACATTTTCCATAGCAGACATTTAAATCTCAAGAAGGCTTAGTGCACTAAATAAAAGGAGCTTCATTAATCATTCTCTATTCCTTGAAGCCAATTTTTAACTATGGCTTCTTGCTGAAGAAAACATTTTTTGACTTTAAAGTTTTGTATGAGAACTTTCAATAACATCTCCTCTAGGATGTCCGAGATCCTTTCAGATGCTTTTTTAAAAATGAGTACTTTTTAACAGAATATTTCCAAAGATTTTTTTAAATATAGTGGGGTGCAATTCAAGTAAAGTCAGAGTGTTCTAACGGAGGCTGGACCCAGCCCAGAGGGTTCACTTCTCAAGTCGTCGCTACACCGGGATTCCCAGTTACATCAGCTTAGGAATGAGTATCTAGTTCAGTTCAGGATAGTCAATGAAAGAACACTGGGAGTTGAACAGAGAAGGCAGAGGTAGAATCGGTCACCCGAACTCCACCCATCTGCTCTGCTTCAAAGCGGCTTATTTTCAGCATCATTGCTCTACATGCCCGCATTGCAGTGCCTTGCTTGCAGCTCCTGATCAAGGTAGTACTGCACTCAGCTATCAACAAACCACACATTCATCAGGGGGACAACTTCCAAAATTAAGGCAATTCCAATCACTTGCTTTTCCAAAACAAAAACAACAATTAAAAAACAGCTGTAAAATTATGACACAAAGGACTAGTACATGACATGACCCTGTAAACTCTCTGATAAAGAAATATGGTCTATCAATAATCTCCTGATAGCAATGACAGTGTATTCGGGGTAAACCACACAAATCTTCTCAATTTACAGGACCTGTCCCAAAACTGACATACTTAAAAAAACCCCAAAACATAGTTTTCAAGTACAGAAAAATAGTTATGTAGCTGATTTCTCTGACAACTTTTGAAAAATAGTATTTTCATCAATTGTTGTGTTTCAGGTATCAGAGAAGTTGTTTATATGTAGAGATATACAACTTTAAAATGAAGATTTCCCATACACCCTAACAAACAACATAAAGTTCTAGACTAAGTTGATCTATTAAAAGCCACAACTTAGAGAAAGATATCACTATTACTAAGGTACAACGGAAGTCTATCAGCAAACAGGTGTTATCAAAGATAATTTATTCCCATCAGTGTAAAAGTTAGTTAAGGCTTGCTTTCCTAACTCATGTCCTAGGGACTGCACTGATACTGAGCACCATGGGGACCGGGAACACTATTATGATTCCCCCATGTAGATAAACTTTTGGGATTTTTTTTCTATTTTTAGGTTTCCCACTCAACACTGTCAAAAGCTTATAGAGAGAGAGTGTGAAGAAACCAGAGACAATAGAAAGCACAATATAACCATCAGTCCTGTAACAAAACAAAGCCTATTTAAAACCACGCACCCAACTTCACCATAACAGATGTGACATGCCACAAAACAGGGGGAGAGTGCCGACTGAGGGACAGCTTATTACAAACTGGCCTGAAGAGGCAATATGCCCTGGGTGAAACCACAGGGTAGCTGTGGATCGTTACAATCTTGTCTAGAGATATTGAACTCTTCCGAGGACAGACACAGCATTAGGAATAATTAACTGCATTAACATTCACTACACTGCCAAGTATTGTTCATCCCCTAGTAAAATGAACTTTGGGTTTTGCCTTGATTAGCCGCCACAATCAAGGAAAACATGTCTGAAATTTGCAGACAATTTTCATGCTTGAGGAGAGAGCACTGTCTTATTCTGCAGCACAAGTGCTGTATTATCCTTCACTTCTACAGAAGAAGATGTCAGTATGAGACAGACTATATGTGACAATTTAAATGCATGCCCTAGGGCTTAAATCAGCACAGTGCCAAAGTCTAGAGATACTTGCAATCACAGACAGGCTGACCTCAACTGCAAGACTCAGAAAATAGGCTACATTTCCTAAATTCTGAGCTGGACAAGGCCTCTTTATAAAAGGTCCTGGGAAGAAGCTCATTTCTTTTTTTAAATTGTGTAGTCTGTCAATAACTTCTCAAAAGCTTGAAAGTAAACAGAAAATTTTATTGTCTAAATCCATTGTTTTTCTTCTAATAAAAACTATATTGTTTAACAATTTTTAATTGTTTCTGTTCAAACAAGGTATAATATATGATAATGCACACATGACATGCTCAGATACCATGGAGCGGAGAAAGCGCAAGAAGGGAAGTCCACTGCTAACCACCGTTCAAACTTCTCCAAGGGGCTTTGGGGAGTGGGGATGGATAGAGATGTGTAGGTGAGGCCATCTGAGCAATTCAGGGTGACCTTTACTGGCATTAATGGCAAAGTCCCTGTGATTTCAGCAGAAGCTGGAGTTGCAATCACAACATTTGAGGCCAGAGGGTTGGAGCCCCCTGAGCAGCAGCCCACCCCAGCAACTAGTGCTCACCGCTACTGCAGTGCAGACCCACTTTTCATGCTTGATGTTTGCTTGGTCTGCAGACAGCTTCTCTACCAACATAGCTATTGCAGTTAGGTATGCAATCTGTAGCAGCAGCATAACATCTCCCAGCACAGAAACAGCACTATATTGATAGAAAAATGGCCTTAAACCGCCATCACAGCTCATTCTCCTCACGTGAGCTCTTTAAGAGTGGGATCACCACATAGCTACACAGTGTTATTAAGGTGGTACAAGCCTCTTAGCACACTTAGAGCTATGTAGTTACTGCAATATGCTCCAGCTATTCTTACTCAAGTACCACATGGTGTCTTTCCAAAGCAAACCCTTCCTAACTCAGCCAGCCAGCCATGTCACACTCTCAGCTGGCTGTAACAAAATATTGCTCATTCTGCTTTGCATTTTGAGTGGAGCTTGGGCAAACTCTTCCCTGTGTTTTCCTCATGTCTGTACTTGCCTGGACCTCAAAGAGGGGATCTGTACCCACCCACCTTATTTCTGTCAGAGGCATCACACCACTTCCAATGTGCCAGTGAATGTGCCAATATCTGAATTCCATGGCCATTTCCACTGTGGGCTCTCCCTTTCCTGCCTTTTCACAAGTATTTGTGAGTGCTTGTTAAGGAATATGGTCTGGGGCCAGAAGAAGAAAATTTCTCTTCATTAATCTGCTGTTGTCAGCTCCTTCCTCATCTATGAAATATGTACAGCATGGGGAACTACACTGGAGAAGGGCTCTTTGCCTTGAAACTAACAGCTCTGGATACAAAACATACAAAAGTCTGTGCACATGTTTCAACACAGAGATTAAATCCATTTAGAACTATCCTTCAACCAGGTACTAGAGGGGTTTGGAAAACAGAACGCAGCAGGTGGAGCTTTCTGACTGTGTTCTGCTTTCACAAACCCCCAGAGCTGTTTCTTATGCATGTGCCCATCTCACCAGACACTGCAGGGACTGGCATGTGATTCCACGTTCTGTAGGTTCCTCCCATGCAAACTTCTGCCACGGACCACACTTGTCCTTGGCTTCACAGCTATGTGAAATGCCTATTACTGTGGGCTGGGTCCTACATAGTGCAGTGATGCTATGAAGCCAAAGTGCTCAGCACCTTCCAGAGGAGAGACTTTACTATTCCATTATTGTAAGACACTGCTGCCGACAGGCTTGGCCACTTCCATGGGCATGCATGTCAGCTACTCCGAGACAAACAGGCTGCCTGCACTGCATTCCTTCAGTTCTCGCCAGCCGCTCTCCATCATCTGTTTTCCATTTCACTCCTTTACCTCCCATTCTTTAAAAGTATCTGTAGGGTTGAAAAGCATCCGCTGGCTTCCTGGTCTCTGCTGCTGGAAGCAGAGTCATTTTTGTTACTTGTTCCAGGGAGCAGGCCAGAAGCAGCCATCCAGGGAGAGCATCAAGCCAAGAAGGTGGGGTTTTAAGGGGTTTGTGGTTGTTTTTTTCCTTCTTGTAATCTCTGCTTCCTGCCTTGAGATTTTCCAACCATACCCAGAGCCACTGGGCCTGCCTGTGACGTGCGCTCATAGTTTGGCCACAGTGGTCATGGTCACAGGCTGCTGCGAATCACTGAGCTGGGAATGACTCCCTCCTTCCTGCACTCACTGTTGCTCTGAATTCAGTTAAGAAACTTCACTGATTTTAATTAAAATAATGCAAACTCCTGCATGATGCTCTAAATTTAGTCCAAGAATAGCTTATTTAGATTTACTTTACACTTGTGCCTAATTGATCAAACCAAAATAAGCCATCTTCATGCTAGAATCAGTGCATAGGTTTAACTAACCCAGAGCCGGTTTGTCCTTCTAAATGTGTGCGGTAACAAAGAGCATACAAAGGCATGCAGTGCGTATTAGCTTGCACTGTGAAACACAACATTAATCCGTCACCTTCTGACCCTGTGCTGTATCGCCAATACGTCAAACATCTTCACTCTGCTTAGCCCAAGCACATTCCATGCACTGTGCTCTTTGTCAATAACCGTTCAAATATTTCTCTGCCAGTAAAAGTCACAACATTTTCCTGCCCCCTCCAGCATCAGTAGAGTTTCTTAGCTCTTCATGAAAATTCAAATGAAAAATATCGACAAGTTTTCATTGCTTTTAAGCGCACACAAAAAGCAACTCCATCTGCTTTTTCCCTTCTTTGCAAAGGGAATGCAATGCCTGTGGATTTTTAATTCCACCTTCATGTTCAAGTCAGACTTGAAAAACTGAGAACCTGTTTTTTTATGTGGGCTTTAGAAGAACTATTTCAGAGCTTCTCAAGAAGAGCTTACATGTGAACTGTTTTGTGAAGAGCTTTGGGATCCTTCAGCGAGAAGATGCTCTGCAAATGGACAACATTTATCATTTGCACAATGCACACACAAACAAAAATCCTGGCAGAAAAGATCTCTTATCTGCAAGACAGACACTATCCACTTCTGAAGCACAGCTTGTCACAGCCAGTCCTCAGCATGCTCTACCGCCTCCTGCCAGAACAAAAAAGCAAGCCTGGGCAGGAGGGGTGAGGTTAGCTTTCAGCATCTTTTGGCTAGAAAGTACTTTTTTTAATGTTAGTGGGCAAGAGTGTTAATAGAGACAGGAACCAGCATCGTTTGATACCTTTGCAGTGTGGGGAAACACGGCAGCAGTGCCCTAGCAGGATCAAGTGTGGATCCCTGCATACAAGACGCCTCAGCAAGCTACAGGTTGCGAAGGCATGCATCTCTGGGCAGTTGAATTACTACCTACAAATATTAGAAATTTTAAAAGGCAAATGAGTCTTTTGACAGTTTTGTTGTTTTGGGGAAAGGAGAGGAAACGTGTCCAACCCTTTTTGGAAGTGCAATGAAACTCATTCTCCATAGCCTCTTCCACATGTAGTCCCATGTTATTTCTGGAACATTCTTCCAGAGGTATGTGGTTTTATTCCTGTTCTAGACCTAGTCCCGTGACAGATGTCTGCAAAGTCGTGCTGACTTCAGTGGGACATGTCAAGGATGGGGGGTACGTGTGCTATTAGACTTTGCTCTGGGACACTATACAGAATAATTTCTAAATCAATCATGCAAGTCATTCTGCTCCACAAAGAATTTGCAATTGTAGAGACATTAATTTCCTTAGACCTTTAACACTCCCCTTGTAAAGGGACTGTTTCTTGAACTCTCAATGCTTACTGCTCTCAGTCTTACAGTATGGTCACAGTATTACTAACTTCAAAGAAGAGGGAATAAAGTAATGAGGGAAAAGCCACAAGTTTTATATTTCCCTGCACCTCTTCCTTGAGTTTTTATTTAAGCTCCCTTAACTCCAGCATCCTATTTCTCTCAGGAAGCTTCTTTTTGTCTTTTTTACTTTTTTACCCAAACAGAAAACCTCTCACAGTAGCTCAAGTGGCTCTGCCTTGCATGCTGCCCTAGAGTTTCCAGCCCTGGAATAACTTCTGACTAGCCATGATATATCTGGCTGGTCAGAGGTTACTGTACACAGAAATGCAATTTCTTCCTCACCCTCGCTCTATCCTTCTTTGGCAACTCCAGGTGTCATCGACAATCTTTTGCTTGCCATTTCATGGCCTTTCCTCCAGTATTTTATTCAACTCATATCCTTTTTGCTGAGCAACGCTGCCTAGAAAGGGCTAGAGCCCTTTTCTCTATATATATTTAATTAGTGTAACTGCTGATTTATGTACTAAAGAGTTGAAAATTCATTCGCAATACTTCTGTCCTTGCAATGCTGTCAGTGTGTTGCTTCAGCTTGACATTTGAAGAAAATGTCTTTTTATTCCTGACTGCATTCAGGTCTGGGATGATGCTCCTCTCTGAAAATCAGTGTTCAAAATTACCTGGTTTCTCCATAGTTTCCCAATTTTGAGTTACATTAAATACCATTAAGGTTTTGCATTAAGCTTTCTGAGTTCCATGCTTTGATGACCCATCTGAGCCTGGCAACGGACAATCTCAAAGTCTCCTTAATTCTGGCAAAATAAATTAATTTTCCCATGCTCCTGATATTGTTTTAAACAGAAGGCAGGAAATCTGCATGAAATAAGCCTTTACTTTCTCTGCAAACCTGTTGCTATGCTGGTTCATCTCTTCTCCCATTCTTTGATTAAGACCCCACAATAATCTACAGCAAAGCACACAGATCAGATCGTTACACACCTCTGCTGCTTGCTAGTTAAACCTGGTTGGGGGAAAGTCTTCAACAAAGCTGAGTCTAGTCCAGAGTCAGAGAAAATACATGTAATTTTCTTTCTTTTTAATTACTTTTCTAGAATATGGGCAGTGACAAGGACAAATTATCATCCTTTACTTCATCTTATTATGTAATGGCAGTGCTACTCTTTTTACTATAAACTTTTGAAAATATTTTTATCACCAGCCCATAGTTTTAAAGATTAACAGGAATAGAGAAAACTAAAAGGACATAAGAGACAAAGTAGCTTTCATGAAATAATTTGAATTAGGAAAGTCTTGAGGATTTGCAGATTATATAGAAGAAAGTTTCACCCACAAACACTGCTACTGTACTAGCTGCGGTCTAGATCTGTGCTCCTGGAGAGAATGGGAATTTTTACTTATCTTCAACTTGAGCATGATAAGGCTCAGTATAGCCAAAAATGCAGCGCTGAGCTATGGTCAAAAGAGCAGTTCTGAGTAAGGAAAGGCATTTCCTCCAAAGGAAGAAGATATAGCTTCCATTTTTCTTACTAGGTGCTCTAAGGTACTCCAAAGCCTGTGCACTCAAGATTTACAGCATTCAGAAATCCTGTGTACTCAAGTACCTTTTTTTTTTCGTTTTTGTTCTTTTTCCCCTATTTGAAATAAAACTTATTGGATTATCATCTCCAGCAAATCTACATGCCAACATTCATCAAATTAGGCCACTAGGTACACTGTTAGCTCATTTTTAAAATGCTTCCAGCTTGGGTTGCCTAGTGCTTTCACCAAAGCAGATGCACAATTATGGCTTTATAAGGCTAATTTTTAAGCACCAAGGACTGAAAATATTGGCCTAACAAAAAGTCAAGAATAATATCCCCTGTCAGTTAGAGCTAGCTGAATAAGAATGAAGCTGGCACAAAAAGTCAGCCAGCCAGTGATCACATTAAAGAACATGATCCTGTTACAGGAGCACGTGATGGGAGGAACAGATACAGGCTCTGAGCACTGCTAAACTACTGAAGAAACAATAGACAATTCTAGCACTGAATATTTTTTTTTAAAATATTTAAATTCAAGCAATTACTTTGCAGGCATGCTTTACTCTGACATGTAACTTACCAAATATCTTCTAAGAAGACATGCACAGTTTTCTCTGAGCCTCCCTAGGAAAACAACAGAGATTAACTCATGTAGTATTGGGCACAATTTTGCAGTGGGTCAAAAGATCAAGCAAGAACATTGCCCTGGTTTTGGCTGGGAGAGAGTTAATTTCCTTTCTAGTAGCTGGTATAGTATTAGGTTTTGGATTTCATATGAGAATAATGTTGATAACACACTGATGTTTTCAGTGGTTGCCAAGTAGTGTTTAGACTAAGTCAAGGATTTTTCAGCTTCTCATGCCCAGCCGGCAAGAAGGCTGGAGGGGCACAAGAAGTTGGGAGGGGACAGAGCCAGGACACCTGACCCAAACTGGCCAACAGGGTATTCCATACTTAGTGCTTAGTTGCTGGCTGGGGTTAAACCATGACAAACATGAACAAAGGAAATGTTATAAAATTTATTAACTTCATAAAGCCCAACATTTACATTAACTGTTTTAACTAAAGTAATCTCAATAAATATATTCAGCAATACCTTCAACAACAAATCTACTCAGAAATGTATATGAACAGCTTTCTATACCAAAACCTCCAAAGAGTGCAATTACTTGATAGCCAGTGCTCCCATTGCATGGTCACACTTCTCCTGTGGTTGTTGTGGTGTCAAGGGGGATACGATGTCTTTTATTTAGATTAGCTGCATACTAAACTGATTTGTATCTTTATTACTAACTCCCACAGAAACACTTGTCTAGCATTTGCCCCTCTTCTTTCTCTCTGTTTTTGGTTGTTAGCTTGAACACATGCAGCTCAGACTGCCTGATGAACAGAGGGCAGTTCCATACAACACACTATCCAAACCTTTTGCTATATTCAGATAGTAACTTCAGATTAACATTAAGCACGTGATACATTGGCTCGCATTACATTACTTCAACTGTAGCATGTCACGTTATGTCAGCCAAGATCAACATTCAATGTGACATGATATGATCTAACATGATGCGGGGTTATTGCCTCCTGTGTTAGGAATCTCAGGCTAAGAAACAGAAATAGAACAAGCAGATGCACATAACAGATCACTTCATAATACTCCTGGGAAAAAGAATCATTATTAAATGCATTGCAAATTTTGCCTGTATCTTCCTTACTGGATTTAGCTGGACCTCCAAGCCACCATGACATGTCTTTTACTTTTTTCTTTTCTTTTTTTTTTTTTTTTTTAAAAAGTAAGACCCAAGGCTTGGCAAGTCAGTCACATTGGTACTTGGACCTTACCACAGGAGGAATTTCAAATAATTCAGTGGACTTCACAACCTCTGATCACTCTACTAATACTTTCTGCTCTCCTAGACTTCAGTGACCTCTGTTTCATGAATAATGTGAGCAACAGTATTGAAAGTCCCAGAGGATCTTGATTCCACTGAGCAATGTGGGGGTTTGGCCTGCATAGTGACAAGCCAGAGGGGAAATGTTTAGCTGCTGTACTGGGCTCAGTATGTGTCTGAGAAGGATAAAACTTTAAAAGAACCAATAAGTCTTCTGGAGTCTTAACTTGGTTTCACACACTGTATAGCTTCCAAGTTACAAGCTCTGTTCCCTCCTCAGTTACACCCACAGAACTGCATCTGTGCTTTAAGGACAGAGTGAGACCGAAGTAAAACTCAGCCATATGAGTCAAAGGGGCTGGTGATATTAATGCACTTCTGCTGTATGGCTATAACCTCCCTGATTTATTCTTTGTGCCTGCTATAAGCATAGCCAATATGTGCAGTGTAAGGATGGTAGAATTCAGCTTTACACAGGCAAAAGCCAGCCAGATTCCCAGGGAAAAAAGACAGGAAATTCTCATATTAGGTTAAACTTTTAGTTTTAAATTAGAAGTAATAAACTCTCATAAACTACAATAGACTTATCAGTGGCCACTGAGATCATTTAATATGTGGCAAAACAAAAAAGTAGAGCTTCAAGAGCCCATCCTGTCTGTGATATAACACAAGGATGTATCATTTTTAGAACAAAGGCTAAGCTAATCACAGCTGACTTCATATTTCTCTATTTTCTGTTCGCCTTTGTAAACATAAAGGTAATGCTTTTCTTTTTAGTATTCTGTGACAACAGAAAACACAAGCATTATTTTATTAACCTTTAAATGCAATTTGGTTGTTCTCTTTCCATTTCAGCTCTGGAGCTTTGATGTCCGAGTGACATTAGATATACCTTAAGGGCTCAAAAAAAAAGTTCAATAGGCCTCATAGCCTCAGCATAAAATACAGAATAGGGAGAGAAAATAAATAAATAAGTACATATACACGTATTTCCCCCTTTTATGACTTTGAAAAGCCGCAGCTGTCATTTGGTTCCTTGCTCTTTCCTCAGGGTAAAGATCATCCAATGAGATAGGAATGAGCATGGCAGAGTCCTTAGAAGGGATGTGGAGAAGCTGATATTTTTACCTAGTCAGCTAGCATGGTTTAAAAAAAAAAAAAACAAAAACAAAAACAAACAAAAAAAAACCAACCACAAAAAGGCCACCGCCAAAGCCCTTAGCTGTATCCTCAGGTGTACCCAGAGAGCTGTTGCCCAAACTCAGGGAATACTGACATCAGCACTTATCTGCATCAGCTGCCTCCCATTTCTGTGTACTCTCCAGAATCAAGCAAAAAAATGGAATCTTGAACCTTGATTTTCCAAAATTGGGTCAGTTTGTGTCAAAATTGACCCAAAACCAAAGCCAACATTAATTCAGGCCAGAAAAATCAATCCTTGGAGTAAAACATAAGGCACTGATCATTATTTTGAGACACCTTCAGCACTACAGTACCAAACTTTAATCCTAAATCTAACCCTATAATTACATCAAAACAACCTACTAGTATAGAAAACAGAAGGTTTAGACCCCTGTTGACAGCAGCCTCTTCTAATGCTGCAAGCAATGAATTGGATTCTTGACCATTTCAATATCTAAGTCTCTTAACAAAAGTATTTAAAAAATCCCAAAATTTTCAATTCAGAAGTGGGATTGACCATACAACAAAAGTCAAGATGAGACACTGGTCTCTACTAACATCAGTTTTCCTGAATTCTGTGACCTGTGCCTTGAAGGATAAAATGAGCTCTGCCACCCTAACCCTCAGCATAGCTCCTCATATAGGTAACACACCTATTGCTTTTGCAAAAGACAGTATCAGGCATACCAACATACCTGCCCTTTTAACACATCCCCTCCTTCTACAAGCTCTCTCTGGGCGGCTCTTTACACAGTGGGCTTTTTACACAGGCAGTCTAGCAAAGATAAAAATGTCTAATTTTTTTTGTTCAACTAACAGATCTTATGAAAACCTGCCCAAGGTTTTGAACAAACATAATATGGCTTGTTATTGTTCTGGATTAAGGCTTGACTAGCAGGATTGTGGACAAGCCTCTTGGACCTTACCATGGCTGTGAGCTTTGTTTTGTTGCCTGTGTTCTGATATTCAAAACAGAGCTTATGTTTAGGACATACTATTGCATCCACCTCTGCAGAAAACAAGTAGACAAAAACCTGGATCATGCCCTGACAGTGGTAACTCAGTTTATTTTCACAAATAGCACATGTTCCTGAAATAGGAATAGCAGAGCAGCATAAACCAGGATGGCAGGTGTCACTACAGAAGTGGCAAATCTCCACCACTTGATATTTAAAACAAGGTTGCATCACTTAGTTCAAGATATGAAACAATTCAAATACATTTGAACTTTGGTTCAGAAATGAGGGGGTGAGTTTTTACCAGATTACCTGATTGCACTGACCCTCCTTTTCTTTGTATATGTGCCAAAAAAAAAAAAAAAAAAAAAATCTTCACTTAGATCCTGCCCTTATCAAAACAAACAGAGCCAAGTTACATTTTGCTTGTACCACTCTGTCAGTTGTCAGTGAGCAACGGCAGAAAGCAAAGCAGCAGGGTGATGTAGTGACTATAACTAATGTTGCTAAATATCACAACTCTTTTAGCAAGTCTGGCTTCTCTCTTCAGTAAACAAGAGACAGTCACTGAGCTTGGTGACAATGAAAAAAAATCTGCTTCTTTGTGGAGGTGAGTGTATTTCACTGCCAGAATTATGGAAGATCCAGTATCAGTGAGGTATTCTAATTTAAGCTAAAGGCAATTCTCTCCCGAGAGCTGTTAAATTCCCAAGTGCTATATACCCAGGCAAAAGCTAATGTAAAGGACAGTTCAATTTCTTGCAAGGGATTAGAGAGAGGAAGTGGACATTTACATTTCAATCCCACAATAATATTCACTGCAAGTCTTTGCTCTCTTGAAAATAAACCTGACAAACACTTTTTTTTTTCCCCCAAGGCTTCCACCAGATCTAAGCAGGCTATGATTTTTAAAGAGTACACTGAACCTCTAGAAATGCTTTGTAAAAATCTGGACTACATAATACTGTTCAGGAAAACCACAGAGCTACAAGAACTCAGATTAAAGTGTAAATGGAAAAAGATCCAGCAAAGAAAAGCTGCAACAAAGAGGCAAGAGGGCCAAAAGCACTGGCAATCCAAAAGGGAAAAATCCCAGTGGTCCTATTACCTGCAATGTTAATCGGGAAGGGCAGTGTCAGTGCAGAAAGTGAACAGAAACATCACTGTTAAGTGCCTGCCTGAACAATTTAGCATACTTAAAATATTCAAAATCCATTTCACTTTGAATTAAGAGCATTTTTTAACCTACAGAAGGTTTCAAGAAGGAATGAATAACCAACTTTGCCTGCAAATAGAATTTTTTGGCTCATACACCACATACCCTAAATCTCTGTATTTTCTCATCTGTCAATCTTTATTATAAAAATTCACATTCAAGCTGAATAGCTGTCTTCCAAGACCTCATCTGCTCATGGCATTGATTCCCCAATTGAAGCCAGGCCTCTGCTGGAGATGTCATCTGCACACCAAACTGCAATGTCATATGCAATGAATTATAACTTTAGGTAGGAGACTGGAAGATGGTATAGATGTGTTTAAGAAACAGAAAATTTCTTTCCATGTAAATGCCCCAGGCAAATGGACAGTAAGTATAGAGAGATGCAGATCATATAAGCTAGTACATGCAGAAGGATTTCAAAATAGATTTGTTTTTTAAAACTACCATGGAAAACGAGCAATCTTTATTTAAAGTGCTTAGTATAACGTACCTCACTGCAGGCAAAATTTCAAATTGGGTTTTTAGGTTACAGGGAGAGAAAATACAAGAAAAATAAGAGATCATGTGTGATTCAGATGGAGCTACCCTTGATGTCAATTTGGATGAGGTTATTGGCAAATACATAAAGATATTTTAGTCTTGTGGAGGTTGGGGTCCTGTGCTGTCTTTCAAGTCACTAATTGTGCTACAAATTTTGATATTGGTTTGACTGATATTTGATATAATGATCTTCAAAGCAGTAAAAAACATTCTTAACCAAGGCTGCTTAAGTGAAGGCAGCATTGTCAGAGGATAGGCTGCAAGGCAGTGACAACCTCTGGGTTATTTCACCTAATGAGGACCATCCCATAGCAGTAACTAGCCTGCAAAGGGTTGGAGCATTCTGATATGTCGAGAGAACCATCTTGCTGGCCTTGAAGCGGAAAAACTGAAGCAGTGCCGTGAACAAACCTTAGATTGGTGAAGGGGGGGAGAGATGGGGGATTCCAAGAATTGCATTAGCTTTTACTGGAATCCTTTCATATCACCAGGACAGATGTATAAGCAGAAAAACAGAAATTGGGTAAACTCTGCCAAAAAGCATCCTGCTCTAGTAGCAATCTGCACAGTAAACTTGACACTCCTCCTTCATCATACATTTTCCAATTCCAGTATCATTAAATAGTAATTGTTCTGCTCTACTTCCTGTTTTGAAAAATGTTGCTTTTTGCTCTGCCTTCATAACAGCCTCTTAAGTCATTTAAGTTTTAATACTCTCACAATGAATGGCTACAAGAGGGAACCTTGCTGAACTGTATAAATTTATTTCAGGACTTTGAAGATGCCATCATTTATATTAGTTCATAATTATTGTAGCTGTCACTTCCAACTGCCTCATAATGCCTCCATGCAGAAGGGAAGTATTAAAAGGAAAATTTTCAAAAGGATTCGAAGCTCCTACTGTGGTTGCTGGACACAGCCAGCTACCACATTTAAGTGGCTAAGGAAAAAGGAGAGAGCCCTTTTAAGAGTGTGACTGTGAATGACTTGTCCTCATGGACGTCTGTGCCAGAACTGAGAACAGACCATGCACCCCCACCATTGAAAGGACCACCTTTAAAACTCAACTTACAACTCATGTAAGGTAGGGAAGAGCAATAACAATTTGTAATGTCCCAGCACTTTACCTCTGCAGGATACAGGTTCCTTACCCTAGTCCAAAAATGTCAAGCGAGGGCATGCAAATTCAGGTGAGGGCAATGCTTTAGTTTATAGAAAATAAAATACATTATATATTCAGAGGTGGAAAAGGGAGAGGTAGGAGGTGGTAAGAAAATTACATAATAAAAGTAAGACTGAGCAAGCAAGAGATAATTCTGATAAGATAGGGAGGCAAGAGAAAGAGTAAGTATACAGATGAGTAAGCAATCTTTCACAGCCACCTTAGTGTTCAAATACTCTCTTATGCTGTCTGTTTTTTAGGTTCTGGTGGTATAAAGCAGGCTCCCTGATCTACGATACATGCACTTTCCTACTGAACTCCACTGTGTACATGAAGATGTGCACTTCTTTGCTGCACCTGACAAAACAAGTTTTTTGATAAATCCAAGGCAGCAAACAAAGAATCAGGCACACCAACAGGAGGGAAAATACACCATGACTGCATTACCCCCTCAGTACCCCTCTGGTTGCTCAGCCAGTATTTCAGAAACATAACCAAAGCAGAAACCAGCATACCAAAAGATTCTTCACTGTCATTGCATTCAGGAAGTTTATAACCACCTTGCAGTGATGCACCATTCATAACTATGCTTCTTTGTAGCTGTTTCTCCAAGCAATATTGGGCAATAATCACGTCAGTGTGGCTCATCTCCAGTGAGGAAGCGACCACTGGCCCACCCAGAGTAAGCTCTGTGCCTAGTGGTGACACATTTACTGCTGACCTTGCCAGCAGTTTGAGCCCCCGCTCACAAGTTCAACAAAGTCAAGCTGGACTTGCTGCTGAGAGGGCTGTTTCACCTGCTTCAGCGGTGACATCTGATTGCTGGACTAACCACGTGTGTTTGACAGATAGCTGCCTGCTGCTCTGTTGCTCACTCCCGCCCTCTCCACTTCTGACTGGAGATTTTGCAGCATCCCAACTTGCAGGTTTTAATAAAAAGGCAGAAAGCCCCAAAGCCCTCTTTGGTGTGCTTTCTGCAGAGCCCCAGTTTGTCAGTGGTGGGTCTGTAACACTAAGGGGCTTCACAAGCTGCAGAGAAAGGTAAAAGATCTTCTATCACTGCTGCCCTGCAGTCAACAGCAGGGTTGAAAACTGCGAAAGAGGACTCAGAAGTAGGACCGAAGGCTGCATAGCCTAGAAGATGTGGGTATTTGTTTGAAAGAACCTATAGACCAAAGGAAACTGTAAGCTCAGATCACCCCAGGTGTTGCTTCAAATCTCAAAGGAATTAACAGCAGTGCGTGTGCAGAAACACTCTGAACACCATCAGAGTATGCAATAAACCCCTCAGGAACTTCCAGAACAGGGTAATTACCTCAAAATTGGGAAACCCTGTCTTCAGCATGAAGGTCACTGAAATTGTGCCACCTTACTTTCTGCAGAGTGTTTTTAAAAGCCGTTAGTAAGACTAAAAAGCTGGATCACACATTTTCACATCAGCATGTTCACGCTCATCAAGACAAGGAAGAGTTGCTAAAAGCTTGCGTGGTGAAAACCTCTCTGCTGAAAGGACATTCCCCCAGAGGCTGGGTGTCCTGCACATGGGGTCGCTGCAGCTGCCCTTCCACCCTTCAGTCAGTCCAGCTTTCCCTTAGCTCCCCAGTACTGCACTTAGCTGGCTACAAGTAGGTGTTCCGGGAGATGGTTACGAAGGCCAGATTTTCACAGATGTAAGCAGGAGTCCCCAACCCAAACGTCATTAATGACCACATACCTCTAGAGTCTGGCATTCAGCAATTTTGGCCATATTTCTCCAGCATTCTCCTGTATTGGGTGTCCGTGTCCAGGTTTCGGTAGCAGGGGGGCTGCAGGGTCAGCCTCTGTGAGGAGGGGGTGAGGCTGCCCTGGGCCGGACACAGCCAGTTCCAGCTGGTTCCCCAACGGCCACACCACTGGCCACAGCTGAGCCCATCAGGAAAGCTGGTGGTGCCTCTGTGGAAACCTATTTAAGAGCAGGCAAAACCCCACACAGGTGGTGAGGAGTAGCTCTGCCAGCATGAGGGGCAGAGCAGGGAAGCTCCAGGCACCGGAGCAGGGATTCCCTTGCAGACCCTTGAGAGCCCATGCCAGAGCAGGTGTAATCTGAGGGACTGCAGCCCATGGAGGTTGGTTTCTCACCAACCAACTCTATTTTAACTGGCAATTAATTTTCCCCAAGTCGTGTGTTCTGCCTGTGAGGGTAATTGGTAAGTGATGTCCCTGACTTTATCTCATTCCACAAGGTTTTCCATCTTATTATTGAGGAGGGGAGTGAGAGAGCAGCTGGGTGGGTGGCTGGAAGCCAGACATGTCAACCCACCACACTGTGTTTAGTAATTCCAGGGGCAATAGTTATTATATTCCTGAGAGAAAAAATGTGGAGGTGTCATTATTTCCCACCCAGAAATAAAATTAATTCTAATTAGTTATTCCTGGAAAACCCAATTCTGTCAGTGGTATTACAGCAAACGTGACCTCCCTGCATCTGTATGCTTCTTGATAAAAGTAAAATATCAAGCTGAAAGAAAACAAAAAGAACTCCTAAGCAGAGAATTCAACTAAAAATGGTGAGAAGATAAAGGTGCAAGGAAATCCCTTGCTCTGATATTAAGGGACCTAAAATGAACTCAATGTTCATCTTATTCTAATTTCTAATTGCTAATAGTGTGCTTTTTCACCAGTATCTCTAGTTGTTTCAAATGTAATCTTAGCCCTGATTTTATGACAGAAGACTGCCTGAATAAGCAATTTTACTCTCAGAGCAACTTGGACAACAGACATTCATTTGCAATTACAAGTCAAATTTAACTGCTAGAGACAAGCTAGCAGAAAACACCTTCTAAAGGAATAACACAATTGTGAAAAACATATTTTTGTTCAGATGACAGGCTGTCTAGATAAGAGTTCTCAGATGAGTAAGACTTCCATAGGCGCCCCCGCCCCCTTTCTTGGGTCACTGGGGGTGAGAGGAGGCAATGAGGCCCCTGATCTCACAATGCAGAAGAAGTGGAAGAGGAAGGGCCAGGGGCTGCAGAGCAGCACTAAAGGGAAGGGCTCACTCTCCCTGTCATTGCTGAGGTGGAAGGTGATGGCAACTGCTACAGAGAGGAGCTGCTCTTGCTGCAGTAAAACTGCTTCCCACCTTGCTACTGGATTCCGTCCCTTCCCCACACAGGCAGGAAGGGCTGCACAAGCCAAAACAGCCAGTCATCATCTCCTCATCCCCAGGCAGACCTGGCAGGCAGCTGCAGGCTCATGAAGTAGGCAGTGGCCTGTTCTTCCAAGGCCCGGAGCTGGCTCTGCTGTTTGCCTCTTGAAAAGCAAGTGCAGACGCCTGAGTGTTAGCAATTAAAATGATGCAATACATGACATGTATCAGTCAGAAATAACCTAGCAATTGGATGCTTGCATGCCATACTGCAGATAAGCCAGTACCGATAATACTTGAACTTTTATGTCTCTCACTGAGATATTTGCCACAATGCCTTTTTTGTTCTCTGCTCTTAAATCTGTATGTTGAGTTAGTGTTATCACTGATTGCGGGAATCCTGTGTGGACAGAGAGGATTTGTCAAATGCAGGAATAATGCAACTTGTGTTTGAAGGTGCATTTTGCTGGGTTTTTTGTATTAATCTTGGAAGTTATGCAATAATATTAAAACCTGAGCCATCCCAAACAGCATGGTAAGGTAGACTAGAGAAACAGACACAACCTGGATAATCCCCTTCACAAGCTGTTTTAAGAACTTGTCTCTGGCACAAAGAATACTGTCATAACATTTAAACAGCATTCAGGGTTCTGAGAGAAGGCAAGAAGTTCAGTGAAGCGCTCACCACAAGTTGGTTGGGATAAACTGCAGTGTGAGGCACTGGTGGAGACGAGAGGTCAAGCAGGTACAGCACCTGGCTGAACAGGAGAGCCAGGTGCTCTCGCAAGTAGAGCCACGCTGCATGACGTGGGATAGGTAGATCTTCCTTGCAATACCAGGCGTGTCTGCACAGCACAAGGTGGAGCCAAGCAAAGAAACATGACTCAGTCTCTGCAGAGCTCATTCACAGCTATCCTAAATACAAGGCAGGTTAACATAATGCTCCTGCCTGGGCATGGCTAATCAGCCTTCCCAAATATTGTGCAACGTAGCTGTTCCACTGCCTGTTCCACGAGAACCGGTCATACGAACAGATCTGCTTGTTCCCTTATTCTGCCATGTTGGTTTAGGTCTCGAACACTTTCAGAGAAGGTCCCCTGGACTGTTTAAGCCAGGTCCCAGCCTTAGGACTATCAACTGGATAAACAAAACTAAAAGGCAGCTAGGACACCAACAGCCCTTGAAGCCAAAGAAGCTGAACGAGTGCTTCTCAGTCTGAGTGGTTAAAGTTACATGACCCAGAAGTTAAGAAAAAGTTGAAAATTATGGAGTTGTAAAAAAAGCATGAAAAACCTCAGATCTGCACATGAGTGGACAATTATGCATCAGAGAAGTATGTGGCTGAAGAGGTTTCTATGTGCTATGTAACAAGTGCTTGATTTCTTCTAGAGTAACCCACATAAAAATAGATATAAGTTCCCTCAGGTCATATTTACTAGTGTTCCCACTTGAAATAAACCACCCACAACAGGTATTTTTGGAAACAATTTATCTGTATGTATTTGGTGTTCTACTAGTACTCCACACTTAGAAATCTTGGCAATACCTCCCAGTCAAACACAGTTACAGGTCTTACCCAGAAAAATTTTCCTCATGCACATATGGCTTACTTATGCTCAGTAGTCACGTTGATTTGAATGACATATTTATGTGAGTTCAGGTTTGCAAGAAAGGATCTTAAATGTGGTGATGGAGCAATCAGTATTTTCATACCTAATTATATTAATTTGGAAAGATATATTTATGGATAGGATTAGACTATTATTAATACAGCGGATTGGCAATGGAAGCATATCTTTTAATTATCAAGGAGCTTTTGGATAGGATTTAGTAACCGTAGAAATTCTGTACTTTGATATATCGCATGCTGTCAGGGTGGTTTTGCTTTTTCTTTGCCTAGGTCAACCAACTACATACTATGCCTCTAGCAAAAAGTAGCCATTGAACTGATCACTCCTTAAATTTCAATTCCTAGTCACACTTAATAACTGTCTATCCCCAAATCCCTGCGAGGGACAGGAGAGTATCACAGTGATACAGAGCTCACATCCAGTTTTTATGACACTGACTTGGGTACCACTGGCGTTAGAAACACTCCACTTTCGGTTTGTGCCCCTACAAGCCCAGAGTACAGTTTAGGGAATATAAGATTAGTTAAGGGAAATGTAGTGAACTGGAACTCTGCATCTTATTAAGGCACTTTTTGCTTCCCCCCTTTTTTTTTTCTTTTTTCTTTTTAATCTGACTTCAAACACAAGTATCTGATATTTTTTAAACATACAGATAACAAGAAACCAAGAAAGGGGCATTATTGCTAGATGCACTTAATACTTACGCTTCAGATGTTTCCTTGAATTCTACAAAACAGATTTTGGTTAATCTAGTCACATGCATGCACAGCTTAGATTCAGCTCTTTCCAAAAGGAAGTAAATCTAAGACTAGACAGCTTGCAGGCAGTAGTCTCTAACGCATCTTACCAAGCCTGCTTAATAGGAAAAGTGAGTGATCCTTCCATAGTCCTGAGCAGCAGACAACACACTTTGGTAAGGAGAAAGTGGTGGCTTTGAACTAAATTTTTTTCCTACTGGTTTATAAGAAATCATATTTTAATTATTTAAAAATAGCTATCAAATAAGTAGAAACTACTGAAGATCATCTTCTAACATCATAACAGTGACTTTGCTACAAAAAGGAACAGTGAGTCAAGTGTGTCCAGGGTGCACTGGACTGCCTTCAAACAAGTTAGCAGCTTAAAGGGTCCTGAACGTTATGATGTTAGTACAGCTGTATTAGTTGTTCACATTAATAAACATGTGTGGGGGAAGGTTTAACTCTCTGCATGGCAAAGTAGTTCTGCCTCTTTGGTTTCCAATGGGACATTGTTTTAGGCTCAGTCCTGAAAGGAGATCAAAGTTGGTGAAAGCCTCAGAGTAGGCGTTCAATGCCTGCTGGTGGGCTGTGTTTCCAGCTGCTGTTGCAGAGAAAAGGCATCTTGCAAAGAATTGACACTGTATTTTATCGATGTCATTCATAATCCTTTTTAGCAGATTAAAATTATGGGCTGTCTGGTTTTCAAACACACCATCATCCAATTTGCATGGTCCAGGTCCTCTTCTGCAATGAATGATGGGCTCAGTAAGTGATATTTACCAGTCCGTCATGCCACTGCACTGCAGCTAATATGCACTGAACCTTCAGAAAGGCAGTGTGGAATTAATTCTCAGAAGCAATCAACATTCATTTGACTCTCTTCCTATTTTACCTCTGCATCTCTGACTCCAGTGATTTCACATCAGGAGAAATAGGCAAACCCTTGAGCACTCTCAGCAAACATCAAAATGTGAACTGCTAGAAATCTATAGGGAGACTGCCAAAGGCACCAAATGGCAGCCAGGAATTTAACTTTCACTGATGGTCCATGATCCAGAAGTCAGCAAGCATGCGATAACTTTGCTGGCATTTTTATTTTTGAAAGTCTCTCCCTGTGGCCACTTACACATGTCTACAATTTTGCATTGTAAAACAAAATGCCATTCTAAAGTGTACACTCATATAAAGGCACATACTCACACACGTTACACGGACTCACAACATTGATCAAATGACTGGTTTTGCCCTCTAGGAGTCTCAACAGTCTTCAACTACTGAAATTAACCCTCGTCCTTCAGTGCACTCAAGCCTGTAGTTTTAGAGCGCTCCACAGCATCTAAGACAACACAACTATTTAGGTTCCTTAAAATACTGAGGTTTTAGAAAGACCACTTCAGAATCCACATCATAACCATTCCTCATGACAAGGTGAGTGTATCAGGAACACATGCAATACATAACAGAGAAACTATCACAACTCGTCTGATGTTGACACCTGCCTGAAGGATCTGTGGATCCTATAGTGTGCTGAAAGTGACATTTATATAGATAAATGTATGTCTTTAAGTTTTACTTGTTTGTACACACACAGGTAATATAGGCACTGTATTCCCACATAAAGACTTCCCCGTGGAACCAAAATATTATGAATATAACTGTCATTTCAACATCAGTAAAGCCAGTTGCTTCCCTGCAATATGTAATACACTGAATCTAGTCCAAGGCACTGCCTGCAGCTGTCCTGCAGCTGCCCTGAGCAGCAAGCTATTGCCCTCAGTACCTGTGGTACAGCCCCAGTGCAGCCTAAGGTCTAGGAGTCACAAGGCGGTTGCCATCCTGTCCACAGGTAATTCCCCAAGCAGGTGGCAGGGAAGACAGGCAGTGTGCTCCCCTGTGCAATACAGATAACAATATTCCCTAAGAAGGGAACTTTTTAAGCAATCTGTTAGAAATAATCAGTGCTTTATTTACATAATTTCAGAACACAGTTGAGCCTGAAAGCGCCGGCTCCCCAGCTCCAAGACTCCTGGCTCAGCAATAACTTCAAGTGCTGCTGGGTTCCCCCTTCCCCATCAGCCCAAATGAACCGACAAGGAAGAGCTCGAAGCCCTGGGAGCCATAAGAGAGCAAGAAACCACAGAGCTTGGGAATCATGGCTCTTACGCTTCCAATTGTGTGGCACACTGCCCAGAAGCCCTCAAAGTACCCGTGGCATATACCAGGTCTTCAGGGATCTCTGGAGGCATTCAGCATGTCAAGGCTATCCTAGAGCCACAAACCTCACAGCTCGCCAGGAGCCATGAAATCAGGCATGAAGCTTGTCAGAACCCATCCCGTGTCTTTGCAGAAAGTCACTAAAATGGATGCTTTTGCAAAATATTTTGGTATCAATGAATCTGCCTTTTCTGATGGAAAACTGTTTTGTCAGAAAGTTCCCAGCTAGCTCCAGTCTGTAGATCCCTTAGGCAGGTTAAAAATCAGTAGAGCTGCCACACTACTGTCTGAAGTTATTGTATAAGACTAATTTAGAGAATTAAAGTTGTGCAAAAAAATCAGACTGCTATTGAAACATTCAGAGGACACAACTGCCTTGTAAATGAGGTGCTAGACTGGACCTGCATTTCATTCTCCACTTCACAATCACATTCATGTGTTATCTGTAGCCGCGCTGTGCTCTAATGTTTTCCTTTTCTTTGTCCTGACTACAAGTTCTTTGAGACAGGAGCCTTTTCCTGCTTTGTTCCTGACAAGCAGCTTGTGCAATCATGTAAGCAACAAGTTCGTATCAGTAGCAACCCTGGCATTTTCTGTTTCGGAGGAATGACCTCAGCAATATGTTTCCAGAGTGACTTTGGCCTTCAGTACCAAGCAGTTGCAAGAAAATAACACTGCCTGTAAATTTAAGAGTATTTTGCATAGAAAATACTCTTTTTTAAGGTTCACACAGAAAATTCTCTCATGTAACGTTCTGGGGTCTTTTAAGGTACACTTAGAATAGGAGTCAAGAGAGGGTGTTTTTATAAAAAGATTTCCACCAATACAATATTTCACCCTAAACTAAAGTGTTGGTTATTAGACATTAAATGGATGGTTTCCTGTTGTCACCATTGCACTGTCATTGACTATATTTTGTATTTTTTCTATAAATGACACAGGCATTCAAGCAACATCAGGTAGGAAAACTCCCCCCTTCAATGTTTAAGTATGAGCGGGGAAGAACATTACCCTTTTGTTGCAATGATAGCCTTATAAAAGGTCTAAGCAATATTTTCTAAGCCCTGATTTTTCCACAGAAAAAACATCTAATGCTTTAAGTAACATCACAGGGTATTATTGCAAAGCTTACCTAGCAAGCCCAAGCTACATAAACTAGCTGTAAAGCTTTTAATTTGTCTAAAGAGATAATTAAGCTGGATCAATCATACTCAGGTGTTACAACTCAACAAAGGAGTTTGGCAATTATTCCTTTGAGAAAATAGGAACTGCATTAACTAGTATCACTTTTGTCTTGAGTGATCCAACATGCAGTATGTACTGCAGCAATAATTAATTTGGCCCATATTTTTAGAATTCTTAGAATTTTAGAATAATAATAATTACATTTTTAGAATTTTATGATTATTCTATTTTTAGAATTTTAGAATAATTTATCTTGCTTTACCTAAATTGCACACAACAAATCTTTGCCATAAACTCAAATCCATGTACATAATTACTGATCTTTTTTTGTATGCAACTTATTCGTGCACATTACCTGAAATTTGCCTTGTGTTTCCAACTTCCTGCTGAATTGAACTGGCATAGCATAATTTGTTATGCTAAAATATTCACAGTTCAAAAAGTGAGATTAGTTAGTATTTTATAGCCTCAGTCACCTCCTTCAGACAATTACTTCATGGGCAAGAAGACTGAGCTAATAAAAGCAGACAGAGTTTGAAACATACTGCAGAGTCTGAGCTAAAATCCACTGAAATGAGTTGCAGAAAATTCATTTGACTCCCAGAATCTTTGGTGTGGACTCAGTAAATGACCCAGTAAAGATACTGATATATAATCATAGCTTCCTCTTCTTTTTAAATTTCACATTAGCAGCTGGATACAGTTTCCCAAGGTTTATTTCGATAAAAAGTCTTTTTAAATCCACTGGGACACAAAAGACAACAGGGAATCTAATTGGCTCTGGCAGAACAGGATCCCAACAGTTTCAGATACTCTGTGGCCTGAATTTAGCTGAAGTCTCCAGCAAGACCTGAACAGCCACATTCTTGTCACCATCTGACAGAAACTTCTAGCTTGGCATACACCTACAAGTGTTGTTCCTTGTTTTAGAGTTCAGAGTAGGTTCTATATTATTTACTGTAAAGAACTGACAACATACTAACGAGAACCCTTAAATTATATGCACCGTGTGCTTTACCACAGACAGCAAAAGCTGCTTCAGAGTTCATCCTAAATGACTGGCAATAGGCATCTGCAGAAAGCTACCATCTTTATATTTTTTTCTCTTCCAACCTGATACTGAATTTTGTTTCTACTTTACATTTCAACCCCTGATGTACGTATATTTGAAAGATAAGCAGTACCCATTTATTACACACAATGGCATTACACTACCTGTATATTTAAGGACCAATTAGTTCCTGTCCTTTTAGCCTTAATATCAAAACATTCACAACTTCAACCATGATTAAACAGCTGACAAGCTGCCATCACTGCATGTTGTGCAGCCTGACACTGTTTTCCTGAGTCCTTCCCTTCCCACACCTGTACCTTGAGGCTGCCTCTTGTCACATCCTCACTTGAGCTGGTACACCACCTGACACTGGACGTTATGGTCAAGAACCAGGCCTCTTTGCTACTGCTAGACTTCAAAAAAACTAAATGCATGATATCAGGTTGATGCACAAGCTTCTTTATACAGAAAAGGATTTATAATTTGTTGCTATTTTCATTTTATACTGGTTGGTAAAATTTTTGTCAACTGCAAAATCTTCTTAGGAAGCAACAGCTCAATGAACTGCTGAGTTGATTACTCATTAGAAACCACAGAATCCCATTTGGTATGACAAGAATACTTTTATGGATACAAGTAAGGAGATCCTTCAAATCATAGCCATAAAAAGAAACCTGGCCATATCCTGAGCTGTATCAAAACAGTGTTTGTAAAGTACATAAGGATCATAGTCATAGTGTAAGTAAACACTCCACTGACTTAAAATCATACTTTTCAAATACTTACACTGACCAAGTATTCCAAAGGGTAAGACAAAACATGCAGCTACAACACTACTGGAAAAAATAAAACTCCAATCATTGTAGGTAAAGCCAGTAAAAAATGCTGCTAGCTGTGGTACCGCATAATGAAAGGAAAAGATTATACTGTGTCAGAAGAATTAGGCTTCTTAATGATTCTAAAACCTATACAGCAGCATAGGTCACACAGAGCTTTCCACTGAATTTAGTGACTAGAAAATCTGATCCTCCATTTAATTTGATTTAAAGCTCTGGAACCAAAGCATTTGTGTGTGCAACTATTTCCGACCTTTTGTTTTTATCAGTTTTCAGCATTTGTTTCAACAGTACCTACTTCACAATTGCAATCCAGTCACTGACTTGTAAAAAGAAGACATTTAATTAAAAATGCCAATATTAAAAGTGTACGACAACAGTTCATTGAAAGTTACATTATTTGGGTCATTGGTGCCATTACAGATACTTTCCTGTTGTTAAACAGGTTGCATGGAGCAACTTCATGCCTATACATGGAAAACACAAATCAGCCACTTCTACTGATCAATTAAATAGGAGCAGGTGTTTTCAAAGCAGCAGAAAATACGAAGGTGCACATAGAAATTGAGTTATCCTATCTTACTGAGATCTATTCCTGCACTGTATGTGTTTGCTTTCTGAGAATTTGACAGCTGTTATACTGGCCAATACATATTCACTGCTGCTGTGTCCTGGATCTGTTTTCCTGAGTAAGAATTTGACAGCTGTACAATTATTTCTAGTGCAGAACAAGGAAAAGCACTGATTATTGCCTTCATCTTGCTTTATAAAATTTAGCTTCAGTACAATGCAACATAGCTGCTATACTTCCCCATTAGCTACTTGCTGGAACTGAAATTTGGCAATGAAAACACAAAAGATAGGCCTTAGGTTAATATACACACACAAAAATCTTGTTAATTATCTGAAAGACTTGTTTTTTTCCGTCCAAGCAGAATGAGCTCAAGATGAGCTGCTTTTCTGGAAAAGGCTGATGTGACCTCAGATTTCTCAGTGGTCTTAACGTTCCAGCTAATTTTCTGATTCCCAGCTCTTTACTGGTAATGCCCCTCAGAGACTGTTTGACCAAGAAATGCCTCTTTCCTATTCCCCATGAATTGCTTTGCACCAATTCTTAGAACAAGTACCAAAGTATCTCTCTCAATCTCACACTCCTTCACCTCTCCTCCTTCCATTCATTCTCCTCCATTTCTTTAAAAAAAAAAAAAAGGGGGCGGGGGGGGTGCCACAGGGAAGGGAGGAAATTTGTGTATTGTTTTGTTAGTTTTCTGTCCTCTGCAGTGACTACTCTATCCCTCCCTGCCACCTCCTTGGAGCCTTTCTCTCACTCCGAGTCAAGAGGAGCTGCATGTTGCAACTGGTGAAACTCTGGTGTGGTTAATGGCTGTGCCAAGGGCTCTGGATAGAAGAATAGAAGCTGAGACTGGCAGGAAGAGGGAAGCTGGATGATTTTCAAGAAGCTGACTACCGTTTTATTCATAACAAAGAAGAATTGATTACAGAGTAATCACCAGCTATGTGGCTTTTCCCAGGTCCAAAACCCCACAAAAAATAGAACTGGATATTTGCATAGTGTTTCTAATCCACAGGTCTCATAACGAATACCATCACCCCTTCACTTAGAGGAAAAGCAAGTCATAGAAAGGTTAGATGATTTTCCCATTCAGTAAGGGAAGGGCAGAGCCCTGGCTAAGGTCTTCTGCTTCCCAGTGTCACAGTGACCCCACAAGGTCCCTGCAAGACTCCTCTGCACATGACAGCTCAGAACAAAAACTTCTATAGCATAACCACAGTAGCATAAAGCTCCAGCAAAAGCTAAGTGTCTTAGCCATCAACCCACTTCTTGGTAGGACTGGCAGCCCTTCCTGATAGGCAGCCTGTAACATAGCACTGAAATGCACGAGCCAGCTCGGACACCGGCAGCACAAATCAACAGTGAAGGCAAAGCTAGCCAGGCTCCTCGCTGCACCGACTCCAGCACCCCAGCTGGGCTGCACCTCATTAGTCTAAAACACACCTAAGCACTGCACTGCTGGGCTGACGCTGCTGCCCACACATCAACTAACCAGTTTCAGGCCCATCCTGGTGAACGCGCTAGCTCTAATATGGAGGTTTCCTAGGTTTCCTGTCAGGAAAAGATAAGAAAACTGCAACAAACAAACAGATTTCCCAACTCACCAGGGGGATTCTTTTCTAAAGGATTATTCAGGAACTGTCATCAATTTACCGCCTGCCTCTATCTGTCTTAAATTGTGCATGATTACTTTGTTTAGTTTTGCTGACATTTGTGTTTTGTTTAAGGGTCTCTTTGTGCAATCTTTTGTGTCTGCTTTAAATAAACACTCTTCCTGTGCTTGTAGCAGCATGCTTGGGTTCAGCAAGATGTCTATCACTTAATAACCAAATGAAAAGTTTAATCACCCAAAAGCTAGCTTTCAACCTGCAGTTAACAAAACAGAAAAGCTAAGGATGTTCCATATGCATTTTTCTCTCTATTTCTCCTGTTATCACATTTGCTAGTCCAAGCAAGTTCGGTGTTGTGTATTTAGTCCTGTAAGTATCAGCTTAGCATGCAGAAACAAGGAGTATTTATTCTGACTTTGCAGTCAGAATCAGTCCAATAAAGAAAAACAATTACTCATTGCAGTCCTTCAAAAAACAGTTGTTTTTTGTTACTAATTGCTGAGAATGTATGAAACACAAAGAATATACACTAATGGTTTGCTGAGCACATCGACTGCTGAAAATTGGGCAAGCATATCTGAGCAAAACATGACATGGAAACCAAACAGGAAAAATACAAGTCATGCCAAGGTGTCATTCTTACAAAGTGACTTTTTTAAAAAACCAGAGAGACAAGTTAATGTCCCAATATGGGACAATAAAGCTATGTTAAAAACACTTGCCATTAACAGCCATCTGCTCTCTGCAATTTGGGGGTAATTTTTATGTACAGCTGACAGCTTTGCATCATCTTTCCTCCTTCGTGAAGGATTGTCTCTGCCTCTAGTGTGCAAAGCCTCTGAGAAGCAGGATCTGTCCATTACATTGTGGGTCTCAATAAGCTTGTGCTACTAATAAACATATAGCATTCTGCACTGGATTTCCAAACAGAAATCAAACATAAGATTTGGAAATATATATATATATATATGCTAATAATATTCCAGTTCTCTCTAATAAGATTCTGCTCATGTCAGCATTGCCTGTAAAAATCAAGAGGCAAAGTGTGCTCACTGCCCTTGATATATTGTGATGGTAAGAAAAATCAAGACTGCTTTCTCACTGTTCTCTGAGTACAAGTGCAGATCTCTGCTTAAGCCTATCTTTCTTGATCAGAATGTCTCTGGGGTCCTTATGCCTTTTCCTACTGTTTGAACTTGTCTCTTCAGAATATTTAGTAAATACAATTAATGTTCACACCTAAAGTAAAGCTACCTTCTTTTGTTTTGTTATGTGTTAGAAGTCTTAAAATACACACACACAACAAATGGCAGGGTCACACTTCCCTCATTTGCAATCCTTGCAAAGAACACTTATGCAAGGAAAGTGCAGAGAAAACTAAAATTCTATTAACATTCAAATCATACTCTGACTACCATTTCCATTCCTCAGATCTGATATAATTTTAATATACATTAGGAATAAGACCAGAAAAAAAGAAACTGGAGCAGCTAAAAGTGATTTGTCTATTGCCTTGTAGTGCTTCCTTCGATACACAAGGGATGATGGTCAGATTCTTCCACCAAATCCAGATCAAATCCATAGCTGTATCCCACCAACCCACCACCCTGTAAACACTAGGCACATTTATAGAGTATCTAACACTGGACTACAAAAATCAGTCAAAACCTCTTTGCTACAGTCACCAGCTGTTGACGGAGCTACACTCAACTTGATCCTATTCCATGTTTCAAACATCCCAAAGGTAAGGGGTTAGTTTTCATGCACTTGAACAAAAAGAGGACAACTTTCACAACTATCATTCAGGGTCAAGTTACAAACATCTTCAGCTACCAAAGACAAGCCTTGAGTATTGGTTCATCTGGACCCACCTAAAATGAAGTTAACCCACTGCCTTTTCTGCTCAAAGAAAATGCATCTGCTTAAATAAGTCCCTTGAGTAGGAATTTAGACTTGTATGTACACACTGTAGGTCTATTTTTGAACTGAATTTTCTTCAGCTTGTAGCGATCTACAAAATGGGATCCACATCATCATGCTGGTTTTGTTTCATGCCCTCAACTTCCTTATGCTTGGGTCTGATCCAAACCCAGAAGTATAACAATGGAAAGATGTGCAATTTTTACTTGAATTGGCTCCAGATAAGTATCAGGATCTAGTATTTTTCTTCTGGGTCATACCTGAACCTTGGTGCAGATGACCTAAGAAGAGGTTTCAGGAGATAATTCTCCATGCAAACTGGGAGCCTGGTGTTCAACAACTGTGAAGCAGACACAGTATTACTTCCTGTCATATCACTAAGAAGATATATAGCTTAACTACAGCACACACCTTAGACCTGAACCTTTCTTCGGGTAGGTTTTTTGTTTAGCTGTAAAAACAGCCATTCCTGTGGTACAATCTGTCACACATCTCACCTCTGAACTGCATTGCAAAAGTACTGCAAATGTTTCTGAATCGTGATAACACCACTCCATAAGGTCCCGTTTATGAATATTTTACCCTCCTGACTCTGCATTCTGCTTATAAGAATCAGCCTTACCAAGATTCAATCATTTCAGGTAAGCCCTTATTCCCTTACCCCTCTACTAAGGGTTCTGCAGTAGCTGGTTTCATAGGGTGAGATTATCACCACATCGCTGCTTCTCAGCATGACATTCTGCAGCTCCCAAGTGCTCCTAAACCACATCCATCATTTAGTCTCCATGCTGGATTTCCTTAGCTCGTGCACTGTACATGATCACAGGATTCCCAGCACCGCTGCATTCGTTCTGAAGTCTGTCAATGTTTTCCTTGTATGGATAAGCCCCAAATGAATTCCAATTAATGGGACTGAGCACCATTACTGTAATTGCTCCGTGCTCTCACATGGCAGGCACTGAGCCACGCCATTTTCTGTTTAAGAATTGCAGGTGATTTCAGCCCTGGTGCTTTCCCCCACCTAATCACCAGTATAACATTGGCTTCTCTTGGACTGATCCCATAGCTAGTGCTCACCTCCTTACCAATGGGCTGAATGCTAATTACCTTTGGCTCATCTGAATCTCTTCCCTGTATTGTACTTGTGGTATCTACCACAGGTACTAATGCATAAATGGCATTAATGATGTTTCATTTTTTTTCTGTCTCCTCCCCAACTCTAATTTTTTCAAATAGCTACTAAACTTACCTTAAGACCACCTTTCTGCATCTCGTTTCCCCACCTATCTTGTCTTTCTTAAATGTTATAGCTCACTTCTTATATTTTTGTTTCCTTTGAAACATTTTCATTTGGAACAAAAGGAAATTTGTGTTTTGCATGTCTGTAGGCATAGAATAAATAAGAATCATGCATGTGTTTCACATCAGACTGCTATGAATATTTATTTAGTCACCCATTCTAGCAATCCATATACCTTATTTCCTTAGGTCTCTTATTAACTATCCACTAGAACTGAAGGACTCACTACTTTTCACTGATGAAAATTACGTATTGTATTTTAGTGTACCATTCAGTTCCTGTCTCCCACTCAAATTAAAAACTATTTTTTATGAGGTTTGCAGCACACGGAAAATTTCAAATGTCTTTGCGAAGCCCAAGATGAGGAGTACAGCTGGTAGAGGCAAACCATTTAGATTTTGCAAAAAGCTTATCAGCTAAGCTGTGATTCTGCAGACTAAAACAGATCTGAAGTCCATTGAACCTAGGCAGAATACCCTCTGCAGTTTCAGATAACTGACTCCTATTTGGCCCTTTTCTAGATAGAATTGTAAGTGTACAAATGACTGAATCGGGTTAAAAAACTAACCCCAACCCACGTCTTCCCCAGAATTAATCTCAGAGTTTACATGTCTATTTTTCCTGAGATTTTCTTACTGTTCTCATAAGCTTCTTCCTGTGGGGCCTGCAAACACACTCCAGGAAAGAAGCTTGCCAGGATATAAGAGAAATCTCATGAGAAATTCTGTTGTTGGTTCATTTCCAGGAAAATTCTGCAGACTCAAGACGTACAAGTAAATTTCTCCAAACTGGGGAGACAATACCTGTGATATCTCCAACAGCAACAGTGATCACTTCCTGAAAGTTGCTCTTAATAGTCTTATTTCTCAGACCCCGCTTGGATGTGAAAATGTCATTTCCAGTCTGAGCAGCACAGTCATAACCAAAACTTAATCTAAAATAATGAATTTGGTTTGAGTTCTACAGAGGGCTGCAGATTGCTCATGTGAAATGTAAAGAAAACTAGAGGAAGAAAAGCCTTTACTGTTTCTCCTTCCCTCATATTCCTGGGCATAGGACCCAGGTCTTTGTGGGTGTAGCATAAACTGGTTGTTCTGCTTGGGCCCAAGTCTGTGGTTCCATGAATGTTTCTTTAGCAACACCATTAACCTAATTAGCTGCTGCGCTAGGAAGAAGGCATGTCTCCTGAGACTGTGTATGGGGACAAACAAGGGTCTCAGAAGAACCACCACGCTAAACAGGGAGCGCTTCAGCATACTCAACCAGAAACTCCATAGTACTAGCAAAAAGGAAATGGGAAGGACAGGAAGCCACCTGAAATCCAGGAAAGCTTTCCTCAGGACTGAAACTGAAGTTAATTATGTGTCCCTGCTTGTGATCCACAGCTCAGAATGCTCTTGCAACACCAGAAAACCATCTTCCATCTCAACAACACCTAACTAAAAAAAAAGAAAAAAAGACCACCAACATTAAAATGGGTCATTACATAAAATCCCCAAGTAGTAACCACAACTCAAGTTTCCCCAATCTTAATACCAAGACACTATCTGTCCCCTCATGCTCTGATACTTTGCCTAACAAATTAGACCATACACAGACATCCTTTTCTGCATCTAGCTGCATCAGGGGTGAGGTTACTGCTTGCAGCTGTTATTACTGCCCTCCCAACTATCACCACCTTGGTTCAGCTAACATTGCAGATGATACCTGAGGCTAATTAGAGAACACTCCCAGGAACAGCTCTCTTACCCTGGTCAAGAACTTTACTGGCTTCCTTAGCGCACAGACAGCATGCTCAGCAGAGAGCCCACCACTGTCCCTGCACGCTACATGTGCTACAAACATCAGCCAAAGTCAGCTGCTCAGGGGAGACAGATGGAGGAATTCCACTGTCTGCTCCTGATCACGTTTGGATAAGTCCTGGGCAGTGGAATGCTCTGATTTGGAGCTTTCTAGATGTTTACAGTGCACTTCAAGAAGCTCAGGAATGTCAGTACTAAAAATATATTCCTGGAACCGAGGCAGCTGTGGGGCCAGGTGGCAACTGAGCTGGATCAGAGCTTTTCTTTTTATTTAAATCCAACTTTAGGCACTGACACCTGTTATAAAATCTAGTTCCAAATCACACACCTTATCTGCTATACTTGGGTAAGGTGAGAGAATGCTTCCTTGTTCAGTATTCCTAAGCTATTTGCATAAAATACATGCTAAATAATTCAGGAGACTGATTTGTAGAAGATGAAGTCTTTAAAAATAAGAATGGATAGAAATAGAATTCATGGAAAACACTCCAGAGTCCCCTAGTTCTTCTGCTGTTGAGCCTCAAGTACTAAATTATTACTATTCAAGCAAGAAAGGGATTTTCATTTCTGAGACAGGTACTAATCTTTCAGAACACATCCTTTGGACATACACACCTCAGTACACCATTAAGCAAAGAAGCTCAATTTTTTCGATCTATGGCACATTTTCCTTGCCTTTAGTTGGTGATTTTTGCCCAGTTGCTAGCCCTAAGTGTAATCCATCATATTACTTTCAGTGGTCATAATGCAGCATTCCTATTCATAGTAAAATTAACATCTGACCTAATGTCCGCTGAAACCACAAGAAAGAGAGCCTCCAATTTCAGTGGGGTGGGGAACCGAGCAGATAGCAAAGTACTGTGCACCTATTTGCTGACTAAATCCCAGCAGTTTGAAATACATACAGTTTACTTCAGAGGTTAATTTTATACTGAATTATAGAAGGTTAAACCCTTGACACAAAGAAAGGCAGCATATCCAGATCAACCAAATCACACAAAAGTTCTGATTTATGAACTATAAACCAGTGTGGCCAAAGAGTTTGCTGAACAAAGACAAAAATGCCAGCCTTTTACACTCTTCTTTAAAATTACTTTTTGTTGTTTTATAGTGGGATAACTATTGAGTTCACCAGGTCAGAGAACCATATGAAGTTGCCAATCTAACCCTAACTACTGCAGCCCACAGTCACAAACACATAGTTTCAGCAACTGAAAGCAGTTCGCGTGTAATTGCTGGTGAGAAATTCACCACAGCTTCACAGGCCCCCTGCTCTTGGGTGTCTGTTTGTAACCTGGATCTTTGCAAAGTGTAGTAATCACATTTCAACAATAAAACTTCTAGAGGTAATTTGATTTTACGCTGCCAGCCAGCACTTCATTGCTAATACTTATGATGCATTACGTATTTGTCTGAGAACATTAGCACTCAGATAATTAACTCTTCTGCTGGGTGTCCGGTTTATGCTCTTCCGTGAAAACACACTGCTCCCACAGAGACATGTCTTGCATATAAGCAAATCTAACCCCTAAATCTCTTATGTAGTTGGTAAATTAAAATCTAGGTTGTAGCAGTTAAATGAATTCCCTTTTCCCTCTTTTTTTTCTTCTTTTTTGGCACTTTCTAGCAAAACAGTTCCCATACAATCACTCAATGGCTGGAAAGTAGGCTTGGCAGAAGGAGCCGAGGCTCAGCATGGCTCCAGTCAAGACAAATGGCTGAATTATTGTGACGTTAGTAAACAGGTAATTAGTTTTGCATGTCATTGTTCACCACCTCAAGCTCATTACTGAAGTCTTACAACACTCTCTTTAAAAATTCAGACCTGTTTGACCTGCTACCAGCTATAGTGCTTTTCAAGCACTCATGGATAAAGTGCAATCTTGTCAAACTGAAGACACCTGCTCCCAGCAGGAACACTACTTATGAACTGCCAAGTCTTTTGTTACAGTACCTTGAGATGCAATGATCTTTCCATCTGGAATAACCAGCATCAACTTGGCTGCAACCACGGTAAAGCAATCTTTGAATATTTATTACCACATGAAGTACATACAGGTATAAAAGCAGGATGTACACAAATGCAAAGAGGGAGAAGACTACTCATGATAACTTTTGCTGTTTGCCACACAAGCTTTTGAAAGTCATTTTCTTTGGAAACTGGCTCCTGGCAACAACTTTCAGTTCTTTTTTCTCTACCACCAGGCCTGTCAGAGTGGAGCTCATCCCTGTATATAACTTATTTCACAGGTGACAATTAACATATCTCCCCTTTCTGTTACTCCTGTGCTCAAATTTTGTCAACTGTTGATGATCTAGGAGTGGATAATTCATGCTATGGATTAATCAAGCTCTGTCCTTATCTCACCCCCATATCTTATGTGGCACACTGCTTTAGGCTCCGCTCTGCCAATGCTCTTTAAAGCTCCCCCTGCTTCCTTCTCCATGAGCTTTGCAGAGGAGTGTATACCGAACTACTTCTCTTTGCTTTGGTTTTTGCTTGATCTCATTTCTTCAGCTATTCATTCTCCTGGATAGTGGACTGTGTACTTCTGATTAACAGCTGTGTTTAATCCTGTTTGTTCCAAGAAAAGCACTAGCACTGGATAATTCTTCCCTTCTCCTCTTTATTTTGTGAGGGTACCAGTGGTAATTTAAGCTAATTATGTTTTAGTACTGTGGTCATTAAAAATCCAGTAAAAGCACAGTCTAGGGCTTGGGTGAAGGTATCATAGAATTTAGGTTTATTTCTATCATTTTCTTTGCTTCAGTGCCTTCCACAAGGGCAATGAAAAGCCTGATCAGGAGCTCAGTGCTCCTCAGACTTCCAAAGGCAGTTTAATTCAGCAACACATTCCTTGCTATCTCCTCTGCCCTTAAAAGACCTCAATGAGCAAAGTCCATTCTGCAGCACTTAATTATATATATGCAAATGTTGCATTTAGAGTTTGGAGCCCACTGTGAGCCTATTTTTCTTGAGCTGTTATTTTAAAATGTGCTTTAAATCAATTTTGCAGTAAACATGGGGTATGTTTCAGTAACAACCATTTTTCTCCTGATTAGTAAATTACTGTTGTTTCCAATGTTTCATTCTAACTACTACTTGCTCAGAGTCACAGGAAAACAGAGCACTTAGTCAAGACAAACTTCCCTTTATTTCCATCTCAGCAAAGCAAGGTCTAGATTACTTTTGGAAAAACAGTTTTCAGCTGACAAAGTGAAAAATGTTGCATAACAGCAAAGTTATAACATGGTAAGAAAGTTTTAATAGAAGGATTACCACTTTCTGTTGTAACTAGTTTAAAAGTCCTTTAAGACTTTCTGCTAAGAACAGACGATTATATTTGCAGTATTTATGTAATTTCTATTGGCTGGCTGTGTAATAATTTATGAACGTTGTGACAGCACAGTGCTTTAATACAGATTAAACTATATTGAGAGAGGAAAATACAGCAAAATGCCAGTGTGCTAGACAGAATACCAATCCCAGGATCATCTAGATTTTTAAAACAATTCAGTCTGAAAATATAAGTTGTGTTTTCCCAACCATTGGACAATCTATCTCAAGCAAATGTTTTTCTGTGTGGCTATGTATTACATCTATCTTTTTACCTGATGTTATCTGTATTTCAGACCCCCATTACACAGGCTTAGGAAGACACAAAGCAAGTCATTCATACCATCTTCATCCAGAGACAACAGATATCTTTAATGTTACATTGTTGTGCATTAAACATGGGCCATGTGTCTTAAAACTGTTATCAGTGCTATCTGTATGCATTTCTATTTGTAAAGCTGGGCAATCATAATGCAAGTCTTAGAGGAATATGACAGTTTTAACTTCCTAGCTCATGGCAGGAGTGTCCAAAACAACTTCAAACACTCCAGACAGAATGACTGGGATTGTATCAGGATATTGCAGTGCGAAAAGAGGTGAGGTCTGTCCTACTGGGTAGCTAGATCACGTCTCTTTTCAATGACAATGCTCTCATCTACAAGCCTGATAGCTACTGAAAATAGGTTTCTCATGGAAGATTTGTATTTAGGACAGTAATTAGAGGATAAGTTAGGTTTTACTTTGGTTTGAGGCTAGTCAAGAATTTTGATGTCCAAGAGATCAGTAAGCAGATCTATTTATATACCTGTGGATGTGCACAAAAAATGTACATGTGAGCACATAAAACCTGTAGATTTGCCTTTTGCATTTGTAAAGTCCCCATTTTAATTACATCAGCTATAATTGTATGGTAAACTAGGCATAATAACAGTAATTAAGATCTTGCCCTCCTAAAACACATCAGACACACACACAAAGGCAAAATCCAATTTGGAGAAATATATGAAGCATTCAAAGGTCGGTATTGAGATTCTATCTAGGATACCTAAATAAACAGGCAAATCAACCCTATTTAACAATGAAAGTGTTTTTCTTGAGATCTCAAGAGGATTTCCAATTATTCACAAATGGCTAACTGTGCGGTCCTTTCCCAGAATTATAATCGAGTCACCAGAAAATAGCAAGTTTGACAAAATTGTCCAACAGCCCATTAACTGTACAACTATGCTAAATAGCCAGAGACAAGTCTAAATCTGCCAGAACCAGTGTCTCTTGAGTCTGCCAAGGGGATAGATATTTCAGCTGCAGAAATATCCATTTGCAGCTTGCCACCATCTGGACCTTGCAAACTAAACACTGAAGTGATCGGCTGGCATGATCCAGCTCAGGAGTGGCCCACTAGTTCTTAGGAAAATCTTTACAGTTAAAGATGGTCATGCTGAAAGATAGTCGGGCTTGCTTGATTGAGATAGATATTTGTATTCACAAAAAATTATTTTATTACCTGTATTCATTCAAAGTCTATTTGGTAGGTAATTCCAAAGATTAACTAAACATATTGACAGTTTTAGAAGGTTTAACAGCAAATAACTAAGGCCCATCAACTGGGATTCTTCATATGTACAGGTTTTCAAATAAATTTACCTCACCTCATCTGATTTTAAGTTCATTCACCCAAATTACACAGCATACAGTTCCAAACAGATAATCTGGAAAGAGGCCTGTGAACAGTTATATGAAGTTAGGCTGGGCACAGGGGGAAGACCTGAACGCAATGAACAGGACATGACACAGCAGGGCAGCAAACTTTTACTCAGGTTAGAAAAAGCCCGGCACACCCATTGATGCTGTAACTCATGTAAAACTGATCAGAGTAGGTCTAGTCTGTAACATGTTCCTGCTAGTAAACAAACTGAGCATATTTTTTAAAGTAAAAATTGCAAAACTCCACTGAAGCTTTTCAAAAAAAGCATAACAAATTGGTCAAGTAGTGTCTATCTCTTAAAGCAGTTGTTTTCTACAAGTGAGGAAGGGGAATAAAACCCATATCACAACCTTGATTTTTTAGAAGAAAATTTAATACTACATGCTTTGAGTTAAAGCAATATATGGGAGTGAAAAAAGGGGGACACAATGACTACAGCCTATATTGAAAATATTACTATAAAGGAATTTTTACCAAAAAAAAATGTTATTGGATATTTTTAGCAATACACTTGTTTGCTTTACTACTATGAAGATAGGATTATGAGGCCATGCTTACCTCCTTTTTGTATTGGCTGAATGCAAACACTTTAGATCATTGTTGCACCCTTCAAGCACAGAGTTCTCTGAAGCTTATCCTTTTTGTAATATCCCTAGAGAAAACTAATGCACAGAATATTGTTTTGAGGTTATGTTGCAGCAATAGGACACACTCTGACTTGTGAGTCTGCAAATTGTCTTTTGTTCTTCTAATGTAAGATGATTTGTAATCAATTATGGTTCTCATATCAAAGGCTCCTGGTTGTCTTCAAACCATCAGAGAAGGAGCCATTATCATCAGCAGCAGGCATGCTTAGAGTTCTTCTTTTTAAGTCTTATGAAATCAACCTGTTTCTCTTTGCTACCTCCTGAAAAAGCAGTGTTCAGCCTTCTTTGAGGCTCATGCTTGACCTTGACACCAATGAAACAAGAAGAAATCCTTCAGTTACAACTGAAGTTTCTTCTCAAGCCATCAGACAAGTCCTACATAGTCTCGCTGGAGTTAAATACTATCAAACAACATCACTTATCTCTGCTCTGGAGGAGGCATACATAAAAATGTGGGTCAGGCTTGCAAATTCAGGTTATTAGTTATAGGAATATCATCCCAGGTTTACTTCCTTGAGCGCTACAGGTCTTAACAATTGTCTTTAGAGTTCTGGGGATGTTTCTGCATTTGCATTCACTTATTTACAAACCTGGACTATTGAGCATTCTTTAATCACCTAAATTCATTAACCACTTCTCTGATGATGCCTTTCTACTCACTAACAAAATCTTAGATTCATAAAGTTTTTAGGAACCAAGTTCCAGATAAATCCACAGGACTTCAAACTTTCGGAAGTGGGCCATGGCCTCAAGGAAGGCTAAGCACAAGATCCTATGCCAGATGATAGGCACTCACACAATGGGTAGTGTATGTAGATTAATCCTTTTCCTGACTTTAAGAAGCATTTCTTTATTTATTGGCAAATGCTAAGCAGTGATTGAAAAGAACAGATACTGCCCTTTAGGGCGCTTTGGCCTTCCTCTAAAGACATATTATCAATTTCTTTAATTATCACAGTGACAGGAAAACTTGGTGAAATATTTAAAAAGGGGAGGAAGGAAAACATGTGTTTATGTTCATTTAGGACCACTTGAAAACAGATTGTTCTGAAGATGGAAAGAGAATCATTGGACATTTAAATAATTAATTTCAGCAAATCCATTAAATGGGAACAAGTGTAACATTTTGACTGATTCAGCACAACCAGCTTTCACTGATCAGCTTCTAAATTGCTATTTCTAAATTGCCACTTGCAAGAATTTTAGCATAGCACAGTGTAAATCACTAGTTAGTCATGTGCCTTTTGTACCAGACAGAGAACTAAGATACAAACTGTCTGGTGACAGCCTGGCTATGATAATTAGATAAAAATCATGCAAACGAACACAGAACTTCTATCATTTTCATCTCTGCGAGCAGCTCCACTGTTTATAAAATATTAAACCTGGACAATATTTTAGATAGTTAAGATTTACAGCAAATCTTCTGACGTATTGTTGAGCACTGATAGGTTTGTGTAGTTGAAAAGCAGAAAGCATAATTTCTCAAGCTTCATTGTTTAGCTAGAAGATGAGAAAATTAGAAGCAATAGTCTGGTTAAGACCGCTTTTACCAGTGTCTTTATCAGAGCAACAAGGCAGGATGAGACACACCTTTTGCTGGTTCAGATTAGCTGCATCAAGTCTCTGCAGCAGAGAGCATAGTCAAAACCAGGCAGTTGCACAAAGTCAAAAGTAAAAGAAGCAATTTCTTAAAAACTAGTCAACATTTCTCCATGCTTGATTTTTTTTTTAAGATTAAATATATTTGTAAAACATTTATTTTTATTGTTTTAAATGTAAGTGCTCTCAGACATGTACTGCAATCTCAGCTCAGTCAAAATGAGCAAGGTTAAAGAAGAGATCACCTTCCAAAGACATTGCTGCTGTAAGTGCTCCAAACAATCTGGTAAGCAGCACTTTTTGTCAACGATGTAACAGTTTAAAATGCATGGGGTTTGTGATGTTATGCTGACAAACAGGCAGTTGTGATTCTTCTATACGAAACATTATTTAACCTGCATCCCAGCAAACTGCTTGTCCCTGGAGTTGCAATTTTTCACACAAGCCATAAAGGCATTTCTGAGCCTTTAAGTTCAGACCCCAATTCACATGGTACATTGTGTGGGAAAAGAAGCTACACCTCCCAATTTCCTGCCAGGTCCCAGTTGATGATTACTTTCTCTCTGACTACATTCTCCCAGTATTTTGAGTTTAACATTGTGTTTTCCCATTTTGATTTCTATCACATATTGTTATGTTTGTGTTTTGCCAAACAGTGCCCTAACTTGACAGAGCTGCTATAATATATATAGTTTGCATATTGATTCCTGTAATACTTTGAGATTCTTCAGATAGAAGGTTATCTCAATATAAGGTTCCTTCATCTGTCATTTAAGGTAACCTTTAAAAGAGACAGAGTTCAGTTCAGTTCAGTCCAGATGTTTATCCAAACTCTTCTAAATCTCTGGTGTCTGGAAATCCAGAAGGAACAGGGGGGTTTGAGAGACTTTCAGTACCACTTAATAGCAATTCAGACAAACTACCATATCATCCTGTCACTGTAATCACATGGGATGCTAATAACGCCTACCATTTTGGTAGAACTTTATAAAGATGAATCACCACAAGACAGTCCTTTGCAGTTATTATCCCCATTTTATTATTGAGGAAACAGGGTGTCTGATATTACATTATACCATTAAGTGACCTGCTCTTTCAATCTAAAAAGAATAGCAATGAAAGATGCAGAAACTATCACTGTAGCTTTCCCAGCTTTTGTATGGTGAAATACTGTTTAAATATTTAGATCCCACAAATTCTTTTACCATCATAGCACGTTGTTAAAAAAGCAAGCTTCTGGATAGTCAAAGTAACACTCCATTTTGACTCTGCTGTGGCTTTGCAGCAATATTTCAACTTATTGATCAATATTGATCAATGGTAAAAAAGTCAGCTGAATGCAAAAATAAAGACACATGTCACTGTTCAGTATTTTCTCATGCAGCCTTGAATGTGCGATCCTGTCATTTAGATAAGGCATCAACTTCTTGAAATCAGAACAATTCTCCAAAGAAAAATAACAATGTATGTATTCACTATGTAAGTATTACAGACTGTACTATGGTCCATTATTTAATCTATGGAAATACTTCCTAGTTCCTGGTTTCCCTGAAAGGTCAATGGTGTTGGAAAATTTTGGTATTGTTTTTGTTTTGGTGGGTTGCTTTTTCAGGTTTTGCATTCTTTGAAAAATCCCAGCTTTCATCACTAACACCATGAGTACCAAAGAAATATTTTTGTATCTCTATCAGAAATCATAAGGTCCTAAACCTAAAAGATGCTGTGTTAACTTCACTAATCACAGAAGCCAGAAAGAGCAAAAGTGTTCAGCACCATCTTGGACTCACTTGCAACGGAACATTTTTGTGTCATATAAAATTAACTGCATACAACCTGAAAAACATTTCTACAGTAAAACAGGCTCTGCATAATTAATTGAATGCCAGTTTGGTCCTGCTTCACATTCAGCAGAGTCATCTAAGGAGAAATTGTTGAAGACGAATCTGCCAAAATTCCACTTCTGACTCCCAGGCGTCACAACCTGGGACTTATCCCAAAATATTTTGTTATTGGTTTCATGTTAACTACATTCTAAATTGTGAAAGACAGAAATGTTTCCCTATCAACAAAGCATGACTTCCTGTCAAACACTGATGGAACCACCATGGTTCCATGATTACCATTGCCAAGTTGGGATTTTCTGGTGAAAAATTCTTCAGTCAAGACCATTTTGAGATTTTTACCTTCTGGAGGAAAACAATTCACAAGAAATGGGTCTCCACGTCCCAGTTCTGCTCTCTGCAACAAACTGAAGAGGCACCAAAAGGGACTTTCATTGTACCAGTTCTGTAGCTGGACAGATAAATTAGTGTCATGTGTTACATACCTAAATCTAAGTGAAAAGGAATTGTATGTTCATCTGGATTTTATCAAGAAACCATAATTCAGAATTAATTCACATGACAGTTGATAGATAACAATAACGAAATAACTGAATATTGTGTCACACGGTGTACAAAAAAAGCATTAAGTATAATTAGATAAGAAGCAAATAATACGAGATTTTTCCACAAGATGCTTCTATTTCAAATATATTCACCACTTTTGTAGTAGCAACTCTGAGACGAAAACACAGTAAAAGCAGGGTAGCCTCAGCTCCATCAAAGGGTCTGCCCCAACCTCACATCTTAATAGTCATAGAAAGAACAGCTTTTTTCCCCTTTAACTTTAATTTGTTGAAGACAGGCCTTTTCAAAATTGGGCACACCCGCACTAAAACCTGTGGTTTGTGTATTCACTTTGTTTGTATGTGCAGAGATGTTGCTTTGCATAATTAGCAAAGGACACCTAGGTGAATTCTAGGCATCAAAAGAGAAGCAGAAAAGTCAAAGGTAGCAAGATGGGCAAGACAGAACTTGATAGCTTCATTGACAGGATTACATGATACAGTGGCCTATGGCAGCAAAGGACTAGATTCCATCAACGAGTCTGGTCTACTTGTTCCTACTTTACATCCCTGTGGTAAAACAACAAATTACAGAAGGGGACTGAAAAGGGCTGGGAGGGGAAGACTACAGGACACTTAAGTATTATTGTCCCCAAACCTTTATTCTTTTCATCACCAAATAGTTGAATCTTTTGCTCTCTACTCAGTGTGTGCGATACAAAGGAACTAGATGTGAACAGTGATGTTCAAATAACCACAGCTAATAACTATATTCATCCTTCAAGACTTATCTGCATGCACACATCTTGCTGTTCCAGGTGGGTACTAGGAGCTTTGAAGAATCAAGAGAGGTTGAAGATAAGTTTTGCAGATTCTCCAAATCTAGCAGACAAATAATGAAGGGAATTGTGGGAATGAATACTCTGATGTTATGCAGATTAAATGTTTTGTCTCAGCTCATAATAAAAGTTTATTCTGAAATCTCAGTTCATGTTAAAACTGCTTTGAAATAGGAAACAAAACATAAAATAGTAGTACTTCCTAAGTATGGGAAATCCCATACTGGGACAATGTTAAAGATAACTAGGAGTTAATCCATAGTAATGTTTGTTCCTGCTTTCTAGCCTGAATCAGATCATGACGAACTGCAGCTGACCCTATGGAGTCCCACTATTGGACATCTTCACACAATTACACACTGAACGGATGCATCATTGCAACATTACTATAAGACCAAGGAGGAGACCAGGCTCTTCAGCTCCATTTTCGCTAGAGAGTCATTAAGGTGCCTAGAGGGGTTAGCTTTTGACAACTGTACTAATATGACAGGAGAGAGTTTCATCTTGTCAACACCTTTACACTCACCTCACCACCAAACAGGAAAATGAATACTTCTCAGTTTCTTTTCTATTCTGGAAGACATACCAACAATCAACCTATGTATGCGGAAAAAAACACCTTGCAAACACAGACCAAAGCAAACCCTCGAATGCTGCACATGGTATTGTGTTAACTTCAGTGTCAGTTCTTTGTGGCAGGACACATCCCCATAGGTACTGTACTTTCTAGGCACAACAGTAAAACTGGCCAGGGGTATTATTTCAATTTCTAGAGAGAGCAGTGGATATAGATGAGAGTCAGTACTATTAGCAGAGGAGAGAGCAGCACTGACCCATACATTTTAATAAGGATATGTGCACATGCAGCATAATTCTGGTAATTCATATCAAAGTTACATGCACAAGAGGCATGGAACTGGGGAGATGATGGTAATTGAACATGAAGAGTACAGCAGAACATTTTTGTAGTGTGTTTGAAGACATTAGAATAAGAGGCTTTAAATACATGGATGGTGAGGGACCTCCTATTTTAATCACCCTCCCAAGGATTCTACAGTCCATGTCTGAAGCCCAATTTCAAACCTGTTACAGCCTAGATTGAGCTGCATTAGACAAAAATGCCTTGTATCCACAACCAGTGTTTTGTTGCGTACCATTCAGCTTCCTGGCAGGCATGGCACTTGAATTCTGTGGGCTGAACCTGTGTCATTGTCACAAATGCACTACTATTTCCTGACAGCATGAACAATGTATTTTGAATTTTGATCTTCGTACTGTTACGAAGGAAGAGGAGTTAGACATCCAAAATTGTGGCATTTCTTAGTCTCATCTAATAGAAGAAAAGCTGTAGAGGAGTATTATGGATCCTTTGCACAAGAAAAGGGTACTGTTCACATTTCTTTTAAGGAAAGATTTAGTATGTATGATGCAATCCCTGATACAGGTATAGAGAACACACCTCATTTTCCAATGCAATGGGCAAATCTAAAGATGCAGTCTGATATCATTACCAAGATAAGCAGCAGTTACTGGACAGCAGCCAGGCAGATAAAGCTACAGTATTATCCAAAGTAATATTGGTAGTGTCCTTCTGGAACAGTGACTTTACCTACCACCAGTAGAGAAACACAGTAGACTGAATACCTCTCTAGCTGCATCATGCACTGGAAGGCTGCTCTAATTGTGTAGCTGTGAATCCTCCATGAAAAGGCAATCCCTGAGCAGAGAAAACCAATACAAGAGACATTGGACACCTGCTTCCATCTCTTCCTTGGCTGATAGGGCTTATTGTGAGTGGTCATATGAGCATCTTTCCATCCCCTCTGTCTCTGGGCATTGCCTACACTCGGTCCTCTTGCACACTCTGATTTAAACACCCAGTGATGAGGTGCAGCAGCAGTTGCCCTGTGTCTTTGCTGGAAGATGATCCTTATGAGAGTGTGCCCTGATGGTACAAGTGTTATGGACTGTCCCTTGAGACAAGCTAGAGATCCAATTTGATGTTTTAATGAAAAGGCAGCCCAAGTTTAATAGTAGTTAATGTAGTTAAATTAAAAAAAAACCAAAAAATTCCTTGGTCCTCTCTCAGTATTTTCTAGAACTAGTTCTTTTACTATTCTGATTTCTGCCACTGTTTTGCTATTGCTCTGTTGGCTTTTTATCTTGCTGGAACAAATTTAAGACTCTTTTTACTTATTTGCTCTTATTAATATTCACATATTAATGCAACACATTTATTATTCAAGTTGATAACAATGTCTCTCTAACTGCCTTAATTCAGAGAACGAAGATCCTAAGGAAATCAGAATGACATTGTTAAAAGTCAAAACATTACTCGATTTGTTTCCAGCTATTTTGGACTTTTTCAGGGTCCAACAACATTACATGTATTTGAACAGAAGTAGAAATGATGCATAGTTTTCTCAATACCCATTTACTGCTGACATTTCAGAGACCCCTTCCCCAAGTCCCTGCTTCTACCTTCAAACAGACATTAGACTTTGGAAGTCTGAGAACAGAGTGGATTAAAATACAAGGAGAAAAACTGACCCAGAACCAAAAGGAAAAGCCTTGTTTAAAGCAAATGGAGAAAGAACAAGCCAGTCTGACAGGTGTCGAACAAGCCCTGCCTCACATTTACATCGTAGAAAAAGAGAACGTTTACCTTAAAAAGGGGGTGGGAAGATCTTGCTTTTGATTTTCAGTTTCCCAATCACACTGGAAACCCGGGAACTGGCCACCACAACCCATAGAACAGGAAGGTGCTGCCACCTACAGGTGCGAGTGCCAGGAAGGCACTAAATCACAGCCGCTGGGTCCCCACCACGGGCAGAAAATAACACCGCAGTCCAAGGGGCCAGAAACCCACAGTTACGTGGTGCTTGCCAGAGTGACACTTCATCATGTTTCTTAACCTTCTTTCATTATTCCTATCGTTCAGAGAGTAATACAGGCATATAAACCAGCGCCTTGTGCAGAGAAAAAAAATAAGAGGTCTTGCTTCGTAGCCTTCAGAGCGCAAGGATCCACTGCAGGAAATACAAGACCTCTTTGAATCCTCACTGTATAACACTTCCACTCCCATAACGCAAAGATTAAAGTTATTCTTGTAAACAAGTCCATGAATTCTGATCCAAGACCATCATGTCAACATTCAGAGAGGTCAAAATACCTCACGCAGCTGTGCTTTTGGCTTGCAAGTTAGGGAAATCTGCGGTTTTAGCTGTACGATGCTTATTCTTAGTTCCATGGCGGCTTTATAAGTAGTTCTTTATAACAAGAGCTCAAGAAAGGGTAAACTGAGAAAATATTTTAGAAGAGACTTGAAACAATACAATAAAGCTTGGCACAGTGGAGGAGAAAAGTAGTCCATAACCACGGTTCACACAGAATCAGGGGTCTGGCATGTAGCTACCATACTCAGGCAACACATTTGGAAGGACTCTATTTTACAGAGCTCTCAGTGAAATACGGAAAGTCTCACCTCTTGGGTCCAGATAGTTTACAAGTTTATATTCCCATGGACAAACAATACTAGTAGTAAATACAAAACCAAACAAAACAGGAAGTCTTAGGGAAAAAAACAATTCCTTTTATCAGATCCTTTTTTCTCTGAACAGTGTATTTGACTTATTTTTTTTTTTAAATTAGATGATTGCAAATACTGTGTCATATTTATTCAATTATACTCCCATCAGCATGCCAACCAGCACAACTTTTTGACTAGGGACACAGTAAACCTACAACGTCTGCCAAACTTTACTCCCTTAAGGGGTTACAGGGTCTCTTGAAGGTAAGCTGGGCTTTCAACTTCCCTGATTCCCATAGGTTCTGTCTGATTAACTGATATTTTACATAACATTAGCAACCATCACCACAGTGAAAGAAAATAAAACAAGTAATCTACAAATGCAGAGGGCACCTTTTTCCCACACTGCCTGTTTCAAATTAACACAGCCAAATTATTCCATTCTGTGTAACTAGTGATTGAGCTAGCACAGCCACTGGAGCTTGGTCTGCTACAACAGCCACATCTTGTGCTCCAAACCTTCATTTTAAGATGCAAACAAATCTAGCCCTAGTCCTAATTTTTATGGGGACAGAGAGACTCCTAAGGTTGAATAAGACCTATCTGCAAAGGCGACCTGGACTTTACAAGCACTACAGAGACTAACAGCATTAACAGCACTCCTGCAGGGAGATGGACATCTGGAACAGCTTGTTTGCCTGCATGCTGAGCTGGGCAAGCAGCAGCCAGCTCTACTCCGAATCCTGCAGATGCTTAGAGCATCTTGCAGGTGCTCCCCACTGGTGAATCCCCAGGACAGTCTGCACAAATGCCAGGACATCAGTTGTGTATCAGTTTGCAACATGCTCACTTTCTGTTTACTGGTTTCAGTTCACTACTGGAAAAGCTGAAGTAACATTCAATAAAATACATTTCTTGTCCCACACTTCAGTGTACTCCTCTGTACACTGCTTATGAAAATATCTGACACCAATAGACAACTGCCACCCACGTGCAGCACACTAGGGATCTCCATAGCTAAAAGCACGTCATGCACCAACTTGAATAAAGCACTAAGGTTTGTTTCTAGTGGCTATAATAATTCACTCCTTCTGTATCAGACACAGAAGACTACCTAAAATACATTCATGCCAGTGGGCTACACATGCAAATTATACCTTGCTGGGCAAAGAGATTAAGCCTACAGCAGCTGTGGGTGTTTTATATTCATACACAACCTTTATCTCACTGCATTTATCAAGATCCAGACAAATACGTCAGTGCTATTAATACACTAGCAAGGTGAATGTATGCATTGTAGTAGAGGAAAAACAGATACTTTGCTGATTCTCATCAAACTAATTACTGATGGGTGAACCCTGGATTGAGTGAAGCTGCCAGTTATATTGGCATGAAGTCAAAGAAGAATCAGGCTTGACGTATGGAAATGTAACACACTAAAATTTAGGATAACAAATTCTGTCTTTAAAAATTCAGCAATAGTTTTCTTAATTTAAACTCACCTATACTGTGTTGGAACAAAACAGCAGCTTGCACATCAGCAATGCTGAAAACAGCTTACAGATTTGGGTAAGAAAATTCCTACTTGGATGCTATTCTCCTCATCTTGTCCAGCTGAGCAGAGCTGGAAAGTAGCTCTGCAAATGAAATGCAAGAAAGTGAATCAATTCATCTCAGCAAATATAAAAATACAATACTATTACATTGGAGAGACTTTCCCCTATATGCAACAAGCAATACATTCTATTTTCAATCTAGAGGATTTATTTCCAATTATGGAAGACAAAATGAAAAAATACAGGTCCTGTTACTGCAAACAGCTCTATGCAGACAGACCTGTGTCTGCATGAGTCTCCTGCCAGAATCACAGTCAAAAAGTCTGACAGAAAGAGTAAAATCAGCTTTGACCTAGTCTGAGCTGGGATGCCTGGGACAAGACCATCTCAAAAGACATCCCTGTAAATTCACCTAGGTTTAGATCTGCAGCAAAACAAAACAACCCCTCCCCCCCCACCACCCCCGCAAAACCACAGCCCCTCCCGACTCCCCCAGAGAAAGAGATTTTCTTTTGCTCCCATTTCTACACACACCACATATTCAGACAGACATAAGAATTCATCACTGGTCCAATTCATTGCTGTACATCACTGAGTGCTTTCATCCTTTATAACCAATTGTAGAAAGAAAACATCCTTGTGTTCTTCTTATGGCACCTAGTGTAGCCAAAAATCAATTCCTCTTGATCCCAGCAGCCAGTCAGTGTGTGATCTAAAGCTCCTAAGAGCTTAACAATTCCTGCTTTGTAAGTTCAGTGAGAGACACTAAAATATCAAAACTTCTTTATTCTGTCTATCATTTAGTACCATTTAATAACATAGGACCATCTAAGTGTTGTTATTGTACTAAAAGATGGCATCAGCATTTTTCCATGTAGTGATGTCCCATCACTAAAAGTTTACCACTCATCCCCAGCTGAGCAGCAAACTGAATGCTTGATCATGACTGTCCAAGATTCAGTCTCCCCCTTACAGTTTGGCATCTTCTGAAGTACAAGACTGACACTTAAAACAAAATCAGAAAAACTCCATTCGTACAAACTTTAGAAGTGCAGTTAGGAAATCTCAGCAGAGTGAATTTATTTTGAGAAGCAAAATCCAATCCAACCATAAACTTTATGGAAGTAAGAGGCTTCTGTAGTTGAGGGAGATCTACATGCAGAGACAGCCCTGGACTTCACAAGCACTGCAACAGCCCACAACACACACCAACGCACAGCATTAACCTTGCATCTGTGGGGAGATGCACAGATGCACGTGTCAAACTGGCCAGGCAGGAGCTAGCTTGGCTCTGAAAATTATCAAGATGCATCCAGGGAGGCTGCACCCAAGCTAAACAGCAGCAGCTTAGAGCTACTGGTGCTTACCTTGGACAGTTTGCACAGATGCCAAGGAATCTGCTGCTGCTGCTGCTGCTGCTGCTGAAGAGCAAGGTCTTTAGTAACTAGAAAGAATAGGAAGTGATGCTATCTTGATTTAGATTGCTTCAATATTTAATCAGTACCGATTGTCCTTAAAAATCTCACAGATAAATAGCCGAATCTGAAAGGTTTGGATTTTAAGCTCTGGATGGAGCTGGGGGGTGGGGGAAGTACTCCTACATTCTTCTTCTTCATACTATCAGCTGCTAAATTTGAGCATTCCTTGCCACTCACACACAACATGTTTCTACTCGTCCCCCCTCATTGTACAACTGGATCAAAGATGACTTATCTGAATTACCCCACAACTGTAATGGGGAAACTCTCTGTCCAGTATGTGCATTTTGCAATGTGACTCCTAGTTTCAATAGATTTGTCCATAATGCCCATGTCAGCTGACAGATGATTGAGTGCTTGGGGGAGAGAGTGTGGCATAAAGAGGGAGACTTACTGCTTTAATACTGGCATTATGTCTTGAGGCTTATATTGTCTGAAAGAGCTTTCTTTTTGGCAATATGAACAAAGTTAAAACACATTGCCACATTTTTCAGTGGCCAGAACTAACACAGCAGATGAAGTCACAGCAATACAAAGCACCTTGGCAGGGTTATCATAGCTATATCAGTAAAATGGGGTAAAACAGCCCCTAATCTGCCCTTGGGTAAAAGGCAGGGAAGTGATACTGAGAAGTCTCCAGTTGGATCTAATAGGTCCCCAGGGGAAGTCATCTGAGTCTTATCTTTAACTCAGTTGAACCATAAAATGGGATGAAAGCAGACCTGAACAAAAGACAGATTCTGTATGTAAGCTGCTTGTTACGAAATTCTGTTACAAAATTTCAATATCAATTTCTGTGTCAATATTTTACAAAATAAAAGGAGCTAGAAGGCAGAAAAAAATGCATCTCAGTTGGGATCAGAAAAACAGCTGCTAGAAATGAGATGTTCTTCACTCATTCATTTCCACAGCCCAACCTTCATTAAAGATTTTTTAAAAGTTTAACATTTATGCCCTGGTTTTGGCTGGGATAGAGTTAACTTTCTTCCTAGTAGCTGGTATAGTGCTATGTTTTGGGTTCAGTAAGGGAAGAATGTTGATAACAAACTGATGTTTTCAGTTAGTCTAAACATTACTTAGCAACAAGTCAAGGATTTTTCAGTTTCTCATGCCCAGCCAGCAAGAAGGCTGGAGGGGCACAAGAAGTTGGGAGGGGACACAGCCAGGACACCTGACCCAAACTGGCCAAAGGGGTATTCCATACCATGTGATGTCATGTCCAGTATTATATAAACTGGGGGGAGCGTGGCTGGGGGGATCGCTGCTCAGGGACTAACTGGGCATCGGTCAGTGCGTGGTGAGCAATTGCGTTGTGCATCACTTGTATATATTCCAATCCTTTTACTATTATACTATTGTCGTTTCATTAGTGTTATCATTATTAGTTTCTTTTTTTTCTGTTCTATTAAACTGTTCTTATCTCAACACACGAGTTTTACTTTTTTTCTGATTCTCTCCCCCATCCCACTGGGTGGAAGTGAGTGAGTGGCTGCGTGGTGCTTAGTTCCTGGCTGGGGTTAAACCACAACAATTTCAAAAATCAAGTTCAGGTATATCATTATCAGTAGCTTTACACTGATTAAAATCCTACTAATGCCAGGAAAGAAAAATGACTTTACACAACTTTCAGAATGTCCTTGCATGAATCTGCTAACGGTCTGGAGTTCAGGGTCTTGCTTATATGTGTACATCCTCAGGTACCATTTTCCTGTTGGGGATCCAGTGGCAGGTTGCATGGTCTAATACTGTCCCTGTTGCTCTCCCATGCAAGTTAGATCTTGGATAGATCTTAGAGATTAGGTGGCAGGTTAGATGAAGGATATGCTACGTCTCCTTCCACCTAAAATGTAGAGTTGGCGTTTTTTGATGAAAGCTCTATAGTGGCTTCTCTGCCTGCTGCCCTTAATGCCACCCACTAAGTGATCTTATTTTCAAATGTGCCTAAGTGAAGCCAACTTTGCATAAAGAACTTAAATTAAATGAAGCTCTCTAGCCTAGAGTTTTTAAGAACATTAGTGTAGAGACTCCAAAATAAGGACTTACATCTAGACAGGTATTTAAAAACACCCCCAATTGCATAGTATTTCAAAAGAACAAAACCTGAGAGCCGTACTCGAGAGACTTACAGGAGAATACCCTTTCTGCAATTACCCCTTTGAGGCAACACCTGGTGATGCTCTGGTGAAGACTACGACTTTCTTGACAAATTACCTATATATTGTACAACCCACATTATATTTTTCACTTTTTGTTCATACTATTGAAAAGAAAACCTCTTCTGATGGACACAAATGAGAAGCAGAAGAATAAGCTAGTACAAACTCTGTCAATAAATACACACTTTGAGAAATGACTTCCTATTTTATAGTAGATTTATAGTTCTTATCTCAAGTTTCCAAAGTTCATCTGAATCTCCAATACAGGGAATTTCAATGTATCAGTAAATCTTTTAAGCCATGAAGAAAACTCACTCAAAGAAGCAATGTCCCTTATCAGTGGAAGAAATGATAAATCTGAAATAATATATAATTCATGACGACACATCAAGACATTACAGCAAACACTGATGCAAGACCTATTTATGGCATTGCTTTGCTAAGTGTATTCCCTACAGAACCATCTCCTCTCTTATTCTAAACAAAACACCTGCTTTGATAATGCACATCTCTTCAGAGCTGGAGAAAAAAAGCAAATCTGATTCAGCAACCATTTCTCATGATAGAAAACTAGTGGCCCTCAGCCAGCAACATATAAAAGAAAATGAAAATTTAAGCACAGATCAAAAAGAAATGTGACACACTATGGCTACTTTAAAAAATATATGACCTCAGACATCAAGCTATCCATCGTCCAAAACGTGCTAATATGAACGTTAAACTGTCCTTGGCTGGGGAACAAAGTTTTAGTTTTGTTCCTTCACAACAGCTTCTTCAGTCTGCATGGTTTAATATATACATGGATTCACAAGCTCTGAAGAGTCTTCTCAAATCTTTCTAAAATGGTCCAGGGAGTTAAAGGTCACAGACATCCTGTTCAGGAGGCATTTACATTGCCGTCCTGAAATTCAGAACCTGGAAATACTCTGCAAATATTAACTAGAACTTGGAATACCCTTGGGAGCAAGGCCACTATGAGACAAATTTGAGAAGTGCATTACATTTGTGACTACAGGTGATAAGACTGACATAACGTATCACATGAGTCAGTATCACAATCCTTGAATAGTAAAAATAGCTTTTGAATAGTTAAAATATCACTCAACAAAACTATCAGGTATAATGCAGAGTTTGAAAAAAAGCATAGGTATATATTTTGGAAAAAAAGAGAAACTCTCTGCTAAGGCCATTACTGCAGTTCACCTTTGAATTAAAAATAAAGTCATAAAAAAACAAAAGTAGCTTTGCTTGCACAAATGTTGCCTAAAGAACCCTGCAGGAGAGACACTATCTTTTCAAGACACAGAACAGGGAAGCATATATTCCCCTAATCCTCCCCACACCATCAAACCTTGCCTCAGGCATTAGCCAAACAACTTACCTACAATGGCTGGCAAATCAGAGTTAAACTAAGAAGAAACCAAAAGTTGGTACAGATGTTGCACAGGAGCTTCACACTATTTCACTAATGATGGTTTTTCCTGTCATCTTTTTAGGTGAGTCGTGCAGAATAATTTTTCAAATGTTAATATATTTGGTCTGAATAGAGAAAACTCTTCCAAGCCTGGCTGTGGTGCAGTCAAAGCAGCACTGTGCCCTGAACACACTAAACAGCAGCAGATATGCTGTGTACCAAGCCTGTTCAGACCAATCTGTGAGATACCAGGACATTAGAAGAACAGACATGGCATTTATAGACTGGACAGGATTACAGTTTAATGAAATGGTTTCCAACATATTTTTTTAAAGGACAAAGAAAGTACCAGGATGGGTGTAGACTGATAGAAAAAAGCAACGACATCCAGACTAGAAAGGTTTACAGAGAAATCACACAAGGAGAAGAATAAAACTAATATAAGTACTTGGGTAAACAACATAGTAGTTACATTGAAGTGGTACAGCAGGAAGCACTATGATGTCTATAAACAGGAGTGGAACAACAATTATATGCATACATATGTTTAATATATACATTCACACACACACACACACACACCCCTATATATATACTTTTCCAGCTTAGTTAGGTTAAGGGCTGATTGAATCTAACAATTCTTCTCATCCCTTCCACCCACTTGACCTCCCCCCAAAAAAGCACAAAAAGATGATTCCCCAAAGACAGGCTGCAAACACAAGCAGTCTAGCATTTCAGCATGCCTCATTCTACATCAGACTGCCATTGTGAAGGTGAATTTTCACCCATCTTCTTCTTGAAGTCATATGTAAAACAGTTTAATTCAGAAATCTGCATTCACTGAGCATTTCTGTTCCCCAGTGCCCTGGACTGCCTTGATTGCCTTAGCAGTGAGGAATCAAAAGCTCTGTGACATCCACTGTAACCCAGTCTTTTCCTCTTAAGCTTAGTGAAAGCCTGGTCATTTCTGGCAGGCTGTTGTGAAACATCTCCTCCGACTAGCATGGGCCACATTGATTATTTTTTCTATAATAAAAAAATAAATTAATAAAATTGACAATTCTTTGTAATCCTAATAGATGAACCTGCAGTTTTGGGGACACCCAGAGAAAAACCTCAGCATGAAGTTTCGGTCATGATATGGAAAACCAAAATATAATATATGCATGTCACTACAACAAGAAATACCCTGCACCTTGTAAAGGCAATGTAACCAGACAACCCCATCCTCCTGTTTGTTATAACAAAACAAAGCTAGACATGAAGGGTCCTTACCAGACAAGATGGATGTTCTGACATTCACAAGATGTGTGCTCAGGTTCAAGCCTCTGCTCCATCAAGAGATCAGGTGGCTAGGACTGAGGTGGAGGCACTGCTCAGACCATGCACTGCACTGAAGGTTTTGTACTGAAGTGTAACTACAGAAAGCTTTGAGAAGTCAAAGCAACCTTCTACCTGTGACCACCAGACCTTGGCTCCCCAGTTTGTTACTTGCCTGCAGACAGTCTAAGTCTGGCAGTTTCAATCACCAACTGCTTTCCTGCATTTAAATTCAGTATTAATTGGCATACCTAAACTAGACACAGCTATTAGATGATCCAAACTTGGCCCTTAACTAGTCAAGTGATCCTGTTTTCCATCTTTATAGCGGCCTCGCAGACAAATGGTAAAAACAGCCCATTAGTAAGCGTGCATCATTTAGATTCTATGATAATGGAGGTTGTATAATAAAGCTAAGATAAGAAGAGGCTAAGACATATGGCAGCAATGAAACTGTCTACCTCATTCAGAAACAGAAAAATCTCTCAGCTAAGTATATCAGATAACTCTCACTAAAACTAAAACATTTTCCTGTGCAATTTTAACAGTAGATTACAACTCATCCCCTTCCATTCCCAGGTGTTCACAGTTTTAATCTGGCACAAAATTACTGTATCAGTATAACTGATTCTACTTCTGTCCATGAACCATGAATAAAGGGGAACCTTAAACTGTAAAACCAAAAATCAGGCCAGTAAAACTTCTGTAAACCAGCCTATAACCAACCTTAGAGGGGAAGGGAAGGAACTTGCCTGCATCTCCAGCTAATCCTAATGTGTCCCTGGAGAAATCCACCTTACCGTTTTCTTCCTTAGTCAGCTGAACAACAAAGGAAAATAAAGTTGCCCCTCAATAAAGTGTGTTCTGTATTCAAGCTGCTTTATATTATATTAGGAATTTTAAATATGAAACTATGCATCAGCATATTACAGAAGAAAAGGAGCTAGAAAATGAGGAAGAAATATTCATCTGGCATCTATAGGAACAGAGGATCAAGTGACAGACGGAAAGGGGAATCAACTGCAAACACTGGATAACCTTGTCTGTCACTAGCCTCAGAAGCAAAACCTGCAATTAGAGGGCTCTGAGCAGCAAAACAAAATTGCACTAACAAATACAGTTTCATTGGCAGCAATAATTCCAAGACAAGGACAACATCTAATTTTACTGGTCCTGTTCTTCAGATGCATTATTCTATTCCTTCTCTTTTCTTACAGAATACAGTCCAGAGAATCATCCTATAAATTACTCTTGTTCTTGAGAGAGAAAACAGCAACTTTTTTCTTGACTTTCAGCAATAGAGGACTGACTTCTTAACATACGTGGCTGTGTCTAGTTTATTCAGTATGCATTCATGGATTGAAACTTTGAGATCTCTATTTTCTAAACTGGTTAAATATTATAAAGATTTATTACTTAATGTCTTGCTTTTAAACAACACTTTCCTTTTAAGGTTATGATAACAAATGACCTTTCTAGAATGTCCAAGAAAAACTGGGAAGTGCTAGAAAAGACATTTCTGAGAGCTCTCATCACTACATTTATGACTGAAAGAACATCCTTTTGTGCAAAGTGTCAGATAGGAATGGCTTGATGATGGGCCACATGAAGTGTTGTCCACTAGAGTTTTCAAAAAGCCAGATAAGTTTTGTAAGACAATAACTTTACTGAGTTTCAGACTGGATGTTTTAAGGACTTTGTCAAGAGATAGCATTCCCCACCTCTCCTCTCTCAAAAAAACAAAAAAAACCTGAACACATAAAAACCTCAGAATAATTTTGTTAAAATGAAAGAACATCACCACTGAAATCGCTATGACAGATTTGAAACATAATGCTCTAAACCAGCTTAATTTTCAGCAAACCTTGTACAGATGCTACATAGATGACATTTCTTACACCATCATAAAAATGATAAAAGACCCACAATGGAGGTATTCAAACAAACAATAAGAAGAGATCACCTTCACTAAAGACTAGGAGAGACTTCTTTTTTGGACAGTTATTTACATGCAAGGGAATGAACTAAGAACTAAACTAATATGAAATAGTTTTGCGGTAAGTACCACACTAAACAGTGCAAAGACATTCAAGCCATTTTCCTACAGCTTCAGTAGCGTGGGATGCTTCTCTCTTTCTTATTGACTTTCTTGTCCCTCTGATATAATAGAACCGCACTAATTCACGCTAACGACTGGGAGGCCGGTCACAAATTACCAGACCTTGCAAATTAGCAAGTAAGCAAACAAACACTATTAAAGAGCTCAGACAAGGGTATCACCGCACATCATTTACTTTGTTCATTTATTTTTCAAAAGTGTAATTTAGTCTCCTAACATTCCACAGCATACCAGTGAGAGCAGCAGGCAGAACAAGCACAAAAGCCCCCACCATCAACATCTGTTTATTGGGGTTTACAATCTTGTCCACTTAGTCTGTTTGAAGAGATAAGGCTGTGGTCCTAGATACATTCAGAAGAATAAAAATCACGGTGGCACCACTACTGTGTGTTAGAATCTGCGCCTAAGTGGTGCGGCCACACTGAATGTCTGCAGATGAATAAGGTGCCTTCCAGTCCACAAGCAGACATCAGGTGCCCTGTTCATCCAACAGCAATCAATATTTGCTAGAAGCAATTATTTATTTGTAAAGTAGAAGTCACAACAAAGAGTTTAGACTACACCATGTCAGTATAACTTATCTGATGATTAATTCTGATGGTGACTAAATGTATAAAAATATTAAAAGGCCATTTGTCGATAATCTGCAGCAGGATGAACATGGTAGATTCACAGTATCAATGGCTAGCTGCATCTCTCCTGTTCTGATGGCAGCATAACCATAAAGGTAACTATGAACGCTCTTCTTCATGCAGTTATTAAAACTGCAGAGAATTGGGGCAATACAAACAAGGAGGGGTGTGAGACCTATAGAGTTCGCAGTTTTGCAAGGCTGGAGACATTTTCACAGTATGCATTTTGCATCAAGGATTTAATCTGCACATTTAATTCAGGTAGTTTTGTTCTTATTTCTCCTCCCAGCTCTCTGCTGGTTTTTTTAATAATAAGAAGCTATGACATATGGTACAATTTCCAGGTTGGTGTGTTTGTCAGCAAGATGGCTTGTACTGCTCAGCTATGACTGCAGGCACATATATACTGGCAGTGGGCTAAAAATTTTAGCTGCATTAAGGCACTGCTGTGCCACCCCAGGTCAAATGTGAAATCTTCTGCCAGCTCTCCTGTAGGAAGAAAGAGTGAGTTTTCCTCTCTTTTGGTAAACCTAATGGCTACAGTAGCCCCTTTAGACATCTATTCCACACCTGCACCCTGGAAACCAGGCTGGTATAGATCAGCCCAGCAAGGAGCAAAAAGGTGCTTTGCGTTGAGGGACCTCTGAATTGCAAGTTGACAGCTGGCTCTTTAGAGGCACTTCCCTCAACTCGTGTTAGAGCCCAGGGCTCAGCCTCTCCCCTGTCCTGCCTTTTGCAGCTAATTCGTTCCACAGCAAATTACTATTCTGCACACATCTTCTTTATGAAAGGGCCACATTAACCTTTCTGCTGTTCACTTCCAGCATGGAGCGCCTCACTTGAAGAATCCTACAGTGCACACTTTTCCTTTGTACCTTTTCTGTTCAGGGGCCCAGACCAAGACCCTGGCTGGTTTACAATTTCTTAGCCCCTCCTAGGCAGGTGAGGAGCTTTCTCACCTGTGTTCCAGCTTCAGGAAAGGGAACAAAAATAACTGAAGCCAAACTCCATTTACACCATTCTTTGCCATCTCCCTCATTTATTGGGGGGGGGGGGGGGGGGGGGGCCCCGTGTTTTTCTTGCTGTCGATTTTTTTTTTGT